>NC_134860.1:40806879-41133823 GCF_049852395.1 Peromyscus maniculatus bairdii | reverse complement strand
CAAAATTCTGGTGCAATTATGGTCACGTCCACACCTGTCTACCAGACCAGACAACAAAACACCATTTATTTTTATCGTTAATTTTGGTCTTTGTTCATTAATAGAAGTTTGCCAAAAAATTTTCTTTGTTTTTTCCTAAATTTTCTATTCTCTATGTTTCATCATCCTGACCACCATGATTTATTACAATAGGCATTTGGTTACTTAGTTGCTCTGATTAGGGGGTTTGAACTGCAGGAAAGGTTTTTCCCCCGGCCTTCAGGGCTTCAACAGGTTCTCAACCACCCTAAGGACAGAATGTAGGGACAGGAGACACAAAGGAAATACACCAAGTCAAGATTCTGATCAAGGTGCAACTTTATTTTTCTCCAGGAGGGTTTATATAGTTCCTGCAAGGTGGGGGAGCAAGAAGGTGTTATCTGCATAGGGTGGGGCAAGCAACAGGATGTTTATGGAGGATGTTTACAGGGTGAAAGAGTCAAGGGCTCTGACTCAATGTCCTGTTGCAGGACAACCTGACTGTAAGATGATATTTTCCCTGTCTTATCAGGAGTCTGTATTTTTCCACTAACTAGAGATTCTGTCCTTGTCCATGACAGGTTTGAACTGGATTTGCTATGGGGGGCCTGCCTGAGGCCCCTCTGGGAGTTTCCTGGAGACTGAGACAAATGATTTCCTTGCCTGTCCCTTGTTGATCTACATTGGTTGGTCCAGTGTTTTCCCTTACCACACCTTCTGCATACTCCAGAAGGAAGGGGTATTCTGTTGCCAGTGTTCCTTGAAGAAACATTGTTTCTAGGAATGACCTGTTTACAGTCCCTTTTCAAATGTCCTTGCTTTCCACATCCAAAACATATAACATTTCTCAAACCTTTTGAAATTGCTTCTCCTACCCAAATATCATCATGCTCATCAGCCTCCACATTAACTGTGTCTCTAATCCAATCTTCCAAGGGTGCAGATCTTGCCTTTAATGGCCTTATTATTCTCTTTCACGCTGCATTTGCATTCTCAAAAGCCAAAGATTTGATTATTATCTGACTAGCTTCTAAATTCGGGACCATTCTCTTTACTGCTGAAGCCAGTCTTTGTAAAAAATCTGTGAAAGATTCTTTTGGGCCTTGTATAACCTTTGTAAATGACTCAGTTTTTTTCTTGGTTCCTCAACTCTGTCCCATGCATTCAAGGCTGCCATTCAACATAGAATTAAGGATTGGACATCATATGAACATTGTCTTTGTACTGAAGCATATTGGCCTTCTCCAATAAGCTGATCCTAGCAGACTCGTGTTCCTCTATCTCTCCATTGTTTTTCTATATTTTTAGCCTCCTCCTTGAACCACATTTGCCACTGGAGGTTTTGTTTTGTCTGGGTTCCAGAACAGCCTGTGCAAGCTCCTGCCAGTCCTGTAGTAGAATCCTACTATAAGTTGACCAGGAGTTTAACATTTGCTTTACATATGGGGAATGCATGCCATAAGATGCTATTGCCTCCTTAAACCTTCATGAGTCTAACATTTCAGTTGGAATCCAAGTATTTTGTCCATTCTCTTTACCAGGTAGTTGCTCTATGGCTACCAGATAAATTAAGGGTGATGGTGTGAAAACAGGCTTTCTTTCTGTAACCTTATGATCCAATTTTGAAACAACTTCACTGTTAATTTCTTCTGTCTGAATTTGAATTTCTCTATAATTCATTTTTACAGGTTTAACAGGTTTTTCTAAAACTGTTATCCTGGCACTTAAATTGACTATGTTTTTAAATATTAAAATGAGGATAAGAAAAGTAATAAACTGCATAATTTGATAAATATTAATCTTCTCATATAGTTGTTCCATTGTCAGACTGCCTAAAATTTCAAACAAAGCCCAATTTTCTTCCAATGTACACATAAAACCCATTTTTTTTTAATATGGAAAAATTCTCTTTTAAATATTTTCTTTTAAAAATATCTGATATTTTAATTGACTTACCAGTCTGTGTAGAACTTTAGAAATCCGAGGGAATTTCAAAACACCCACCTAGTGTCCAAGGTGTGAATCCAGAGAGAGGGGGAGAGAGAGAGAGAGAGAGAGAGAGAGAGAGAGAGAGAGAGAGAGAGAGAACAAGAAAGTGTAGCTAAAAGCTTAAATCCAGCCACGTGTTCCTGATTAAGTCGAGTCAAGCCTGGACTCCAGCTTCCTTAAGCCCCGACCACGTGCATTGGCTTTACAGGCAGGGGCCCTGTTCAGCAGGATAGGCCTGAGTTGTTTGTAGCATCAGCTTTAAGCAAGTAGCTCCAGCTGCATGCAACTGCTTGGAGCTACAGTCAGTCTGGCCTGAGACCAAGCAGACCAGGCCCGAGCTAGGGAGCCGGGCCACACAGGCTGGAAACCAGACCTGCCGCCAAGCCAAGCCAAGCGATTTTTCATGGATTCTTGTCACGTTGGACGCCAAATTTAGATGTAACCAACCATCTTATTAAATAAGAAACACAGAACCAGTGCAAAGAAGGAAGCCAAGAGATCAGAGCTAAGAGCCTTACCCATCTGCTGCAGCTAGCCTCTTCAGCAAAAGAGAGACGTACTTCCTGTGTGTTTGTCGTGGTATAGACTTTCTTTTTTTATTTTTATTTTTATTTTTTATTTTACAATACTATTCAGTTCTACATAATAGCCACAGATTCCCTTGTTCTCTCCCTTCCTGCCCCCCTCTCCTTCCTCCCAGCGCACCCCCCATTCCCACCTCTTCCAGATCAAGGTCTCCTCCGAGGACTGAGATCGACCTGATAGACTCAGTCCAGGCAGGTCTAGTCCCGTCCTCCTAGATTGAGCCAAGCATCCCTGCATAAGTCCCAGTTTTCAAACAGATAACTCATGCAACGAGCCCAGGACTTGGTACCACTGCCTAGATGCCTCCCAAACAGATCAAGCCAATCAACTGTCTCACCTATTCAGAGGGCCTGATCCAGTTGGGGGCCCCTCAGCCTTTGGATCATAGTTCATGTGTTTCCATTCATTTGGTTATTTGTCCCTGTGCTTTATCCAACCTTGGTTTCAACAATTCTCGCTCATATAAACCCTCCTCTTTCTCACTAATTGGACTCCCAGCACTCCACCAGGGGCCTAGGCGTGGATGTCTGCATCCAGATTCCTCAGTCCTTGGATGGTGTTTATGGCACAACTATTAGGGTGTTTGGCCATCCCATCACCAGAGTAGGTCAGTCCTGGCTGTCTCTCGACCATTGCCAGAAGTCTTTTGTGGGGGTATCTTTGTGGATTTCTGTGGGCCTCTTTAGCTCTTTGTTTCTTCCTTTTCTCATGTGGTCTTCATTTACCATGATCTCCTTTTCCTTGTTCTCCCTCTCTTTTCTTGATCCAGCTAGGATCTCCCGCTCTCTTTCCCTTGACCCTCGCCCTTCATTGCTCCCACTTATGTCCAGGCTGTTCATGTAGATCTCATCCATTTCTCCGTGTCTTTCTTGGGGTCCCATATTCCAGGTAGCCTCACTGGTGATGTGTGTAGCAGTCCAGTCATCCTTGTTCCACATCTAGCATCTTCCTATGAGTGAGTACATACCATATTGGTTTTCCTCAGGATGATTTTTTCTAGATCCATCCATTTGTCTGCAAACCTCATGATGTCATTGTTTTTCTCTGCTGCGTAGTATTCCTTTGTGCATATATGCCACAATTTATTTATCCATTCTTCAGTTGAAGGGCATCTAGGTTGTTTCCAGGTTTTGGCTATTACAAACAATGCTGATATGAACATAGCTGAGCAAGTGCTCTTGTGGTATGATTGAGCATTTCTTGGGTATATGCCCAAGAGTGGTATAGCTGGATCTTGGGGGAGATTGATTCCCAATTTTCTAAGAAAGCACCATATTGATTTCCAAAGTGGTTGTACAAGCTTGCATTCCCACCAGCAGTGGAGGAGAGTTCCCCTAGTTCCACATCCTCTCCAGCATAAAGTGTCTTCAGTGTTTTTGATCTTAGCCATTCTGACAGGCATAAGGTGGTATCTCAGAGTTATTTTGATTTGCATTTCCCTGATGATTAGGGATGTTGAGCAATTCCTTAAATGACTTTCAGACATTTGACTTTCCTCTGTTGAGAATTCTCTGTTTAGTTCTAAAGCCCATTTCTCAATTGGACTGTTGGTCGTTTTGATGTCTAATTTCTTGACTTCCTTATATATTCTGGATATCAGTCCTCTGTCACATGTGGGGTTGGTGAAGACCTTTTCCCATTCTGTAGGCTATCGCTTTGCCTTGTTGACCGTATCCTTTGCTCTACAAAAGCTTCTCAGTTTCAAGAGGTCCCATTGATTGTTTGTCTCAGTGTCTGTGCTACTGGTGTATATTTAGGAAGTGATCTCCTATGCCAATGTGTTCAAGACTCCTTCCTACTTTCTCTTCTAGCAGGTTCAGAGTAGCTGGATTTATGTTGAGGTCCTTGATCCACTTGGACTTAAGTTTTGTGCATGGTGACAGATATGCATCTATTTGCAGCCTTCTACACGTTGATATCCAGTTATGCCAGCACCATTTGTTGAAGATGCTTTCTTTTTTCCATTGTACACTTTTGGCTTCTTTGTCAAAAATTATATGTTCATAGGTGTGTGGGTTAATGTCAGGGTCTTCAATTTGATTCCATTGGTCCACATGTCGGTTTTTATGCCAATACCAAGCTGTTTTTATTACTGTAGCTCTATAGTAGAGCTTGAAGTCAGGGATTGTGATGCCTCCAGAGGTTGTTTTATTGTACAGGATTCTTTTGGCTATTCTGGGTTTTTTGTTTTTCCATATGAAGTTGAGTATTATTCTTTCCAGGTCTGTGAAGAATTGTGTTGGTATTTTGATGGGGATTGCATTGAATCTGTAGATTGCTTTTGGAAAGATTGCCATTTTTACTATGTTAACCCTGCCTATCCATGAGGATGGGAGATCTTTCCATTTTCAGACATCTTCTTCAATTTCTTTTTTCAGGGACTTAAAGTTCTTGTCATATAGGTCCTTCACTTGCTTGGTTAGTGTTACCCCAAGGTATTTTATGTCATTTTTGGCTATTGTAATGGGTGATGTATCTCTAATTGCCTTCTCAGCTTTTTGTCCATTGTATATAGGAGGGCTACTGATTTTTTTGAGTTGATCTTGTATCCTGCTATGTTGCTGAAGGTGTTTATAAGTTTTATCAGTTCCTGGGTGTAATCTTTGGGGTCACTCAAGTATACTATCATGTCATCTGCAAATAGGGAAAGCTTGACTTCTTCCTTTCCAATTTGTATCCCCTTAATCTCCTTATGTTTTCTTATTGCTCTGGCTAGAACTTCAACTACTATATTAAATAAATATGGGGAGAGTGGACAGCCTTGCCTCATTCCTGATTTTAGTTGAATTGCTTTGAGTTTCTCTCCATTTAATTTGATGTTGGCTGTTGGCTTGCTGTAAATTGCCTTTATTATGTTTAGGTATGTTCCCTGTATTCCTGATCGCTCCAAGACTTTTATTATGAAGGGGTGTTGGATTTTGTCAAATGCCTTTTCTGCATCTATTGAGATGTTCATGTAGTTTTTTTTTCTTTGAGTTTGTTTATATGGTGTATTACATTGATGGACTTTCGTATGTTGAACCACCCATGCATCCCTGGGATGAAGCCTACTTGATCATGGTGGATAATTGTTCTGATGTGTTTTTGGAGTCTGTTTGCCAGTATTTTATTGAGTATTTTTGCATCAATGTTCATGAGGGATATTGGTCTGCAGTTCTCTTTCTTTGTTGTATCCTTGTTTTGTTTAGGAATCAAGGTAATTGCAGCTTCATAGAAGGAGTTTGGTAATGTTCCTTCTGTTTCTATTATGTGGAACAATTTAGAGAGTATTGGTATTAACTCTTCTTTGAAGATCTGGTAAAATTCTGCACTGAAACCATCTGGTCCTGGGCTTTTTTTGGTTGGGAGACTTTTAATGACTGTTTCTATTTCCTTGGGGTTATTGGACAATTTAAATAGTTTATCTGGTCTTGATTTAACGTAGGTATGTGGTACCTATCCAGAAAAATGTCCATTTCTTTTAGGTTTTCCAGTTTTGTGGAGTAGAGGTTTTTGAAATATGACCTTATAATTCTCTGGATTTCCTCCATGTCTGTTGTTATGTCCCCCTTTTCATTTCTGATTTTGTTGATTTGGATTCTCTCTCTCTCTGTCTTTTGGTTAGTTTGGATAAGATAATCTATCTTGTTGATTTTCTCAAAGAACAAACTCTTTGTTTTATTAATTTTTTGTATTATTCTCTTAGTTTCTAATTTATTAATTTCACCTCTCACTTTGATAATTTCCTGGCGTCTATTATTCCTGGGAGACTTTGCTTCTTCTTGTTCTAGAGCTTTCAGGTGTGCTGTTAAGTCACTAGTGTGGGATTTCTACAACTTCTTTATGTGGGCATTTAGTGCTATGAATTTCCCTTTTAGCACTGCTTTCATAGTGTCCCATAAGTTTGGGTATGTGGTGTCTTCATTTTCGTTGATCTCTAGGAAGTCTTTAATTTCTTTCTTTATTTCTTCCTTAACCCATTGGTGATTCAGTTGAGCATTATTCAGTTTCCATGAGATTGTAGGTTTTCTGTAGTTTTTGTTGTTGTTGAAATCTAACTTTAAACCATGGTGGTCTGATTTAACCAGGAGGTTATTCCAATTGTTTTGTATCTGTTGAGATTTGCTTTGTGGCCAAGTATGTGGTCGATTTTGGAGAAAGTTCCATGGGGTGCTGGGAAGAAGGTATATTCTTTCTTGTTAGGATGGAATGTTCTGTAGATATCTATTAGGTCCAATTGGGTCATGACATCAGTTAAGTCCTTTATTTCTCTGTTAAGTTCTGTCCAGTGGTGAAAGTGGGGTGTTGAGATCTCCCACTATTAATGTGTGGGGTTTTATATGTGGTTTAAGCTTTAGTAATGTTTCTTTTACATATGTGGGTGCCCTTGTGTTTGGGGCATAAATGTTCAGAATTGAAACTTCATCATGGTGGATCTTTCCTGTGATGAGGATGTAATGCCCTTCTTGATCTCTTTTGATTGATTTTAGTTTGAAGTCTATTTTGTTGGATATCAGGATGGCTACACCCACTTGTTTCTTAAGACCATTTGATTGGAAAGTCTTTTCCCAGCCTTTTATTCTTAGGTAGTGTCTGTCTTTGAATTTGAGATGTGTTTCTTGTATGCAGCAGAAAGATGGGTCCTGCTTTCGTATCCATTCTGTAAGCCTATGTCTTTTTATAGGTGAATTAAGTCCGTTGATATTAAGGGATATTAACGACCAGTGATTGTTCATCCCTGTTATTTTTGGTGGTAGTGTGTGTGTACTTCTCTTCTTTGGGGTTTACTGTTGTGGCTTTATCTATTGCCTGTGTTTTCGAGTGTGTATCTGACTTCCTTCGGTTGGAATTTTCCTTCTAGTGCTTTCTGTAGGGCTGGGTTTGTGGATAGGTATTGTTTAAATCTGGCTTTGTCTTCGAATGTCTTGTTCCTTCCGTCTATGATGATTGAAAGTTTTGCTGGGTATATTAGTCTGTGCTGACATCCATGGTCTCTTAGTGTCTGCATTACATCTGTCCAGGTCCTTCTGGCTTTCAAAGTCTCCATTGAGAAATCGGGTGTTATTCTGATGGATTTTCCTTTATAGGTCACTTGGCCTTTTTCCTTTGCTGCTCTTAGTATTCTTTCTTTATTCTGTACATATAGTTTTTAATTATTATGTGTCGAGGGGAATTTTGGGGGGGTCTAGTCTGTTTGGTGTTCTATAGGCTTCTTGTATCTTCATAGGCATTTCCTTCTTTAAGTAGGGAAAATTTTTCTTCTATAATTTTGTTGAATATATTTTCTGTGCCTTTGAGTTGGTAGTCTTCACCTTCTTCTATCCCTATAATTTGTAGATTTGGTCTTTTCATGGTGTCCCAAATTTCTTGGACATTTTGGTTCATGACTTTGTTGGCTTTAGTGTTTCCTTCGACTGATGAAACTATTTCTTCTACTGTATCTTCATTGCCAGAGATCCTCTCTTCCATCTCTTGCATTCTGTTGGTTATACTTGCATCTGAAGTTCCCGATCTTTTACTCAGGTTTTCTATTTCCAGCATTCCCTCTGTTTGTGTCTTCTTTATTTTTTCAATTTCCCTTTTCAGGTCATGGACTGTTTCCTTTATTTGTTTCATTGCTTTTTCATGATTTTCTTTTAGTACTTTATTGTTTTCTTCCAGTACTTTATTGTTTTCTTCCTGGACTTTATTGTTTTCTTCCAGTACTTTATTGTTTTCTTGCAGGACTTTATTGTTTTCTTCTAATTTGTTTGCCCTTTCCTCTAGTTGTTTACAGCATTCTTCCAATTTTTTTGTCTTTTCCTCTACACAAGCCTCTACCTTCTTCATGATGTTACTCATAAGGCTATTTTCTTCTGCTTCTTCCAATTTTTGATGTTCAGGTCTAGATATTGGAGGCGGGCTAGGTTCTGGTGAAGCTGTATTGCTCTTTATTTTGTTGTATGTACTTCTGCCTTGACATCTGCCCATCTCCTTGTGGTTCCTTCTTGGTCTTATCAGTGTACTTGGTTCAGAAAGAGCTGACAGATTCCTGTCTGAACAAAAGCTCCCATCCTTCCCCAGACTTCCGGTCCAGATAAGAGCTTCCATCCTGCCCTGGAGTTCCCATTTGGACAAGAGAACTCCCATTTGTATAGACTTTCTGTTCTGCCTTCTCATTGGTTGTAAACCCAACCACATGACTGCCTCATCACAGCCTGTCTGTACAGACCTCCTACAGATCTTCTATAGTTGGTATTGAGATTAAAGGCATATGTCTCCAATGCTGGCTGTATCCTTGAACACACAGAGATCTACCTAGCTCTGTCTACCAAGTGCTGGGATTAAAGGCATGCACCACCACCACCCAGGTTTGCTATGGCTCTAATACCTCTGACCCCCAGGCAACTTTATTTATTAATATACAAATCACATTTTAGTACAAATAAAATATCACTATATAAAGAGTAATTTTTTTAGTTTATAGGAGCCCACAGTTGAGACTTAATAATTTAAAGAGATCCTGGAGTTTTACAAAGAATTTGGATTCTAAAAGAAAATTGGGATTCTAAAAATTCTAAAAGAAAAACTTTTTTGAATTTTTAAAGAACCAAGGCATTCTTAAAACTTGTAATATTTTATATTGTGACATTAATGTTAATGTGAGATCTTGGGGATGAATATGAAAGAAAAAGTTATAACTTTAAACTGATGTGTTTGTGTGTCAAGACAAGGGGTCAATTGAGTTGACTAGTTTTATCTCAACCTGACTCAAGCTAATGTCATCTGAGAGAAGGATCTTCCATGTTCCTGGCCTGACTTCCTTTAATGATGGACTATGATATGGAAGTGTAAGCCAAATAAACTCTTCTCTCCACAACCTGCTTTTGGTCACAATGTTTCATCATAGCCAGAGTTACCCTAACTAAGACAATGACCACAGAACCTTGGGGAGAAAAGGATTTATTTCATCTTACAGCTCACAGTCCATCATTGAAAGAAGGCAGGGCAAAGGAACTCTAAGAAGGAACCTGGAGGCAGGAACTGAAGCAGAGACCATGGAGGAAGCTGCTTACTAGCTTACCCAATGAGCGTTATTGTAGCATCCAGGACTACCAGCCAAGGGGTGGCAATGCCCATAACGAGCTGGTCCCTCCCACATCAATCGTTAATCAAGAAAATATCCCCACAAACTTGCCTAAGGAAATTTCAATTAAGGTTTCTCTTCCTCAATAACTCTCACTTGTTAACAAAAGCCTAAACAAAACAGTGGGTGTTTCATATCATCACACAGACCTCAAGCTTTCTGCTTTTCCATCCCATGGAACCCAAGTGTTCTGTTTATCATCCTGCCTACTCATCTTCACCATGGTCTGCAAGTCTCTCTTCCTCCCCTGTCCTCAGGCCCTGATACAGTGATCTCCCTGATTCATTCTTCTGCTGAAGTTTTCCAAGGAGATTTGCAGTTGGTTTGGTTGTTATTCAGTATTTCTCTTTATTGAATTACATTTTCATATCCTCTATTAGCTTCCTTTTGTGTACCTTGGAATACAATCAGAAGTTATTTGTGTCCTTTGAGTTATTTAGACACACTTATAAGCATTCTTTTGAATTCTTTGTCTGAGATTTCATCTATTTCATTATTAGTAGAGGGCATGATTGTGGAAACAGCAATTTTGGAGATATCACATTGCCATCAAATCCAGAATGATTCTGTCTAGACCCTGTGTTTTACAGCCTCACCAGCCATTATGTAAGAGAGCAAATGCAAATCATTTCCTGCTTTAAATCCTTTCCCCTTCATACTTAGCTGGCAGGGGAGATACCATGTTAAAGGTATTCTTCCCAAGGCAAAGCGTATCTATTGAACTTGGGATGTGCTAGCCTCAGCAATTTCCACAAATGAAGGGAATTTGGAGGGAAGCAACAAAAAGCAAAAACAAAAATCTATCATAACTCAATCATTTCAGAGTCAGATAAATACTCCCTGATTACCATGGTTTCTTGCACCTAGCCATTTGGTTTTTGGTGTGTGTGTGTGTGTGTGTGTGTGTGTGTGTGTGTGTGTGTGTGTATGTGTGTGTGTTTTGGTTTTTTATCATGAAATGTGGACTGTCCATGTCTTACTTAGGGTTTCCATTGCTGGGATGAGACACTAGGACCAAAAACAACTTAGGAGGAACGTTACACTTACAATTCCATATCATGGTCCATAATTGAAGCAAATTGAGGCAGGAATTCAAGGCAGGAAGCAGAAGTTGATGCAGAGACCGTGGAGGAGAACTGCTTACTGGCTTGCTCAGTAGGCTTTCTTATACTACCCAGAGCCACCGGCCCAAACATGCCTGCATTTGCAGTGGGTTTGGCCCTTTCCCATAAATCAAAAATTACAAATATGCCCTGTTCATTTGCCTGGCTATAGCTCAACCCTCAACCTGATGGAGGCATTTTCTCAATTAAGGTTACCTCCTATCAATGACTCTATCTTGTGAAAAGTTAATGCGGCAACTAGTCTGCACAACACAGACACAGATATTATACATTAATTAAAAAAAAACACAATCATGCAGAAGTACTATATCAGCAAATGCACAGAATGATTGAGATAGATTCTACCTCAAAAGCTTGGTTTTTACAAACAGAAACATGAACTCAGAATTACCTGTGGAAATTTAAAAAAAAACATTTCATGCCTCACTGTTTGGGTATTTTTAATTTTACATACACAAGTGTGTTGTCTGCATGTCTGTATATACTTGTCTTGTCTGGTCTGGTAGACACAGGTACTGATGTGACCATAATTGCAACTGCAGGAAAGGTTTGACAGGATTTACTGTGGGGGCCTGCCTAAGGCCCCTCTGGGAGTTTCCCGAAGACCGAGGCAAAGGATTACCTTGTCTGTCCCTTGTAGATCTACATTTGTTGGTCCAGTGTTTTCCCTTACCACACCTTCTGCATACTCCAGAAGGAAGGGGCATTTTGTTACAAGTGTCCCTTGAAGAAACATTATTTCTAGGAATGACCTGTCTACAGTCCCTTTTCAAATGTCCTTGCTTTCCACATCCAAAACATCTAACATTCCTCAAACCTTTTGAAATTTCTTCTCCAACCAATACCTAATCTCAATACCAACCATAGAAGACCTGGAGGTCTGTACAGATAGGCAGTGATGAGGCAGTCATGTGGTTGGGTTTACAACCAATGAAAAGGCAGAACAGAAAGTCCATACAAAGACAAACACAGGAAGTACGTCTCTCTTTTGCTGAAGAGGCTACCTGCAGCAGATGGGTAAGGCTCTTAGCTCTGATCTCTTGGCTTCCTTCTTTGCATTGGTTCTGTGTTTCTTATTTAATAAGATGGTTGGTTACATCTACAAAAGATGATAGAGACAAAGACAGACACAGAAAGAAAAATACAGAGAGAAAGAAAATCAGGTCAAGAGAAAGACAGACACATACGGGAACATCAGAGATAAATGAATTATTGGGTTGACAGACCCAGAATGATGGAGAGCGGCAGAGATGAAGGAAGATAGAAAATCAGAGAGAGAGATGGAGAGACACAGAAGCAGAGAGAGAGGGAGGGAGGTAGAGACAGGGAAAATCAGGCATAGAGATGAAGAGAGAGAGACAGAGAGAGACAGAGACAGAGAGATGAAGGGGGGCAGACACAGGCAGAGAGAGGTACAGAAGGATGAGGCTGGAGGCTGTGGAAGGTAGAAGGAGCCCAGTCAGGAAAGGCAAGTGGACAGGTGGAGAGACACTGGGCACCTTGTGGGCGACCACAGCAGCAGGACCCTCTCACCTGGCCTCGGTGTCTGCATCCCCAACACCAGCTCAAGCCCTGCAATTTAAGGGGCACCATAGGGGTGGGTCCTGTCCCTATCTACACCTTATCTGGCCAGACCCTGGCCTTGCAGCTAAATTAAGCCTCAGCTGTCAGCACAGCCAGCAACAGCTACACAGTCAGCCATACCACCAACCTCCCTCCCATGGCCTGTGCCTCGGGCCCCTGGAGGTCAGCACAGACCCCCACACCCATGGGCATCAGGGAACCCCCAGGAACCCACCAGCTTCAGGACAGGCCTGGTCAGGCATGTTAGGGCCAAGGTGCTCTCCTCAGAAGTTAGGTGGTCAATGGGGCACCAAGTCAGCCCTAAGGACAAACAGGAAGAACTGAATCTATGCAGGCCTGCACACTTCCCTCCACAGGCTCCTCATTTAGAACCTTATTTGGTCACAGCTGAGGGTGTACCTGGGATGTCACAGGCCAAGAATAGAAACACTCAGGGAGTCCTGGCAGCTGTCCCCTTCCTGGGACTGGACAGGCAACAGGTGGAGCAGGGGTGGGCAGGAAGGGGGGAGATGGAGCATAGAGAAGGTAAGCAGCCCAGAGACCCAGAGGGACTTCAGAGCCATGGGAAGAGATGGGGTAGTGGGGTATGGTGGCTTACACCTGTAATTCCAGCACTTCGGTACCTGAGGCAGGAGGATCGTGGCAAGTTTGAGACCAATTTGGGCTATACAGCGAGACTGTGTCTTAAAAAGGGGAAAAGGACACACACATGCACGTGCGCGTGCACACACACATACAAAGAGGTGGCTGAATGGAAGAGTTAACTTGGACACATATGGAGAAGGACAGGCAGACAAAGGAGACCCAGAGAGGGACTAGAAGGCTGGAAAAGACAGAGGCCAGGGAGCAGCAAAGGTCCCAGGCTCCAGGGCTGAGTGCTCTGGCCATCCAGGATGTGTCCTCCACATGCTGCCTTGGTTTTTACTTTGCAACTTGCCCTTTGACCTCAGAAGTCTTAAGCCCCTGCCTTTTACTAGCATGGTGCCAGGATGTGGCCTTCAACTCCCGATGAATTCACTACCAGTGTAGATCCTGGCCAAGGTGGGGTGTCATACCCCAACCTGGGCCCCTCCTCACCCATAGTCTCTCCTGGGTCCCTGTTGCCCAGGCCTGTCCCTTCAGCTGAGAACAATCTCCCCCCCCCCTTGTTTCCTACAGGCCCTAGGGCTCAGGGCCAGATCCTGGCCCCCTCCTTCCCCTCTTGGGGCTCATGCCATCATCTCCACTGTTTCTTCAGGGCCTCCTTCTGGTTCCAGTCCTCCTTCCAGTCTGTCCCAGATAGGTCTGTCTGCCAACACCTCCCCAAATAGCTGTAATGGTGACAGCAGGGCCGCAGCACTCTGGGTACATCAGCAACTTCCAATTTGGGGCCCCTCGAGGTTCACAGCCTCTTGAGGATGTCTGGCTGGTGACTGTGATGGAGGCACTCCTCTTTTGCTCCAGTCTGGTGCCCTAGGAAAATATTCCTTCACCATCCTTTTGGTCTGTTCCTCTCCTCCTGCAGGCCTGAGCCCACCTACCCCTCCTCAGGCGGCCCAGCACACCTGAGGGAATGTCAGCAGCTGTGCCAGGTTCCTGCCCTCGTCACAGCTTCAGATCGCGCACACTGGCTGTCCCTGTGGGGGTCAAAAATTCTAAATGGGCTCCCCTGGGCTGGCCTCCTGCTTTAAAGGATACTGTGACTTCATCCAGCCACCCACCAAGTCCATTGTTCCTGAGGGAGCCTGGTTATATCCAGTCCTATGTGCTGTCCAGCTCCCCTGACCTTGGGAAGTCAAGGTCTGTGGTCACAGGCTGCTGGACCCATGGCCATCTTTGGGGACCACTGTCAGCCTGCTTCCTCACTGATGGTCTAAATCTTAGAGAGGAGTGGTTCCTGCTTCATCTTATGTTACCCTACTGATTTTTGGAGACAGCATGTTGGTCTCTGGATTCTGCCTCCCTCTGGGCACTGGTCTGTGACTGAGAGCCGTCCCCAGGAGCTCAGGCGCAGATAGCAAAAGAGCAGATTTATTGAGGCAGCAATGGTTGGGGGGAGTAGAGACCCTAGGGCAGGGCACAAGCCTCCTGAATCCTGTAACCTACAAATCCCACTCTACCCCACAAATCCACCCATCCTCCGAGACTACAGCTGCTCCCTGAGACACAGACTCCAAGAGCACCAAGTGGACCAAGAGCTCCCATTGGAATAAGTGCTCTGATTGGACCAAGAGCTCAAATTGGACCAAGAGTGCCAACTGGACCAAGAGTGGCTCCCTGAGACACAGACACCTTTACACTGATTGGAGAAAGAGATGGGTAGATGCCGGTGCAAGAATACATTCAACAACATAAAGAGCAGTATGGCACCACCAGAAACTAGTAGTTCTAAATCAGCAATACCTGAACATCCCAACATTGAAGAAGCTAAATAAAATGGCCTGAAAATGACTTTAAGAAGATGATAGAGGCCTTGAAAGAGGAAATGAAAAATTCCCTAAAAGAAATCAAAGAAAAGACAAAAAAATTGAAGAAATCAATATCCCTTTTTTTTAAAAAAGCCAAGAAAAACAAGAAAAAGGAATCAAACATGTGAAGAAAACAGTTCAAGACTTAAAAACTGAAATAGAGGCAATAAAGTAGACACAAACCAAAGGAAAAACTGGAAATGAAAAATCTGAGTAAACAAACAGGAACTACAAATGAAAACATAACCAACAAGAGATGGAAGAGAGAATTTCTGGCATTGAAGATACATAGAGGAAGTAGATTCGTCAGTCAAAGAAAACATTAAAGCCAACAAAGTCATAACAGAAAATAATCAGGAAATCTGGGACACCATGAAAAACCAATCTAAGAATAACAGCACCCCATGGAAATTTCTCTAAAATTGACCACATACTCAGTCATGAAGTAAATCTCAATATATACAAAAAATTGGAATAACTTCCTGTATCTTATCAGATCACCATGCCTTAAAATTAGATTTCAACAACAACACAAATTGCAGACAGCCTACAAACTCATGGAAACTGAATAATGCTCATCGTAATCACCACTGGGTCAAGGAGGAAATAAAGAAAAAAATTAAAGACTTCCTAGAATTCAATGAAAAAGAGTTAAACATACCAAAGCTTATAGGACACTATGAAAGCAGTACTAAGAGGAAAATTCATAGCACTAATTGCCTATATAAAGAAGTTGGAGAAATCTCACACTAGTGACTTAGCACACCTGAAAGCTCTAGAACAAAAGAAGCAAACTCACCCAGGAGGAATAGATACCAGGAAATAATCAAATTTGGGGCTGAAGTCAATAAAATAGAAACAAAGAGAACAATACAAAGAATCAATGAAACAAAGAGTTGGTTTTTTGAGAAAAACAAAAAGATAGACAAACCGTTATCCAAACTAACCAAAAATTAGAGAGAGAATATTCAAATTAACAAAATCATGAATGAAAAGAACAAACAATGAGGAAATCCAGAAAATCACTAGATAATACTGCAAAAACCTGTACACCACAAAATTGAAAAATCTAATAGAAATGGACAATTCCATATATTCAAATTAAGTAAAGACCAGATAAATAATTTAAATAGACCTATAACCCATAAGGAAAAAGAAGCAGCTATTAAAATCTCCCAACCCTCTCCCCCCCAAAAAAAGGCCAAGGGCCAGATGGTTTCAGCAAGAATTCTACAAGAATTTCAAAGAAGAGCTAATTCCAATATTCTTCAAATTGTTCCACACAAGAGAAACAGAAGGAACATTGCCAAACTTTTTTAATGAGGCTACAGTCACCCTGATAACACAAACCACACAAAGATGCAACAAAGAAAGAGAATTATACACCAATCTCCCTCATGAATGTTGATGCAAAAAATACTCAATAAAATACAGGCAAACTGAATCCAAGAACACATCAAAAAAACCATCCATCATGATCAAGTAGACTTCATCCCAGAGATGCAGGGATGGTTCAACATACGAAAATCTGTCAATGTAATCCATCATATCTACAAACTGAAGGGGAAAAAAACACATGA
Source organism: Peromyscus maniculatus bairdii (assembly GCF_049852395.1). Taxonomy (NCBI): domain Eukaryota; kingdom Metazoa; phylum Chordata; class Mammalia; order Rodentia; family Cricetidae; genus Peromyscus; species Peromyscus maniculatus. Next base: position 41,117,391 of record NC_134860.1, on the reverse strand, counting down.
TCATCTCATTAGATGTTGAAAAAGCCTTAAACACAATCCAATATCCCTTCATAATAAAGGTCTCGGAGACATCAGGAATACAAGGAATACATAATAAAGGCAATTTACAGCAAGCCAACAGCAAACATCAAATTAAATGGAGAGAAACACAAAGCAATTCCACTAAAATCAAATTAAGCCAAAGCTGTCCCCTCTCTCCATATCTGTTCAAGATAGTACTCAAAGTTATAGCCAGAGCAATAAGACAACAAAAGGAGATCAAGGGAATACAGATTGGAAAGGAAGAAGTCAAACGTTTGCTATTTGCAGATAAAATGACAGTAAATATAAGGTAGCCAGAAGGGGGAGCTTGTTTAGAACTAAAGAACTGTGCTTTTCTGAGACCCTGGCAATATCTCTTTCAACTCTGCTTGAAAGTGACCCCAAAAATTCTACCAGGAAACTCCTACAACTGATAAGCATCTTCAGCAATGTGGCAGAATACAGATTAACTCAAAAAAATCAGTACCCCTCCTATATACAAATGATAAATGGGCTGAGAAAGAGGTCAGAGATACATCACCCTTTTACATTAGCCACAAATGATATAAATTTCCTTGGGGTAACTCTAACTAAACAAGTGAAGGACCTGTATGATAAGAACTTTAAGTCTCTGAAGAAAGAAATTGACAAAGATATCAGAAAATGGAAAGATCTCCCATGCTCATGGATAAGTAGGATTAACATAGTAAAAATGGCAATCTTACCAAAAGCAATCTACATATTCAATGCAATCCCCATCAAAATCCCAACACAATTCTTCACAGACCTGGAAAGAACAATACTCAACTTCATATGGAAAAACAAAAAATCCAGGATAGCTAAAAGAATCCTGTACAATAAGGCAACCTCTGGAGGTATCACCATCCCTGACTTCAAGCTCTACTATAGAGAGCTACAGTAATAAAAACATCTTAGGATTGGCATAAAAAACTGACATGTGGACCAATGGAGTCGAACTGAAGACCCTGACATTAAGCCACACACCTATAAGCACCTGATTTTTGACAAAGAAGCCAAAACTGTACAATGAGACAAAGAAAGCTTCTTCAAAAAAATGGTGCTGGCATAATTGGGTGTCAACATGTAGAAGATTGCAAATATATCCATATCTGTCACCATGCACAAAACTCAAGTCTAAGTGGATCAAAGAACTCAACATAAATCCAGCTAAACTGAACCTGATAGAAGAGAAAGTAGAAAGTAACCTTGAATGCATTGGCACAGGAGACCAGTTCCTAAATAGAACACTGGTAGCACAGACACTGAGAGCAACCATTAATAAATGGGACCTCCTAAACTGAGAAGCTTCTGCAAGGCAAAAGACACAGCAAATAAGACAAAACAACAGCCTACAGAATGGGAAAAGATTTTCACCAACCCCACATCTGATAGAGGGCTGGTCTTCAAAATATATAAAGAATTCAAGAAACTAAACATCAAAATACTGAACAATCCAATTAAAAAATGGGCTACAGAGCTAAACAGAGAAATCTCAACAGAAGAATCTGAAATGGCTGAACATTTAAGGAATTGCTCAACATCCTTAGTCATCAAGGAAATGTAAATCAAAACGACTCTGAGATACCATCTTATGCCTGTCAGAATGGTTAAGATCAAAAACAATGAAGAAAGCTTATGCTGGAGAAGATGTGTTGCAAGGGAAACACTCCTCCACTGTTGGTGGGAGTGCAAACTTATACAGCAACTTTTGAAACCAGGATGGTGGTTTCTTAGAAAATTGGGAATCAATCTTCCTCAACATCCAGCTATAGCACTCTTGGGAATATAACCAAGGAATGCTAAATCATACCACAAAGACACATGCTCAACTATGTTCATAGCAGCATTATTCACAATAACCAGAACCTGGAAAAAACCTAGATGCCCCTCAAAATGGATAAAGAAAATGTGGTACATATACACAATGGAGTACTACTCAGCAGAGAAAAACAATGACATCATGAAATTTGCAGGCAAATGGATGGAACTAGAAAATATCATCCTGAGTGAGGTAACCCAGACTCAGAAGGACAAACATGGTATGTACTCACTCATCAATGGGTACTAGATGTAAAGCAAAGAATGACCAGGCAACAACCCACAGCTCCAGAGAAGCTAGGTAACAAGGAGGACCCTAAGAGAAATGCATTGATTGCCCTGGGAAGGGGAAATAGATGAGATCTCCATGAGTAAACTGGGGAAGAGGGGGGCATTGGAAGGTAGTGGATGGGGAATAAGAGCATAAGGGAATGGGGTGGTTGATCTGGAACAGGGATGGAGTGGGAGAGCAATGAAAGAGATACCATAATAGAGAGAGAGACATCATATAGATAGAGAGAAACCAGGTACAAGGGATGTTCCCAGGAATCCACAAAGATGACCCCAACTTAGACTGCTAGCAATAGTGGAGAGGGTGCCTGAACTAGCCTACCCCAGTAATCAGATTGGTGAATACCTTAACTCTCATTATAAAGCCTTCATCCAGTAACTGATGGAAGCAGACACAAAGATCCACAGCAAAGCACCATGCTGAATTCTAGGATTCCAGTGGAAGAGAGATAAGAGGGAGTTTATGAGCAAGTTTATGAAGATCATGCTGGGGAAACCTACAGAGACAACCAAACCAAACTAGTGGGAACTCATGAATGTGGACCAATAGCTGTGGAGCCTCCGTGGGACTGGACTAGGCCTGTGCATAAGCCAGACAGTTGTGTAGCTTGATCTACTTAAGGGGGCCCCTGGCAGTAGGATCAGGACCCATCCCTGGTGCATGAGCTGGCTTTTTGGAGCCCACTACCTATGGTATAGCCTTGATACAGGGGGAGTCACTACCTGGTACAGTCTTGATGCAGGGAGGGGGGGACTTGGACCTGCCACTTCTAAATGTACCAGGCTCTGCTGACTCCCCACAGGAGGAGGGAATGGGGAGTGGGTTGGGGGCTAGAAGTCTGGAGGGGTGGGAGGAGAGATATTGGCATATAAAATGAATAAATATTGGTATATTAAAAATTCCTTAATAAAAAAATAGATTTTTAAAATTCATATTAACACAAAGAGCTAGTTGGACAAGCCTAAGCAAGAGGCCAAGCTTTCGTAATTAATGAGAAATCTCCCTGTCATTGTTTAGGGACTAGCAATCCAAAGATAGTCCCACAGGGAAGCTTGCTACAGGAGGCTGTGCCAGGGAAGCTGCACCTGCCACACAGCATCAACAGGAAAAAGCTGATTGTAGCCTGCCAGCAGGAGATCCTTCAGTTTCACTGGCAGGCAGCCAGGACCGTTGTCAACCAAGTGGTGCCTTTAGCACATGTCCAATACTGCTGGACTCCATCTACACCAAGCCTCTGGAAAGCTAAGGTGATGAAAACAAATTGGTGAGAGAGCACTTCAATGTTGCTACTTTGCTTCCTGGTGGACAATAAGCATATCACATGAAGATGTGCATGCAGATGCTGCAGCCATTCCAAACGTGGAGTGGCAGACCAGAAGCTGGACCCTGCATGCTACAAGGTCCTGTGTGTGAATAGTACACCATTATTCTTCAAGCAATGATTGGTATCAGTGACAACTTTTTGCTATAGTCAAAATGACAGCCATAGGAAGGCCCCAGAACACAAACAAGAGACACAAGAGTTGGTAAGCTAATGAGTCCCAGAAGAGGAAAAAAGAAAAAGAGCTTGCCAATCAGGAGGGAGCCTAAAGACTACACATAGCCAGAGCCCTGCCAGCCCTGGGACACAGAGTCCAAAGCAGAAGACACTGCAGCTCAGGGTTCTGAAGGCTCTCATTCCAAGTCACATGGCCCCACTGCTTTAGGTTTATAAGCCACATAGCAAGGAAAGTCAGGAAGGGCCAGGGTCTTACACTCCTCTTTATAACCTAACTTCTCCCACGACCCCACATCCTAATGGTTCCATTGCTTTCCCCTTAGCCCCTTAGAGCCCTCCCCACAAGGACCAAGCCTTTAAGACATGGGCCTTAGAGGGACATTCAAGATCCAGACCATTGCACCTGAGTAATAGGTCTTCCCCATCTACTTCCTGACCAGTGGTCAAAACATTCCCCATCTGCCCTCAGGCCATAAGTGTTCATCATGAAGGTGACAGTTATGGAACCCTCTCTCAGACCACACACACACACACACACACACACACACACACACACACACACACACACGGTTGGTCAGCACTCTGACTAAACCCCTGATGCTGCCTTTGCTGTTGAACTATTTCTGCTATTTCTGACTTGCTAGACTTGACACCTCAAGTGTCACCTTTCAACTTAAAGTTTCCTCTCAATCATGACAAAATACATGGACTGGGAAAGAAAGGTTACACTGGGTGGAAAGAGGGGGTGGCTCCCATCTGGATCAGAAGGGGCAGAGTCTCCTGCAAGCTCTGCACTGTCATTTTCTTGTCACTGGAACCCAAGGAGCATAAATGGTCAGACATGTGACATTGGGGAGCAGCTTTTAAACATTTATCTTCAGGACTCAGCTACCAGGGATGATTTCCCACTTCATTATCTGTTAACTGGTGGGTAAAAGAAAATCTCCTGGGCACCCTTTGAGTGTCTGTCTGTCCTAGATCTCATACTGTGATCCATCACACAGTTTTATCCATTCTAATTAATGTCTAGTCCAGAACTCATGTACTGAAAATTAACATCATTGATTATATCATTGATTACCATCCAGGAATATGGTCAACAGGCATAATTTTTTTTAACAATGTTACTGATCAATTGCCTAATTTATGTGCAGATCTCATATCCCTTGGTGATGGCTCTCTGCTGGAGATTCAGCATTAACTGGGATCACTTTGCAAGAACAGTGAGAAATGCCTGTGTACTCTGTGGCTCCAGAAGACAGGGCATCTCCAGAGAAAGGGGGAACACTTTAACAAGTACAGTGCTTGGGACAGACAGAACTCAGCTTAGAACAGACAGAACTTAGCATGCCTGCTTCAGCCAGGCAAAGCAAAGAGGTCAGTTCAGGGAAGTGACAAACAGAGGTGAGCTCCTCACACTGTGTCCCCTCAAGTACTGACTTCCTGCAACCCTTTAGGGGGATCTTTGGTGGGTGGAGTCAAGGGTATAATGAAAGGAAACAAGGTACTTGTCCCTAGTTACATCCACCAGAGATAAGTAAGATCCCAGAGGCTCTGTCCTAGTCAGATGGAATCTATTGTCGTTAGGAAGGAAAGTGGAACCAGTGTATGTAGTCTGATGCTCAACCCAGCCCACCTCCAATTTTGACCTCTACCTGGTCCCTTGCTCCCCTCCACATCATGACTCTTTCAGAGAAACAGGCTACAGATGTACCTTGGGACATGATAGGGTTTACTTAGTACCCTGTCCAGGGACATTTGCATTCCAGAATATGACCCTGAAGAAAGCTGGTAACCTCTGCTGATGGAAGGACTCTTCTCTCTGTTATTGGGATCTGGAGCCCTGCAGTTCCTTGGGACAATAGCTTGCTTGTTACTCCATTGACAGTGACAGAGGATGTGGCATGATATGGAATCACACCACTTAGGAAGCATGGACCAGCTGCTCAGTCATTGCTTCACTCCTTGACAAATGCTGTCTGCACCCCACATACACACCTCAGCACTGTGGGGCCCTGCCATCCCACCTGTCTTAAGCTCCTCTCAAAAGAACTTTTCTTCCATGTTGATGAAGAGGGAAAATTGAAATCCCAATGAGATAGCACCAATAAATGTCATCATACACACACTAAATGCCAAAACAGTTCAATAATCACAATTAGTAACAATTTCCCTAAGTGACTTCAGTTCCCTGTCTGTTATCTACCTGTTAAGGGAAATGACACTGGCACCTTAAATTCATGAGCTTGTGATTGTATATAATGCACAAGGGTGGACACATGAATGCTGTTCAATGCACAGACACTCTGCAGATATGAACGTCCCTCCAAAGCCATAACAAGGTCACTGGGCAGAAAATCCTTTTATGGAAAAAGAGGAAAGAATACCTTCAAAAATAAAAAATAATAAACATAAAGTCCGAGTGACAAGTCAAAACCCCTTGCATTCATCAGAGCAGCCCTGTATTGGACACACTAAAATCTGCCTGTGCATCCTGTCCTCTGGGATGGCCGGCCTCCTGCCCTTCCACCCTCTTGAGCAGCCACCAATCCAGGAATGTCATCTGCAACCACATCTCATCTTTCTCTCTCCCTTTAACCTCTGTCTCATGGAAGTCTCCTGGCTCTGTTGAGATATTAAATCAAAATCCATCTACAGTGTTTACAGAGAAATAACTCTGATCCTGAATGTCCCCAACTCCTTCTTATAAGAACCAGCTGTGATCCCCAGAAGTAGTGGGTAATCCTGACTTTTAACAGGCATGGAGGGAAATCACTCCCTGACTCAGGAAGGTGCCAGCCCTGATTCATTTCTGATCCTATACTGACATGTAGTAGGAAACTAAAGTATCATTCTGAAGACCCCCTGCAGCTTTGATGATCAGTTCTCCATCCTGGCCACTTCCATGTCCAAGATCTGCAGGGAAAGATTTCAGAGTTGGAAGAAAATGAGTATTGCTAGGCCTGGTGATGCAAACTTGCTATCCCACCTACTTGAGGGGCTGAGGCAGGGAGATCACAACTTCAAGGCTAGCCTGGGCACCCTACCCTGGGCTTAAAATAAAATGCAAAAAGGAGGGTAGTGATTGGGCTCGGTGGCAGAACACTTGCCTAGTACACATCCGGTGGTAAGGTCATCTCACATGTAATTGTTTATTAGACAACTAAGCAGGAAGTGTGTCTGTGACCTTGGGGTGGATTGATGTTCAGTAATTATCCGTGTGCTTACTTTATACATGAGGCTGCCAGTGAGAACCATGATCATGGTCTTTGTAGCTATTATTGCGATCATTTGGTCACCTATTAAGTCCATCCTTTCCTCTAAACTGTTTGATGTGTCTGTCATAGTATCTTATGGGTCTTTTCTTCCAGTGCAGGCACCTAGGACTTCTACAGCTCTGTCCTCTCCTTGTCTAGCCTGAAGTTTCCTGATTCTGATAGCACCATCCTCTCCTGGTCTAGCCTGCAGGTTCCTGATTCTGATAGCATCATCCTCTCCTGGTCTAGCCTGAAGATTCCTGCTTCTGATAGAAATATCTACTCTTGGTCTAACCTGCAGTTTGATGCACCTGTATATCTTTCTTGTACATTGCTTTTGCATATATTCTTCTATACTGTTTTTTATAGTTTAAGCTACATGTTGCACATTAAAGAACAGAAGAGACATTAGAAGCTAAAGGTATTTCTGCCTTTCACAAAGCATGGGCCTTTTAAACTGTTGCAAACAGCTGTGCTGAGGGGCTCTCTTCTTCACAGAACTAGGCTAACCTTGTCCAGGTCTGCTGTAACCCGAAGGGGAGGTAGGTCTCCTCCTTCCAGCTAGGTGTTAGGACACAAGCAACACAGCCAAACTTCAGTTTTTGCTTGCACTCCTTTCTCTCTCTCACTTCCCAGTATTAGGAACCACCATGGAGGCATGCACAGGGGAAAATGAGGTCTGCAGCCAGCATCTACTTCTCTGAGACTGAACATGTCAGAAAGGAGAGTACAAGTAGGAACTGAGTGCATGCCCTTGCAGCCTATAGTGAGAGTCCTTGAAACTCCTCCAGTATCTCAGGAAAAACTCCCAAATCCAAAGAGCCTCAAATTCATATGAGACCCTCGTATAAGCCAAACCAAGTTGTACTCGATGGAATAGGCTCACAGCAACTTAATCTGAAAACCTGGTATATTGGTTCACACCTTTAATCCCAACACTCAGGAGGTAGAGACAGGTGGATCTCTTGAGTTCAAGACCAGCCTGGTCTACACATAGTGAGTTCCAGGACAGCCAGGGCTACATAGTGAGACACTGCCTTGGAAAAGAAAATCAAGGAAGCTCTATTGTACACACCATGGAGTCAAGATAGCCTAAAAAGTGACTTTCACAGGTTGAGAGACTATGGAATTGCATTTTTTCAAATGTTTCAAACTGATGTTGGGCTATACATGGTATGTGTCATAGCTATACTGTTGATATTAAATTTAAACCAAATTTTAAAATATGGTAACATCTGTTGACTAGGGGAATGCATGTGATCAGGCCTGTGATTTCTATTGCCAATGTGTCAGTTTATTCAATGCAGGAAATGATTTGCCCAGCAGAAATGCCCAATGCTGAGATGGGGTAGAGCTCAACAAGTAGATCTGTTGCCTAGAAAGTGGGAAACCTGGGTTCCATGCACAACATTTTGGAGTATCACAAAACAAAGTGAGGGAAGTAAAGTCTAATGGCAGTCTCTTTATTCTCCAGTGGCCTCTGATGATATTATTAAACTAGAAGAACGGAGCCAGCAAAATGAGGCAGTGGGTAAGGGAGCTGGCTGCCAAGCCTGACAACCTAAGTTCAGTATCCTAAACTTACATGATAGAAGGAAAGAAACAACTATTTTAAGTTGTCTTCTGAGCTACACATACATGGCATGGTGAACACACAAACACACATACACACAAACACAATAAATAACCAACCAACCTGAAGAATGCTGGTGCCATTGGGTCCATGTTCTCCTATATCAACACCCGTAGTTCTGCTTGCCAGTCCTCTGTACTGACACCAGAGTTTGGATCAAGTGCAAAACAGGGTCAGGAAGTTCATAATCTGTGCCTTGCATTTTTGAGGGCATGGATAAAGCTGGTATCTTATGTCAAGCAGTGCTGTCCTACAGAGTAGTCCAAGCCAGCCTATGAAGCAAGCACAGGAGAACCCACAATTCAAGAAATGCAATGACCCAGAACCCAAAGTGTCCTGAAAAACCTTCAGATTTCAGATTAATTTACAGCTTTAAGTTTCAGATTAGCATTGTTCAATCAGCAAATCCATGCCAACATTCCCACAGTCCAGAAAACTCCAAAGTATGAGACACTGCTGGTCCCAAACATGGTGGATAAGATGAGAAATCCTCACCTTCTGCTGTTCCCATAGTATTAAATACAGGGCTTTCTAGTGTGAAAGTCCAAAAAGGGCTGTCTCTCTCACATCCATATAACCATTCAAAAGAACCAGAACTGGACCTGGTAGTGATTTCCTATAGTCCTGTCACTGGGCAGGCAGAGGCACAAGTATGCATGTGTATATACATGTTTCATACAACAAATGAAATAAAAGAGTGAAGAAACAGTTTCCAGCTCTCATGATCAATAAGGACTCTTGGTTCTAATTGCACGCTTGGAGGTAATTTCTTTCTAATCACTAATTTTTTAAGCAGTGACTAGAAACTCCAGTAGAAATGTCTCTCCTTAATCCAAAAGTGAAGTGGGCTACAGAAAGTAATTCCCGCTGTCACCAGAAGTCATTAGATAAATGGATCTCATTCACTAATGGAACACATGGTTTGAATCTGCAGTGTCTCCCAGAGGCTCATGTTTTGACCACTTGTTCCCCAGCTGGTGACACTATCTGGGAAGGCGATGGAACCTTCAGGAAGCCCTGCTTCCTGGCAGAAGTAGATAATTAGGCATAGAGTCGCCTTCAAGGTTATAGCCCAGACATAGTTCTGGTCATTCTGCTTGTCCTGGTCAGCCATGACATGAGTAACACTGCCACACACTTCTGCTGTCATGGACTGAGCCACTGCACCATACCTACCCTGGTGTGATAGACTGCAGATCACTGACCCTGCACCAAAGTTAACCTCTCCACCCTTGTTTCTGTATGTATAGTGTCAATTTCAGCAAGAAGTAAACTAAGGGGCTGGCACGATGGTTTTTATGGGTGTGCTGTCTAATTTTGTGTCAACTTGACACAAGTTAAAGTCACCTGAGAGCAGACAAAATGGAGGTTTCGACTGAGAAAATGCCTCCAGAAGTCAGGCTGTAGGCAAAACTACAAGGAACTTTCTTAATTAGGGATTGATGTGGGAGGGCCTAGCCCACTGTGGCTGGTGCTAGCTGGGCTGGTGGTCCCAGTTTCTGTAAGAAAACAGGTTGAACAAGCAATGAGGGGTAAGTCAGTAAGCATCACTCCTTTATGGCCTGTGCATAAGATCCTGCATCCAGATTCCTTCCCAGTTTGGGTTCCTGCCTTGACTTCCCTCAGTGGACTGTGACTGGGGATATATAAGAGAAATAGACCCTTTCCTCCCCAAGTTGCTTTTGGTCATAGTGTTTCATCACAGCAGTTGAAACCCTAACTAAGACAGTGGGTAAATGTGCTGGCTGCCAAGCCTGATGACAGGACTTCAATTTCAGGGACACACAGAGTGCAGCATGAGAACTGACTCCTTCAACTCTCCTTAGACCATCACACATGCTGTGGCACACACATGCCAACACACGCAGACACACATAGTAACTGTAATAGAAAAAAGAAGGCTGGAGAGATGGCACCGTGGTTAAGAGCACTGGCTGTTCTCCAAGAGGTTCAATTCCCTGTACCCACATGGCCACTCATGATTGTCTATAACTCCAGTTCCAGGTACCCGACACACTCATGTAGATATACAAGCAGGGGAAACCAATGCATAGAGAGGAAAAAAAATAATAAAATAAGAAGGAGGAAAAGAAAGTAATCCAATTTATGGCCTGATTTTCAAATATTCATGTGTTTAATAACTGAAGTTATTCTTGAGTTTCTCTATGAAAATGTGCTTCTTCTGTCTTAAGGTCTTAAGACAGCCTGAAGGTCTTAAGACAGCAAGCCAACATAATCTGCACAAATGTAGCAAGATGTTAGCTATAGAAGCATACTGGCACTGACTAGAGTAGGTGTGTGTGAGTGTGATACACACATGCCACAGCATGTGTGGGGAGGTCAAAGGTCAACTCTCTGAAGTCAGTCCATGTCTGTCCTGGTAGAATTTGGTGATGGAATTCAGGTGGTCAGATTTAGCTGGCAAACACCTTTACCTGCTGGCCATCTCACCAATCCTACTTCAAGTTTTCCATAGTAAGTTGTTGTAGGTGGGTGGAGTCACCATTATTTCATTGAACCTCAAATTCTCACAGAATTTTCATAGATTCGCTCATGGGAAAATGCATGAATATCCATGATGCAAAGTTTACCATTCATTGCTACAAAGAGAAAAAAATTGAGATGTCACTTTCATAAAATGAATTTTTTAAATAGCAAAGGTGATTCCTCATCCATTTATAAAACCTTTCAATGTATTTGTATAATTGTTCTCTACAGATTTGGTTTTATTTACCAATATTTCTCTAACCATCGTAAAAATTGTGATTATCTAACCTGTAACAGGACCTATTATATACCTGAATATAAGAACATCTCACCTGAAAAGATTCTTTAAAAATACAGATTCTAGGGGCCGGGGAGATGGCACAGGGGTAAAGAACAATTGCTGCTTTTCCAGAGGTCCCAGAACCCACATTGGGTGGCTCCAAACCACGTGTAACTTGAGATCCACTGGAGTTTTTTTCTGGATTCTGTGGCTACTGGCACATGTGTAGCGCACATGGGCCCACACACATGTATACACACACACAAACACATAAACACTTTTATCTTTTTTCAAAACATAGATACTGGGTACTCATTTACTAGGTAACTCTAAGAGATGCCTAGGAATGAGAAATTTTGAAACCTTTAATTTGTTTGCTTTCTCAAACAGGGTCTCACTGTATCCTAAGAGGACCTTAAACTCTCTGTCCTCCTGTCCCAGCTTTCTGGTGTGCACTCTATCACCCATGTGATAGGTTTGCACTCTATCACACATGTGATAAGTGTGCACTCTATCACCCATGTGATAAATTTAATTTACCAAATAAATCAGCACATACTTCATTTGCTCAGTTTTGCTGTCAAATATTATTCTGAGTACTTTGCTGTCATAAATAATAATGACAAAACTCTACTAGGTATCTCTCTTCATACACATTTTCTGAAGAGGATAAAGTGGGGGCACTCCCTTCTTAAAATGCAAATATTTTAGTAAGCAGGCAACTGTGGTCACTGTTGCTCTGGGGAACCCACCTCCCTACTGTAATCTGAAAATCACAGGGAACACTGGCAGATATTCAAAGCTATGCTTGCTATATAAAAACGATTCATTAAGAGATTCCTAATAACTGGGCTAGAAAGAGGGCTCAGCAGCTAAGAGCACCTACTATTCTTGCTGAGGATCAGGGTTCAACACATATTGAACACATAACGGCTTACAACCATCTCTGTAAATCCAGTTCCAGAGAATCTGGCACCCTCTTCTGGCCTCTGCAGGAACTGGCCACACACAATGCACATACCACATACGTACATACATGCAGTCAAAACACTGTAACATAGAGTCGGGCATGGTAGCACATGCCTTTAATGCCAGTACTCAGGAGGTAGGCAGGATGATCTCTGTGTGTTTGAGACCAGCCTCGTCTACAGAGGGAGTTCCGGGACAGCTAGGGCTGTTGCACAGAGAACCTTGTCTTGAAAAAACAAAAAGAAAAACCACTCATAAAATAAAACTAATTCTTTTCAAAAAGAGAGACTCCTTTGCCTCTGTCACTATAACCACAGAATCCATGCTACTTTTGAGTCTACAACCCACAAAATGACTCCTATATTTTCAGTTGTCTAACCCCACCCCCACCACCTGCTACTCTGGTAATTAAACTGAGGGCCTCAATGTACAAAGCAAGTGTTCTACCACTGAGCTACACCCCTAGTTCACTATTGTCTTATGCTTATCTAAGTTCATAATTGTGAAGGAGGGATAGCTCAGTGATACAAAGCATAAGTTAGGTCCTGGGTTGATCCTAACCACCAAAAATAAATAAATAAATTCATTAATTAAATAACTTTTTAAAGAAGACCAAAAGCTCATACATAATAATCTAATGTATGTCATAGCTACTATAGTAGCAGCATATACTTGAAAAATAAAATCACTAAAATTTTAAATGTCTCACCATAAAACAATTATATGAGGTTATTTAGAATGATTAGCCATTTCACAATATATAAATTTCAAAGTGTTATTTTAAGTGTGATAAATATATACAATTTTTGTTAAGTAATCTTTTACCATGTTTTAATCCCAGCACTCTTAAGACACAGGCAGGTGGATCTCTTTGAGTTTGTGGCCAATTTGATCTACATAGCCAGTTCTAGAACAGACAAGACTACAAAGGGAGGCCTATCTCAAAAAAGAAATCTTGTGTTCATTATTGAGTTCATATTTATGAGTCCCCAAGGGCACTTTCTCACACAGTCTTATACATGCTAAACAAGTGTCAGGCCTTTGCAAATGCAACACATTTGGTGTCCATCCTGTTGTCAGGCTGGCCTCAACGTCTAAAGTATATGTGTGTTACCATGGCCTGTACCGCTAAAGATCAAAATGGCACACAATTATCACCCAAAAACATATAAAGCCTATTTTTCTTAAACAAGAATTCAGTGCTCTTTGCCCAAGTTTCTCTAAGAATTCTTTTTCCTCTTTAAAAGGAGGTCGCACAGTACTCAATATTAAAAATCACTGACTAAAGAGACCGCAGGGACCATAATTCTGCTTTCTCTCACCCACCATCCAAGTTAGATCCAGCACTCATCAGAAATTAAGAGCAGTGTCTGGACAGAACCTAGGCAGGCTGAGAAGGCTGGGCTGGGCCTTTGTGTCCCAGATCTGCAGCCATGAGAATCATTTTTTGTCTTTTATCATATTGACAGAAACTAATGCTCCAAGTCTCAAGAATGCTTTCTGGGTTGGATGTAGTAAGAGAGGCCTGTAAATTCCAATGTTGCAGAGGCTAAGGCAAGAATATTGATTATACTTAGGAGCTCAGCCTCGGCAGCATAGAAAGTGTCTGGGCTACAAAGGGAGACTTTGTCTTCAGAAGGAAAAATAAATATATTTTAAAAAGCAAGCATTCTGAGACTAAAGCCAGCTAAAGCTACTCTATTTTACTCATAGGAAAGAGACCCTTAAACGAGGTCATAAAATTACATAGTAGCTTAAATAGAAGAAAATACCCGGCCACCATTACAAATGATAACTAGTAATCTTGTGAGTGAATTCTAGGCCAGCCAGAGACACATGAGTCCCCTGGGAGGCGGAAAAAAAAAATCCAGATGATGGTGGCTCATGCCTTTAATCCCAGCACACAGGGGGCAGAGGCAGGCAAGTCTCTGAGTTTGAGGCCACCTGGTCTACAAGAGTGAGTTCCAGGATAACCAGGGCTCTTACAAAGAGAAACTAAAACTCGAAAAACTAAACAAACAAACAAACAAACAAAAACCCTAAGACCTCAATACAGCCATTACGTCCACTACTTCGGGCCCATTTCTGCCCTCCGTAGTCCCAATCTCCCTCGCATCCTCTCCATGACAGCTTGCCTCTCTATACTTCATTAATCCTGACCCGCAACTGGACTGTTCCCGCCAGGAGAGCCATAAACTGAAGAGGCCACAAATAACAGACTCCACCAGCCACAGAACCGGAGCTTAGCTAGCCCCTCCCTCGGCAGCAGAGCTAAACCCAAGGCGCATGCACCGCCAGAGCCCATCACGCTTCGATGGCGTCACGCAAGGCGCCGTATCTGAAATCTGGACATATCCATTGATGCCGCCTGGAATAAGTCTGTTTGTGTACTGTGCGCACGTTGTTTCTTGGGCACAACGGATTTTTCCAGCGGAAAGATAAACAAAAAAGAGTCCTGGTAGCTGAAAGCTGCTGAACAAAGCGAAGAAAGGGAAAGAGTGAGTGAGACCTGATGGAGACGTCACCAAAGCGCTCCGGAAGCGTTCGACAATGAAGGGTAAGCAGGGTGAGAGACAGGAAATTGGGCCGGGATGACAGTATAGAGGGTCTGGAACAGGAAGCTGAGTCAGGGATACCTGTCGCAACAGAGTCCCAAGACAGTTTCCAGGGAAACCGTGTACTATTGACTTATAGTACACAAAAGTAATCGAGGCGCAGAGTGTGAACTGGCCGGACACAGTCTCTAAGCTAGGAATAGATGTCAGGATCGAGTGTGTTCTCCCCAGGGGAGCTAGGGCTGCTCAGGGGAACTGGAAGAGGTGGATCCAAGGCCTTGGCCAGACCTACTCACTACCTGCCTAGATAACTGCTGCCAGGACCTGCTCCCCTCTACCACCTGGCTTTTCACCCTTTGTCATGTGAAAACCTTCTTAGGTGCAGTATTGCAAACCTAAGGCTTTGGTATTTGAGCAGAAAAGAGATGTTCCATGAAGGGAAGCAAGCACTGGAGCAGTATAAGAGGGGAGAGAGGATACTGTAAAGATTAAGCCTCTGATCTGTTGATTTACACTCTTGCCATGTCCTTTCATCAGAGATCAAGTGCCTTGGCATATCTCAACTTCAGTATTATTTTGTACATAACTAGGAATAACTATGTTTAAAATTCTTAGAAAGATGAATGAGATTGAAATAAATGTGTACACACACCCATGAGTGTATATATGTGTTGTTTTAAATCAACTACTTGACAAGCAGTGAGTGTACCAGAGCTATTACAAGTGTACTTCTACAGAAAGATTTCCAACTCTGATTCTAGGCATCTGGGGTAGGTTAAAAAAAAGTTATTCCTAGGGTCCTAGGCCCTGCACATTAATCTCAGTAAACAAACTGGAGTCTCAATTTGCAGTTCAAGGGAGAACTAGATTCTGTATGTAAAACTGGTAACTTCCTTGGTTTGTTTGCTTGGTCAAACATGTACTCAGGGAAGTACAAGAGAACAGAGGTAGATTTTTGTTTTTTTGTTATTATTGTTGCTGTTGGGATAAGGTACACTATATATTTCTGACTGAGCTGGAAACAGACTGTAAACAAGGCTGGCCTCTCCCTCTGAAGTGATGGGATCAACTGTGTGCGCTACCACACAGTTGTAGTGTGAGCTACGTTTTCTGGTCGTTTGCCCTTTCTTACCACATTTACAACTGTACTCTGTCCCCCAGTGCCACCGTGATGGTTTCCTCCAAACAAATAAGCAACAGAAGCATGGAGGTTTAGAGAGATTATGGCATCATGCTGGTCATATTTAGAATTTGCAGAAAGACTGTTGTATTTTGTCTGTCGGATACATTCCAATTTTATTGATTCTAAACAGCAAAAAATCTGTTTTAAACTTCTTGTAATCATCAAAATACAGTGTGTAAACCAACCACCCACTAACTATTACCATCACCTTAATTTTAGTGTCTTCATTCCTTAGTGAGCAACTGCCCAAGTATAATTATAACTTGTATTTTAAATCAGAACTACTCTAAATGTGATCCAATGAGAAGTTTTTTTGAACCTTCAGAGTCTGGAGTAGGAACTAAAACCCCATGTTTTAATAAGATCCCCGAAGGTTCTTAAACACATTAAGCTCTGAGAGGTGCTCTTTTAAGCCTCATCCTAAGTATTTCTAAGACAAATCTGGCCAGAGGGAAGAATTAAGAAGTATCTAAGATAGTTGTGGTACTTGTCTGTAATCCCAGCAACTAGCAATTAGAAGCCTAAAACAGGAGTATTGAAGGTGTAAGCCATTGTGAGCTACATAGCAAATTCTAAGTCAGCCTAGGATGCAAAGTGAGACTGTGTCTTTAAATAAATATGTAAATAAGCAGCATTCAGTAGGACCAGGGACATGGATCCATGGTGAAGCACTTGCCAGGCATGCATTAAACCCCACTGAGTTTAATCCCCCAGTACTACAGACTAAAATAAAAGGATAATGTGGTGGTATTGTGTTCCCCAAAATATTGTGTACCTTAATAAACTTACCTGGGGTCAGAGAACAGACAAGCCACTAGTTAGGCAGTGATAGCACATGTCTTTAATCCTAGCATTCCAGAGACAGAAATCCCTCTGGATCTCTGTGAGTTCAAAGCCATACTGGAAATAGCCAAGCATGGTGACACATGCCTTTAATCCCAGGGAGTGGTGGTAGAAAGCAGAAAGATATATAAGGCGTGAGGACCTGAAACTAGAAGCATTTGGCTGGTTAAGCATTTGGCTGGTTAAGCATTTGGCTGGTTAAGCTTTCAGGCTATGGAGCAACACAGTTTAGCTGAGATTCATTCTGGATGAGGACTCAGAGGCTTCCAGTCTGAGGAGACAAGACCAGCTGAGGAATTGGCCAGGTGAGATAGCTGTGACTTGTTCTGTCTCTCTGATCTATCAGCATTGGCCCCAATAACTGGCCTTGGGTTTGATTTTATTAATAAGAACTTTTAAGATTCCTGCTACAGGATAATCCAAGAAAGCTTTGCCTTTTCATACTAACCAAGTATTCCATCTCTAAATAAGTGTAGGTCATACTTAGAAGAGCCTTGGATATTACACTCATTCCTAACAGGAAGTAATCTTCTATTTTTGTCTTTCATCCCCCAGCTGTGATTTACCATGCCTTTTCTCATAAAGAAGCCGAGGAGCACTATGTACAGGTACAATCTTTCAAAGGTGGGCTGGGAGCGGTAGACTTGAGAGCAAAGAAAGTTCAATGTCTTCTAAGACTGGTCTAGCTGTCCTTTCCCATGGATTACTCTTCACCTTTACAGTCAGCATATTAGGCCCCATCGATGTCTTTTGTGCTGATATCTTCTTGTGCCAGGCTCCTTTCTTAGGGTATCAGAGGCAGCTCTGAGGGACTAGTACTCTAGATTTCATGTCATCTCCCTCTCCATGGTGAATGACAGCCTGTGCCTACCTGAAACCTGACTTGCTCTTGTTTCTGTGTTCAGTGCTCAGACCATTTCATAAGTGAATGTTATAAATTCTGTCTGTCTGTCTGTCAGCATGCTTTGTCAGTTGGGTAGAAGCATCACCTGTGGCTCATAAAGAGTACTTGTCCCACCAGGCTGTGTGGCACATGCCTTTAATCCCAGTTCTTGGGAGGCAGAGGCAGGCAGTTCTTTGAGTTCAAAGATATCTAGGGATACACAGAGAAACCCTGTCTCAAAAAAAGCAAAAGAGAGAGAATATCCTTGAAATCAAGATTTTAAAAGGCCTTGATTTTATTTCCCCATGAAAGAGAGACCACATATGTGTTTAAAAGAGGCAAATTGTTCTGGTATTGATGATAGATTGTTTAGCCATCCCAACTTTGAACTACCTCAAAGATTGTGTGTTCTTTCTTTTTACCCCCTGCTTTAGCAGAGAGAAGGTATTGGCCACTGTTGATATGTTTAACCTAAATAAAGTTGGCAGTTAGCCTCAGACTTGTTTTTACTGTCTGGTTAGTTCAAAAAGAGCCCAGCAAATGGTCCAGCCAAGAGGTAGGTCCTCAGGAAAGAGCACTGCCCAGGTTGCAGCAGATGAAAGCCGAGTGAGATGCCTGCTGCCCAGTGAAGAATAGAATGTTGCTGCCCCAACTTGAGAGGTGCTGAAACTAGAGTGTCTCAGGACTGGGTGCAACAGTGAAATGGTTTCACCCTCTCTTGCCAGGGGTATTACAGTCCTGTGGATAAGAGTGAGTAGACACCGAGATGCCCTTCATGCTTTCTGCCTCAAGGAGGACTGGAGCAGACCTCTCCAAGAGCAGCCACATGGAGGCCACAAGGCTGAAAAGCAAGGAAAGGGGACTGTGGTGCTCAGTATCAGATTTCCTCCTCCTTGACCTGCCTGGAACCCCCAGGCAATTTCCCCTAGTTCTGGAATGGCTCATTTCCCTAACAACCCCAGCTCCCTTCCACTTCAAGCTAGTCTTGTGGTCATGACTTATTAAATAACCTGTATCATGCGGATTAGAGAAGCCTTGCATTACAAAGGATTTTGAATGCTCAATAGAGTAACCTCAGAGAAACAGGACAGGAAGTCAGTGTTTGACCTGGCTACAGTGTAGGACAGTGTCACAGTTAGCATGTGAGTGTTATTTTACATCTTGGCAGTTGTGTGTAGCAAACACTTGGAAGACAAGGGATTTGTAGCCAAGATCATCAAAGCTGGTGGCTCTCAAGAATGGGGTCTGAGGGCCCTGGAGTCTGAGAGCAGAACAGTAAACCACACCACCTGTCTCTGAGCAGGAGCTGGGGAGCCAGCGGCCTGGGGCCTTTGTGAGGGCCTTCCTGAAGCAAAGCATGCCTCACTGGAGCCAGCAAGACTGTGAGAGCCATCTGCAAAGCAAGGCTGTGGTCTGGAATACTTCACTCGTCAGAAGCCAAAGCAACAGCAGAAGAAATCCAAAGGCCTCACTGCCAAACAGAGGAGAGACATGAGGCTCTTTGACATTAACCCAGAGCAACAGAGGTACCCCCATCTTTCCTAAAGGTCTTGCCACTCATCATTGCCTAGTCTTTCTGGTCAGGGTGTAGACTGGTGATTCCAGGGACTCACTAGGCAGCTCTGCCCCCTTAGTCTCAGGGGCTTCCCTCCTAGGCGGCCTCCCCCTACCAATTTTTATTGTCTTGGCTTGGCATCTAAAAGTCAGGCATTGGTGAGCCTGAGAACTTTCATCTTATAGTGTCTCTCCTAGGCTCACTAATAAGTGAGTCTGTTACCCATAGTCATAGACTGTCTTGGCTTTCTAGAAAAGAGGAACTGATATTCTTTAATATGGACTTTCCTATAGCTTTTAATATCACTAGACAGAATCACCCACTCAAAGGTTACTGCCAAGGAGAGGTACTGCCTACACATGTCTGAAGTTTCTGAAAGGAACATATGACTTTCTTCTGGGAGGATGGCTCCCTTAAGACAGTTCTGAGTTTGTGTGTACAGCCACTATTTATAGGCTTTGTACAACACGCTATAAACACATAGCCTTCCATGTCCCAGAAGGCATGAGAGTGTCACTTTACCCTGGGACTGTCTCCCTGGGGTTCTTGAAAAAGTTCTTGTTTCAGGTTTGAGCCTGGTGTTCTTGACTCCCTACCCTGGCTTTGTGTGAAAGGGCACCAAGACAAATGGTAACAACCTCAGAGAAAAACTTTGGTCCTCTCCCTTCCCTTTCCCTACAATCCCACTACTTTACACAAGGAACTGCTTTGCAAATCTGCACCGTAACCTCCTATGTCAGTGGGTTCAACAAGGTTGACGTTAATTGTTTTTGTGTCTTGTTGGGTGAATTCCTGCAGAGCTGCAGCTGCTTTGTTTCCTGAGTGTTAGCACCTAGCTTTGATCTGCTTTTTGTGATTGCTACATCTTGTCTCCATCACCTCCTGTTTGAAGTCTCATCTGAGTGTTTGCTAGGAGTTCAAAACCTATGAAAACTTGGTTTAGGGACAATCCAGAAAACTGTGCTATTCCTTTACTGAGAATTTGCA
This sequence comes from Peromyscus maniculatus bairdii, assembly GCF_049852395.1. Lineage (NCBI taxonomy): Eukaryota > Metazoa > Chordata > Mammalia > Rodentia > Cricetidae > Peromyscus > Peromyscus maniculatus. The sequence goes on along the minus strand of NC_134860.1, from coordinate 41,097,109 downwards.
GTTGGCATAGTCCCTTTGGAGAGGCTTTGGAGAGGCTTAGATAAGATGTTTTGGTATATGGAATTGACTTCCTAAAGGTATTAATTGTATAACAATAAAAGGGCCCTTTGCTTATCTACAATGTTTCAGTCCAGAGAGATGGACCCCCTCTGAAGGTGGAAAAGTCTAAAAATCATACTTAGAAGGCTCTGTGCCCTCTTTCCATTCATTAATTATCTCATTATCTATTTCATTTTGTTAAGTCCAAAGTTCTGTAGAATGCTTATGCCAGTTTCTAACAAACTCAGTAGTTGGAATTTTTTTTTATGAAGCACCACTCTGGCTTTGCACCAGTAGCATTCAATGCATTCAATGCAATAATTCCCATAATAACTGCAATAATCAATCCAACCATTTGATGTATTCTTCTTAATATTCTTAATGAATTACCTGATTTGAGACAAGCTGGTATATTGTTGAGAGATCAGTTAGAACTATCAAAGGAGCAAATAAAGTTAAAATGTGATTGGAATGTTATGTATTACTCCTTTAAAGTTTAATGAAAGCAAGTATGGTTGGGAAAAGATAAAAATGTATTTGATGGGTCACCCTAACTCTTCTCAAATGATTTATGATTTACAGCAAGAAATTAAGAATTGTTAAATGTTACCTGATATGACAAGAATGGATGTTATGGAAAGCCTTGCAGATACTATAGCCTCATTGAACCATGTACATAACTTTAATAGGTTTCTTGTTTTAGCAAGGGTTATTCTTTTGCTAGCAACAGTAACCTTATTGGCTTTAAGATGTGTTTTGATTTACTTACATAGATTGTAAAACAGAAAGATAGAGAAAAGGCTGTATTTGCTGTGAAGCTACATAACCTCCAAAATAATTAATTGTTGCATGTAAATACGGGGATATGTTGGGAGAATTTCTGCAGAACTCCAGCTGGTTTGATTCCTGAGTGTCAGCACCTAGCTTTGATCTGCCTTTTGTGATTGCTACCTCCTGTCTCCATTATCTCCTGTTTGAAGTCTTATCTGAGAGTTTGCTAGGAGTTCAAAGCCTATGAAAACTTGGTTCAGGGACAACCCAGAAAACTGTAGTATTCCTTTACTGAGAATTTGCATTTGGCATTGTCCCTTTGAGGGGCTTATAGAAGAGGTATATGGAATTGACTTGCTAAAGTTGTGAATTGCATAACAATAAAAGGGTCTTTTGCTTATCTACAGTGTTTCAGTTCAGAGAGATGGACCCCCTCTGAATGTGATAAAGTCTAAAATCATTCCTAGACTGCTCTGTGCCTTCTTTCTTTGAGCCCCCATGAACACACATCCAATATACCACAGTTTCTCTTAGGAAAAGGAGATTGAGTGAACAGCACCTGGATTTTTACAGCTGATGTTATCTCCACTTTCAGATCCTATTCCTGGTCTGAGCCAGGGGCTCCACCCTCACATCTACAACTGGCCAGCATGAAGAGAATCAAAGCAAAGGGCCCCCTCTTCCCTTCTCAAAAGCAGAAATTTAGCCTTGAGCAGGTTCTGCCAGGGAAGAAACTGAGGTTCAAGAAGGGAAATGCACTCGGCCTTGGCCACATTGTCATTGGATCCTGGGGCTTACAGGCAGTCTCCAGTGCTCCCTCATGCTCATTCTCAGCCCTGAGCCCAGCTGTCTTCCTGAACACTGGAAATCCCAAGCTCATGTGTCTGACTTTGTACCTGTTCCTGACTTTATGACAGATACAGTCTCTTCCTCCCTCTGCATTAACTCTGGAAGCAGTACATCCGTGACTTATGCAATGGGCTCAAGCCAGACATGTGAGTTAATTTCTGAAGCCTGCCATGGGATTAGACCCCAAGTCTTGAGAACACTAGAGATGCAGCCTGAGAAACCATCTGGCTGTGGGTGTTTGTGATCCTGCTTGCTTTGTTACTAACGCGTCTTTGTGGGCTCACTTCACCACCTAGGCAGCCACAGATGATTCAGGCCAAGCACATAAAGGCAAATCTTCATGGTGCTATTATCTCAGGTAATTTCTATGAGAGCATATGTTCATCTGGGCAATGTTATTCAGTGGCAGTATTCTGCCTGTCATCTTTCACTTGGTATCCCTGAGTTATCTCTAAGTTACAAACAGTGAAGATCTAAGATGGTTGTGACCTGACCCATCCTGAGAGTTTGTTAAACACACTAAGTGCTCTCTGCATGTCATTGGCTCACACTGTTGGAACCTAGCTGAGACTCTTGGGGGCAGATTCTCTCTCATCATGGTTTCCAGTGTGCCATCACCAGTGCAGACCTTTCCTGTGATTGCCAGCCTCATTCACCTCATTGCACCCAACAGCCACCTGGACATCCAGGAGGTACCTCAAACTACCTATCTAACACAGAACCCTTGGTCTCCATTTAGGTCAGCTCTCTGTGACTTGAATTCCTCATCTCCAAAAATGACACATCTCTGTATACAATTTGTTCAGCCTAGAAACCTAGAAACACACGCATCACCTCATTCGTAATCGTGCACCTCAAGTCATTTAATACCTTGTTTTTGAATCTAACTTACCTCCAGCTCCCTCATGTTGGTATGGAAGCTTTTCCTCCCCCTTCCCCAGCTCACATACTGTTTTTTTCCACATGCATACCACATGAAATTCCCAAAATGAGGGCTGTTATCAGACGTCAGACTACCGGCTGCCATTCGCCTCTTCTTTAGCAGCTTCCCATCCAGTCAGAGTAAAAGTTTTCAGTGTACGTGGCTGGCTTTGTGTGACTAGCACATCAGGTGCCTTTGCTTAGGTCCTTCTCTTAATCAGGGTACTCTGCAGTTTTGTGTATTGAATCCTGTTCTGCCTATTGTGACCAGTGCCACACAAGCTAACATAACCAACCCCATCCAGTCTTGCACTGGGCCTCAGCAAGCTGGCTGTAGGCCAGTATCCTACAGGGCATCATCTCACCCTTCACTACAGAGGGAGCTTGCCTCTACTGACAGGAAAAAGGCCCCATCACCTCCCAAACCTCAAATCCAACATCTACTGCAAGACTTCAGCCACCAACCAATTCCATGGAGGAATGTCCACATTCCAGGGCCAGTCATCTCACAGTCCATCACAGAAGAGCAGAGGCCAGAGAGGGAGGCCATGAAGAGGCGAGCTCAACAGGAGAGAGAGAATGCTGCCAAGTACACCTCTCTGGGAAAACCGCAGCTCTTCCTTCAGAGGGAGAAGGATATGGAAATTTCCAGATATTTTGGCTATGTCATGTAAGGTCTGGCCTAGACTTTGGAACTCATTACTATTCAACATAGAGAAAGGGAGATATAGAGACACATATACATGTACACATTGGATTTAAAGATCTGGGTGTATGTGTAGATATGTAGGTACATATGGAGTTAAGGAGATTAATTGGTAGATGCAAGGATTTATATATAAAAATGTCAGACAGAGTTTCTGTACTTGTAAAAGACACTAAAAGTGACTGAAGAAACAAAAGTCAGTTATATCAACCTTGAGTAAGAATATATAGGAGGCTTTGATGGTTTCTTCATACCTATGCTACTGTTCATGTTGCCAAACTAAAATATGTGTAATATGAATAAACTACATACTATAAATCACTGGTATTGTTTATTTAAGGTAAAAGTAATTATTCCCTTTGACTTTTATTTTCAAATAAAATAAAAGTCTTTGAACTTGGTATGTTTCCTGTAGGAGTTACAGTGAACTGTTACAGTAAACACATTCCTGCTCTTACCACACTTGGGGACAAGTCATTAACTGCCCCAATCCACAACCTTCAAAAATCCTGGCATTGCCATAAGCTCCATGCCTGGAACAAACAGAGAATGACAACCTGCATGAGATGGCAGCAAATCTGTCAATGCCTCTGGATGCCTATGAGTGCACGAAAGAAAGCCAAGACCTATCTCTCCTCTCTTTAGCACACCCCAACATGAAACATCCCTTGTACTTCACTAACCCAGGGAGCCTAGAGCAGGAGCTTGCTTGTGACAATGCCAGCAGGGAAAGCAGCAGTCTTGGTCAGGATGAGCCTGGGACATGCACAATGTTTTGGCCTCCAGCATGAACTTTGCAGACATGACAACACTAGTGGCAGAAGTTCACCTCCCCAACTGCTCAACTCCCTCTCTGAACTAAACCAATTCCAGGTTTCCACAGTCACCCTATACAAAGACTCCATGGTCATCAGGAGTGATCAGACCCAGTAAAGTTAAGGTGTATTCAGCACATCCTTAAACCAGTTGAGGAAGATGGAAGAAAAAAGCTCTAATCTTCTTCACATAGCTTCTCTGTTCAGAATCCTTTATCAGGACATGATATAGGGAGAGAAGGTGGGGTCAGTGCTGTGGCCAGAGAAGGGAATATTGATAACATGGCCCAGCAAATGGAGGGCTAAGGTCAGAAAGCCACATTCTGCAGGCCCAGCAGACCTAGGAATCATAAAATACAAGATCAAGAAAACTAGAGAAATAACTCCAAGAAAGCTGAAGGAGCTGAAGCCATCAATTCACTGTCCTTAACAACACAAGGAAGCAGGAATTACTGGAGCTCAGCCATGATAGATTTAACAAGCTTCAAACCCACCTCAGTTAGCACATGCTGGAGTCTGTGAAGGTCTGTCATTCACTGTGGAAGAAGGGTGAGAAGAAACCTGGAATCTTCTGAACCTTCAACTCTTTGTGCTACTCTGTGCTTTAACAGTATCAGAGTTTATTACACTTTGGCCTCTGGGACATTGGGCAGTAATTATCTTTGTCCAGGTTTAATCGTAGTAAACAGAATTCATTTACTTACTAACTCATATTTAGTTTCTTGAGAAAAGGACCCTCCCCATAGCCCAGCCTATCCTGGACCTGGCTAAATCAAACAATCAAACATTGAACTCAGAAAGAGCTGCCTGCCTTCCCTTCTGCCTCTGTATCCATGTCAATCACACCCTCCCCTTCTGCCTCCACCTCTGCCTCTTCCTCAGCCCCTGCTTCAAGAGTGCAGAGACTAAAGGAATGCAGCAAGAAGCCATGTGGAATCCAGGTTATTTCTGTACAGGTGGATAACCACGTTTTAGTGCATGACTTGATGAAGGGTCCATGTGTACTCCTTGGTGCATTTTTGGTACATACCTAAAACCAAAAAGACTAAACCACATGTATTTCCAAATGGAACTTAACTCAGATTCATTTTTTTTCCTGGCAATCAACCTTGTTTCAGTTGTAAGCTATACTTGCTATAATACCTATGAATCACTAACCTCCTATGAGATGTGATAATACTATTTTGGATATTTAGTGCTTTTATGTTAAAGTTATGATTGCTTTTTTACTTCGATGAATTCGGGCATCTGATTTTTATAGAGGAATTGTATTCAGCCTGTAAATAGAGTTTCATGGTATAACTTTCTTCACAATATCTAACCTGCAACTAATGTGTAGGCCCAAAGGTGTACATTCTAAAAAGGGCTATGTCCAGACTCACCCATCTAGAAAATGTTAACAAACCCAGCATGAAAAGATCCTACTACCTGTATGCAATGATCCTCACAGGGACAAATTTGGGTACAACAGAATGATGGAAATCAATGGCTTAGGGAGGCCTCTGGTTTTATCACTCTCTGTGTGTGGTTTTAATTACAGATTTGCACACTGCCATGAGATTACTATGCTTCACTTTACATCTTAGGAGCAGTAGAAACACATTTGAATGGATATCTTTTGACCTTGACATTATTATTTTAAGCTTTATGTATTGAAACTAAGGGTCTTGTAAAATAATTCTTATTAAAGAAACTCAGGAAGCATTTTTGGCATTAAAGTAATTCAGACAATGTTGTACTTGTACTGAATCCTCAATGTCATTAATTCTCATTGTACTATTCATTGAACATGTTCTTTTAAAACTATATATTGTATACTGAGCCCAGTATCTTTATGACCAAGGCCTACCCATTCCTTAACTCTCACCAAAAATCTTAGGCATGCTTCATATGCTCAACAGCATTACCTTCAATGTCAGGAATGGAACCATGTAGGTATGTGTAATCGAGCATCCATTCATAGAGACAGCATCAGGAGATATTTGTCTTGGACTGGATACATATGGTATAATATGATTATCACGAGTTAAAAGAACTCCCCTGCAATCACCTTGACTACACTCATCACTTTAGCTGAAATGGTTCTGTTGTGTGTAGACATCACATATTCCTTATCCATTGCTCTGTTATTGGACAGGAAGATCAGGTAACATAAATATTCCTGAAAAAATACTGCAATCTATACTGATGCGCAATGCAGTAAAATGTTCATTTCCTTGGAATAGTATAGATGGGATATGTGACAGACCTTGGGTTGGTGTTTAAAGTGACTCCATACAGAAATAGAGAGAGAGTAGAATACTTCACACTATACCCACCAACTTATTGGTGTTTCCTGTGGAAGCAATACTTGGAAGCACCCTACTTTCAGTTAACTCTCCACTTCTATTCCCTGGCATCAAGAAAGACCATTTTCCAATGGACCTGGTGTTCAAATTCAAGTAATGTCTAGAATGACAAGTCAAGTTTTCATGAACCTCCATGGCTCCTTCTACTATGTACAGTTAAGCTTCACAGCCACAGACCTGTCTATCACTGAATTAATCTGTTCAATTACTTTCTAAGGTCTCCATCCATCTGAGATAATCAATGCTAAAACATCACAATGGGATGTTCACTTGATTTTGGAATAGAAAGCCATGCTACACTATTCTACCCTACTGCTCTAGCTCTCAATTCCATTGGGCTCCTACTGGCAGGACAATCCCTGAGCTTTGGATGGACTGCTTTGTGCATGATCCATTTCTGAGTACCAGCCGGCCATGTCGCCACAACAGCAGCCACTGAGTCTCAGCAGCCTAAACAATGACAGCTCTCTCCAACAGCAACAGAAACAATGCCAAAGGAAGGCCAGCAAAGAGTCAGACTGTAACAGTTACAGCTGCACCTGAAACTACATTAATCTCCTGCAAAACCACAAAGGTGTAAATGGGAATTGTAAACACCCAATCATTCTATTCAAAAAAACCATAGAAATACTCTTTCCTCTGGAACCTAGAACTCCTCAGTCTGAAGAAATTTTGTGGTGAATTGCAGTACATGATAAGATTTCCCTTCTGTGCATGTGTACGCATATCATTGGAGAGTTGTGAATGTACATAAAATCTGTGCCTTCTCTGTAGCAGTATACTCAACAGTCTTGACATTTTATTATGTGAGCGAGACAGCCTGTCAGAATGGCTATGATCAAAAACACCAATGACAGCCAATGTTGGAGAGGATATGGAGCAAAGGGAACACTCCTCCACTGTTGGTGGGAATGTAAACTTGTACAACCACTGTGGAAATCAGTATGGCAGTTTTTCAGAAAATTAGGAATCGAACTACCTCAAGACCCAGCCATCCCACTCTTGGGCATATACCCAAGGAATGCTGATTCATACCATAAAGATACGTGCTCAGCTATGTTCATAGCAGCACTATTTGTAATAGCCAGAACCTGGAAACAACCTAGATGCCCATCAACGGAAGAATGGATGAAAAAAATGTGGTACATATACACAATGGAGTACTACTCAGCAGAGAAAAACAATGAAAGCATGAAATTTGCAGGCAAATGGATGGAACTAGAAAAAATCATCCTGAGTGAGGTAACCCAAACCCAGAAAGACAGTCATGGTATGTACTCACTCATAGGTGGATTCTAGATATAAAATAAAGAACAATCAGACCACAACCCATAGAACCATAGAGGCTATATATATATACCATGGAGGTCCCTAGGACGACTGTGGCTTATAATAAATTTCAATTTTCCTCAATTATTGAAAAAAATAGCCAAATGAATGGAAATACATGAACTATGAACCAAAGGCTGAGGGGCCCCCAGCTGAATCAGGCCCTCTAAATAGGTGAGCCAGTTGATTGGCTTGATCAGTTTGGGAGGCAACTAGGCAGTGGGACCAAGTCCTGTGCTCATTGCATGAGTTGGCTGTTTGAAACCTGGAGCTTATGCAGGGACGCTTGTCTCAGCCTGGGAGGAAGGGACTGGACCTGCCTGGACTGAGTCTACCAGGTTGATTCAGTCCTCGGGGGAGGATTTGCCCTGGAGGAGGTGGGAATGGGGGTAGAATGGGGGTAAGGGGAGGCTGTGGAAGGGGGAGAATAGGGGAACCCATGGCTGATATGTAGAACTGAATGGTATTGTAAAATAAATAAATATATATAGGATTTTTCCATAACCTGGCAACAAGCCAAAAAAATATTAAAGAAATGTCCTACATGTTCCTTCTGAAATCAAATGCCATTACCAGGAGGATGTAATCCAAAGGGTACTCAGAGGAATGAAATCTGACAGATGGCCGTGTTTCACTTTGCAGAATTTGGAAAATTGAAATATGTACACCACACCATCGATACTTATTCAGGATTTCAATGGGCAACTGCTTTGAGTTCTGAAAAAGCTGATTCTGTAATCACTCATTTGCTAGAAGTTATGGCCATCATGGGTATACCTGCACAAATCAAAACTGGCAATGCTCTGTCATATGTCTCTGTTAAAATGAAACAGTTTTTTGCTTATTACAATATAAAACATATTACAGGTATACCACATAATCCTACAGGTCAAGAAGTTATAGAAAGATAAAACAGAACTCTAAAGGATATGCTAAATAAACAGAAAGGGGTAACAAAACCCCCCAGAAATAGACTGCATAATGCTCTATTAACTTTGAATTTTCTGAATGCCAATGAGAAAGGAACAACAGCTGTAGAGAGACATTGGATAATAGAAAAAACTACAGAATTAAATCAGCCTATATACTGTAAGGATGTGCTGACCTCAGAATGGAAACCAGGGTATGCATTACATTGGGGACAAGGTTTTGCTTTTGTTTCTACAGGAGAAGATAAGCTGTGGGTACCATCAAAATTGATAAAGGTTCGATTTGAACAAGAGAAACCTCTTAATTAGAGGAGGTGATAGTTCATCAACCAGCATGAACATCCAATTTAAACTAAATTGTACCAGTAACACATGCCTTTTCATTTAATCAGATATTAACTTGCCAAAAAAGAACACCCCCAAAATTAGTCTTGGAGAAAGGTTTTTGTTTTTGTCTTTTAGGAGAATGAAGGTTAAGGAATCTGAAGAACACAAGACAAATGTGACAACTGGAGAAAAGGGACAAATCATCTATCCCAGGAAACAGAGTGAAACGCTGTATGGGTATATATTATCTAAAAAATTTTATGTCTTCCTAAATGTTTGTTTCTGCTTTTCTCTAAAGATTTAACACTGTTGGTCTTCTAATAGTCCCAGTTCAATTAAAATTTAAAGCTGACTTTGGAGTTGGAGAATGGTTCTCTCCTTCTTTAAACTCAAGCATGTTGTTAAAAGGAAATTGCAAAGTCCCTGTATCATGCCAGAATAAAAGAGCCATCATCTGCTGTGGGACAGGACAAAAGCCAAATTAATTAAGGGACTATTCTATTACTAATCTCAACTCTTTGATTCTATTCTGATTCTTTAAACTTTTCTTTTTTTTTCCATCACAGGCAATTTATTTTGTTCTATTCATTCACAGTTAATACAGAAAATACTTGGAAACATTTCCATATAATGTTTGACACAGAAATCATCAAATAGAAGTATACAATGTTGACAGGAGGCAGTACATTTATAATTCATAACCCCAAATGTATTTATAAATTAGAAATGGAAAGATCTACAAATGAAATTATGAAGGTTCACCAAAGTCATTTAATCTGTCAGTTTCTCATTCATTTTTATGTCTTAATAATATTCTATTGTATGAATAAGCCACATTTTATTTCTCTCCAGTATTTGATAGCTATTTGAGTTGTTTTAACTTTTCTACTATTAGCAACACACTGCTGTAAACTTTCATGTAAACTTTTCTTAAAGTATACATTTTATATCAAAATTTACAAGATTAATATATAAATAGACATATATACATTTTAAACGTTGTTAAGATATGAATGGTCATATAGAGTACTAACTAATTCTAGAAAAAAGGCTTCAATTAGCTGCATATATATATATATATATATATATATATATATATATGTCTTTGTGTTCGAGTCTCTTATCAGTTTTCTGCAGGAAATCACGGCCAGGCCTAACATCAACTGAAGTCTCCAGAAAGAATATGGGGCCCCACAACACAACAATTCCACGTGGATAATAATAATATCATTAAGCTGACAAACATCATATACAGATCAGCTTTGAACTACAAGGTGCTCAGAGCAATTTTGAGATGACTAGCTGAGATGATCCAGTCTCAAAGACTACTTGAATAAGGACTTGAGATAAACCCTGAACTTTGGCATTATACACAGACTGGATAATGAAGGATATAGTTACCTTTCCTAGAATTTGACAATTAACCTAAAATTTTTCTTTCAGGATAATGATAACTTCGCCCATACCCAACAGGAAGCAATTTTAAGAATAGGAAGCCCACATTCCCAAAGATGTGGTGTGGGGCGGGTGGTTTTTTGTTCTTTTTAATGGGTTTTGGTTCTGGGATAATTTTCATTGTTTAGGGGGGTCTGTTACAAGTTGTTGTCAAGGGTTAGGAAAAAGGCTAAACAAAAGAGATTAGATTTAAGGTTCTTGTTTAAAAAAAAGAAAGAAAAGACAATTACTAGTTTTAAATACTTTACATTGGATTGGATTGTTTTATATTGTATACAAATTTGAAATAGATATTGTTAGAAAATGCTGTATGTATATTTCTAATTGTATTTATACCATTCATTTAACAATGTAATGTAATTTTCTGATACTTGAATGTTATTATTACCAACTATTAGGATATAAAGAAATGAAAGTTAGTAGTTAGACATTACAATAGAACTTGTAGTCATATTAGATATGTTTTTTTTTTTTTTTTTGGTTTTTCGAGACAGGGTTTCTCTGTGTAGCTTTGCGCCTTTCCTGGAGCTCACTTGGTAGCCCAGGCTGGCCTCGAACTCACAGAGATCCGCCTGCCTCTGCCTCCCGAGTGCTGGGATTAAAGGCGTGCGCCACCACCGCCCGGCCTAGATATGTTTTAAAAATTGAACAGATATATTTTAGACAGGTCATCTTCAAACCCTTCAGAGATCTACAGAATATGCCATTTAAAATGTTTTAATAACTTAGAAATTTTTCTTTTTTGAGACATGTTGGCTCCTGGCAGTACCAATCTACTTCAGAGAAAATATGGGCATTGAAGAAACTGCATATGGAGTTAAATTTCATTGTAGCAAAAGTTAGCTACTGGACAACAAAGTATCCTCGAATCAACAGGACAAAATGGACAGACAGGACACGAAACAAAGGACTACTGATTGTTGCCAAAAGAAGTGTGGTTATGACTTTATCAAAAGGCATCTTCTGAGGCCAGGACAATATGGCCCCATCCCTGAAGTGGCCTTCGCAATCCAGAAAAGGTACAGTGCCCTTTTCTTCAAAGGCAGCTGAACAGGCAGTGGGCCGATGGCTTCTGTTGTGCAATGGAACAGCAGCTGAATGCTCACGCCTCTCAGTAGTAGACTGGCATTTAATAGAGGGATGTGGAGAAGAAGGGGATGCTGAGATGAAGCGCTATATACACAGCCAAGAAGAATGGACAGCTGAATTAAAAAACCGTCAACAATTTCCAGAATTTAAAATCCTGAATCATGACATGACACTAGTGGAATTCAGGTGTTTCTGGTACATGGACTGCTCTCACCCAATGTGAGGTTGAACTGTTGACCTTGTGTACATCCTACTTCACAAATGAGTCTGCCAGATACACTAAGCCTATAGGCTGAAGATGATGCCCAAACACTGCGGAGAAACCTCAAATGACTGTCCAGGCAGCTGGCTGTTTCTGTCAACTCACAAATTTTTTTGAAGTTGCTTGCATGCACTTCCTGTTTTTATTTTTGTTAGCTAATATTATTTCCTTCTTGGGTCTCTGAGAGAGTTGAAGGTTAGTTAGTTATAGTTGAAGATTAATTAGAATAGAAAGTGAATTAGATACATTTTGGACTTACCAAAATAGGATAGATAAGGGAATTATTTTCTCTGATTTGTCAAATACAAATAAACTAGACATCGCTAGGTATTTGTTACTTGTATATATTGTATATAGTTATTGTACTTTTGTAAATAGTTTTTCTTTTGTTAGTTATAACGTTTTGCCTTTTTTCTTTTTATTAAAATAGAAAAGGGGAAATATGGTAACATTTTATTTGTACTGAAATATGTTTTTAATTGTATGTTAATAAATAAAGTAACCCAGGGGTCAGAGCTATTAGAGCCATAGCAAGGGCATGGTGGTGGTGGCGGCACACGTGTTTAATCCCAGCACTTGGTAGAAGAGCTAGGTAGATCTCTGTGTGTTCAGGGATATAGCCAGCATTGGAGACATATGCCTTTAAGACCTGAAGGGCTGTACTTACAGGCAGTGACAAGGCAGTCATGTGTTTGGGTTTACAACCAATGAGAAGGCAGAACAGAAAGACTATTTAAAGACAGACATACAGAAAGGAGCTCTCTTTTGGGGAGGTAGGAACACTGCAGGAGGTAAAATTTTAGCTCTGAGCTCTGACCTCTCAGCTTTCTCTTTTTCATTGGTTCTGTGTTTCTTATTTTAATAAGATGGTTGGTTACATCTACACCAGTGTGTGGGGGAGGGATCACAGTTAAGATACAGAAATCTCATTACTTTTTCTGTGCCGCCTCCCCACTCAGAGTGAAAGCAGATGGTACACAGCAAAGCAGGTAAAGCCTTGTCAATTCCTGAATCTGCCAAACTAACCATCATGGATCCTTGATCTGGGTCTGCTCCTTAGAAACCCAGAGCAGGATAGGCCTATTCCTTTCCACAAGTACCCAGCTCTTGAGCCCCAGCTCTGGAAGGCTCAAGCCCATCACATCCAGAAAGCTGCCCAGCCCCTCCTGAACTCACTGTGTCTTCCCCAGGACCAGAGATTTCTCCATGTTTTCCAGTGAGACCTAGGGCCTGCTTCTTTCTTTCTCACTCTGGTCTCTCCATGCCGTGTATTCTCTCTCTCAACTAGACGCCTCAGTCTTGACCACATCTCTGTAGGTGAACCTTACAGCAGTGAACTAATGTCCTAAGCTCACGTGGTGTTGCTACAACACTAGTGACATCACAGGGGATTCCAAGAGCTCTCCAGGATACAGTAGAATTCCAGAGAAGAGACTGCTGATGTCATGGGGCACAGCCTTTGCTTCCTTGCTAATTCTTCATGAACTGACCAGAAGCTGATGTTTCTTTCCAGGAATCTCTGCTGTGACACAGGGGAAGCCATTCAGCTCCTCCTCCTTCCAAAGCAATAGATTTCTTTCTGCTTCATTAGAATCTTTTCACTACTTCACCCATGAGGAGTTGGAAGCTCATTTATAAACACTGACAATAGTTGGCCCTTCCCATCCTATGGGGAGGCTACTCATTACCCCATATTTCCCCAGAATACTCTTCAGTAGGAACATTAGTAAATATTACTTAGAAGTTTAGAGGTGGGAGAAACAGATAGAAAATACAGGATAGCCTGGAGAGGAGCTGAGTGTCTCTGCCCTAGGTTATTTAAAGGAAAGCCAAGGGGTGGAACAAAAGACCTCCCCCGAGTGCAGACCATCTCAGACACCTGCACTCAGGCCCATGGTCCAATCATCCTCTCTATGCAGATCTGCTGATTATAACCACTATGAAACCTAAAAATGGGCTCCAACCCCATTCTAATACCCATACCCAATAATAGAAGAAATAAAGCATTCCAAGAAATTAGTCAGGATGATGTGGAGGAGGAGGACTGTGTCCCTTGAAGTAAACAAGTGCCTAGAGAAGGCTAAGGTTAAGGGAAGGTGGCCATTGGTAATTTGTAAGTGAGCCGAGACTCTTATGAGACACAAACTGTTGTAGAATGTCCTCTCTACATACACGTGTGTTAGGGCTCTGTAGCACAACATAAGTGATAAAATGAATCTCTATATATATTGAAAAGAGATTTGTTATAATTACTTACAAGCTGTACTGTGGCTAATCCAACAATGGCTGGCTATGGATAGAAAGTCAAAGAATCCAGTAGTTGCTCAGTCTACAAGTCTGGATATCTCAGCTGTCTGCAGTCTATGCTGTAATCTCAAAAAGTAAGGTCTAATGCCAGTGAAGAAATGGATGTGCTAAGAAGGTAGAAGAAGCAGAGAAAGAGGAAAAACTTCCTTCTTCCAGGTCTTTCTATAGGCTTCCAGCAGAAAGCATGGTCCCGATTACATCTGGATTAAAGATCTGAATTAAAGGTGTGACTTCCTACCCCAAAGATCCAGACTAGAAAAAGATCTTCCTACTTCAAATGAAGTAGAAATGGCTGACAGCTGTGCGCTCTATTTTCTGGGTGTTAGTTGACCTTAGATGTAGTCACACTGACAACAAGAACAGTCATCACAGTTGTGTTCTCTTCTTCACTGATATTCATGAGCAATTGACCAGAGAGTGAAAAGAAAGAGGGATGATGATCCAAACTCACATCTGGACCTCCTGTAGATCTCATGACATGATGATGTTCAGTGCCACGGACTGGCCCACCGGGAGTACCACGACCGTAGGAGAATCAGGGCTTGGGTAGTCAGGAAGGCAAGGATTCGGCAACTGACAGACAGACAACTCACTCAAAAGTGGTTTGAATCTGCTGCAATTTTACTTCTGCAAATCAGTAGTTTATATACAGAAAACTATCAAGTCATACAGGGAACAACAAGAGCTTGGCAATAATTCAATTACATCATCTTTTAAAACAGTAAGCATATAATTATTAATCGGCACTAGACATATCTCTTCACTCGCAAGAACTTTATGACCCAAAGAACAGTCTGTGTTTTTTAAACTTAGTACAGTTCCTAGACTTGTGTAGGCTTCTTGCAGCTGTGTCCTTCATCTTTATCTCAGCTGCTCACTAGTTTATTATTCATTTTTACTTTTTTGGTTCTCATGACCCACTTAGCCAATTTGGATGCTGCAGATCCTCCCTAAGTCTTTCTTCCATTCTTTACCATATATCTCTTCTAATATAAAACCTTTTTACCTGCTGGAATATGGACTCTTGTACTTTTACACCTGTAAGGGGAAGGGGTTCTGTTGTAGTCCTTAAGTTTTCCATGCTGAACTTCCTCAACAGAGGGGCCATGTTTTCTGCCATAAATCACTTTAGTTGGGATTCCTAAAGGATTCCTAGTGGGTGAGTGTTCATTCCCTAGAAGTGCCTGAAATATTATAATTTCTATTATCTAGAAACTTGAGGCTTGAGGTCTTTAAGGAATTCTGCTATATCTAAATAAGTTCCATGTCCAGCTTCCCCTTTCCTCCATAGTTCACAACCCAAGCATTCATTAATTTTGGCTGTGTTTTATAGATTAATTAGACCATTATCAGAAAAGCAGTTATGCAGAACCCATAGCCCAGGGAGCTCATGATCTGTGAAGCACGTCTCCTTCGAGAAGGAGGCATAACACGGGCACTCTGCCAGGGACCTCCAGGGAGCTTAGTCCCGTGGGACATGTATCTCCTGTCCGCTATTATTGACATAACTTTTCATGTCATACGGACGACACTGGAGTTGGTGTGGCAGTTCAGTGGCCTTTTTATGACCATGGATGGCTAATATAGGATGAAATACCACTCTGTGCATTCTTGGGTAGGAGGGATCAACTAGAAATCCAGTTACAAAAGAATTCAGTCAATCTCTGTAACTGAAGATTTGGAATTCAAATAATTATGTTATGTCTTGTAGGAACTGTGTTGTAAAAGGGTCCAAAAGGCAGAAAATGGGTACTCCTTCCTTAAAGAAATAGGAAGAAAGCAAACACACTGGACCTGAAAGAAAGAGTGGGGTGTCAGAAAGAGCCTGTGAATTTGGACTTGAACTCCTACAGGCCACATCTTGCTTAATCCATGCATTCTGAGAAAGGAAAAAACTCCTACTGAAGATAGGAGAACCCTGGGAAGACATCTGTGGGGTCTTCATTGTAAACAACAGCTACTAGCCTCCTATTGTTTTCTAAGCAAAAACGATTTATTGAGTTTGAAGTTTCTCTGGTGGTTAAAGAGGCAGGATTTGGAGACAGCAGCAACAGGAAACAAATCATACTCCAAAGTTAAATCATGTTACAGAGCTCACCACTGACACTAACATGATGAGCATGGGCACTTCAGTGTGTGCCACCAAGAACACTGGGCTTGTGCCTGGTGCTGCTTTAGAAGTTTTCAAAATCTATGGATCTGAAAATGGGATACAGCCTTCTCCAAATCATCAAGCAGAATGGCCTCATCCATTTCTTTAGAACATAAGCTTATAAGGGGTAGAACTTCTGATGGGAACTCTTCCACCAAAACACTGCAAGGATGGCCAAAGGTGCTGGCAGCCAACAGCCAATCCCCATGACCACCCTGCAGCCTCCAAAAGGGGCTTCAATGGGCAAATTTACCAAATTTTCCTTTGTGGCTTGTGTGATTGTCACTTATTTTAGAGAGAGTTACATTTTCCAATATAAATTCTTTGAAATTATTCACGTTGGACATAGAATTCTATTCATAGAGGGTCAATGTTCTTTGCAGTAAGCTGAGATTAATATTTTCCCTTTTATGGCTTGCTGTAATGGCTAATCTTGGCTGTCTACTTAACATGTAGTGAGCATTTGACTTCCTCAGACTAGCTTGTAGGTATGCTCCTTTGGCATTTTCTTGATTGCTAATTGATGAAGGAGGGCTCAGTACTCTGTAGGTAGTGGCATTTCCAGGCATGTGAGCCTGGGCCATAGAGGAAAGGTAGCTGAGCAGAACAGTGAGCAGCATTCCTCTGTGGTTTCAAGTCCCTGCCTTGGGATCTTGCCTTGGCTTCCCTTGATGATGGACTGTAACCTGTGAGGTTAATAAACACTTTACTTTCCCAGATTGGCTTTTGGGCTTTTATCAGAGCAACAGAAAGCTAACTAGAACATTTGACATATTCTCAGAGCATGCTCTGATAACCCATCCTTTTCTATGTTGTCTGTAGCCTCTTTTTTCTACAAATACAAAGTTTGTGGGCACTGCATCTGTTGCAATACCCAGTCTACCAATCTCACAGACTGCTCACATAACTCTACTGAAGTATTTTTTATTTTTTAATTTCATACGACGTATTTCTGTCTAATATGGCATGCTCCCTACTTTTCCCTCTTTAAATCTATCTATCTATTTATCTATCTATCATTTACCTATTTATTTACTTTCTTACCTATCTATGTATCTATCTGTCTCCCTCTCTCAACATTGGGGTATTCCTGGCATAAAGAAGAATTTGGAAGAGATCCTTCATTTTTTATTTTATTGGATATTCTCAGGAGTATTAGTTGTCCTTTAAATGTTTGGTTCAATTCTACACTGATTCTGTCCTGGTCTAGGCTTCTTTTTGTTGGGCCATTTTTAATTACTGCTTCTATATCATTAATTAGTATGAGACTATTTAAATTATTCACATTATCTTGATATAATTTTGGTGGGTCACAGACATCTAGAAATTCATCAATATTTTGAAAAAAATTGCCAATTTGGTGGAATGGAGATTCTTAAGGTTTGAATTCCCTCCATGTCTCCTTTTTCCTCCTGTGTTTTATTATTTTCATCCTCCTCTTCCTATTGGTTAATTTGGCTAAAGGTGTGTCCATCTTGTTAGTGTTTTCAAAGAATTGACTCTTTGTTTCACTCTATCTTTATATTTTTCTGTTTATTTCACTGATTTCAGCCATATTTAATGGGACACCTGTATCATACTCTTTCCACAAGGCTAAAAGACCATCATGAAAAGTGGGGCAGAAAGATTATAGGAGCCAGAGGTCAGGGAGAATTAGAGCAAACAGTGTCTTCTGGCCATGACAGGACCTTATGACCCACAGCACCTGTGGTCACTTATACAATATCAAGCCAGTAAACTTTCAAACATGGTATTGTATTCCCCCAAATATTGTGCATACTAATAAACTTATCTAGGGTCAGAGACAGAGCAGCCACAATATTAAACATAAAGGAAAAGCAGTGGTAGCACACGCCTTTAATCCTAGAATTCCAGAGGCAGAAATCCATGTGTTCAAGGATTCAGCCAAGCATGGTGACTCACGCCTTTAATCCCAGAAAGTGAGCCTTTAATCCCAGGGAGTGGTGGTAGAAAGCAGAAGGATATATAAGGCATGGAAACCAGAAACTAGAAGCATTTAGCTAGTTAAGCATTTGGCTGGATAAGCATTCAGGCTTTTGAACAGCAATTCAGCTGAGACCCATTCTGGATGAGGACTCAGAGGCCTCCAGTGTGAGGAAACAGGACCAGCTGAGGAATTGGCAAGGTGAGATAGCTGTGGCTTGTTCTGCATCTGATCTACCAGCATTCTCCTCAATAACTGGCCTCTGGTTTGATTTTATTAATAAGAATTGTTAAGATTCCTGCTACAATAGAGTGGGAAGGGTGCTTGAGCCCCTTCTCTTGACTGATGACCTAAGGATGAACAATGGCTTCTGGAAGAGGGAGAGGCAGCTTTCTTCAAGAGCCTGCCACTGGGGTTATTTAAACGTAATTTAATGATGAAGATACAAAGTTGGGCATCACAGATGTTGGGCAGATTTGGATGAATTACTGAGAGGAGTTTGGGGTGAATATGATCAAAATGCATTCTATGAAATTCTCAAAGAATAAGTGAAAATACATTGAAGTATATTCATTAAATTATTAATGTAAAGAATGGATTATTATATAGAAATAATTTATTAAATAGCTTTATTGAATTCTGTTAACTCTAATGTGTCTGTCCACTTGTGGGATCAACCATGGAGCATTATCTATTCTGCCACTAATAATGTTTTATTCCAAATGGAAGCCTAAAAAATGGGAAAAGGATTGTTTTTGTTTTTTGAGGCAGGTTTTCTGTGTGTACTTTTGGTGCCTGTCTGGATCTTGTGCTGTAGACCAGACTGTCCTTGAACTCACAGAGATCTTCCTGGCTATGCCTCCCAAGTGCTGGGATTAAAGGCATGCACCACTAACACATGGCTGGGGAAAGGATTTTTATCAACTATTTATCCAATAGAGGGCTAATATCCAAAATATGTAAAGAACTAAGAAAAACTGAATATCAGGAAAATGAATGACAATTAAAAATGAGTTACAGAACTAAACACAATTGTCAGTAGAGGAAATTCTTGTGTCTGCAAAACACTTAAAAAATGTTCAGTATCCTTAGTCATCAGGGCAACACAAATCAAAACTACTTTGAGACTTCATGTTACATGAGTCAGAACAGATAAGATTAATAAAATAAATGACATCTAATGTTGACAGGATGTGGAATATGGGAAACACTCATCCATTGCCAGTGGGAATGCAAACTTGTACAGCCACTTTGGAAATAGGTGTGGCTGTTTCTTGGGAAGCTAGGAATCGATCAAGACCCAGCTATGCCTCTCTTGGCATATACCCAAAGGATTCTTCACCTACCACAGAGACACTTACCTTCTCAACCGTGTTCATTGCTGCTCTATTTATAATAGCCAGAAATTGGAGACATCCTAGGTGTCCCTCAACAGATAAATGTCTAAAGAAAATGTGGTTCACTTACAGAGATGGGCTATTACTAAGCAGTTAAAAAAGAAAAAAAGAAAGAAAACCATGCAATTTGCAGGCAAATGGATGGAGTTAGAAAAAGTCATCCTGAGTGAGCTAACCCAGACACAGAAATATAAATATGGTATGTTGTCACTTATATATGGGTATTAGCTATTGAGTCAAAGATATATCAGTATAACCACAGGTTAGGTATAGAATTAGGGAATCACAGGGAGGGACAGATCTCCATAAAGAGGGAATGAAATAGATTGCTATGGATGAATGAGTAATGGAGTGTGAAACAGCATGGTCAAATGTGGAGGGACACAGAAGAGGGGTAAATGAAGAAATATAGGGAGAGAGAGGTAAAATTAAGGGCCATTTGAGGGATCTTATAGAAGCCTAATAGAGTAGAACCACTCTAAAATATATACATATATGAGGGATGTAGATGAAACAGCCAAAATGGAAAAAAATACAAAAAATCAAGAAGACAGAAACCCAACTGGATATCTCTTGTCTCCAAATAAAGCTTCCAATACTGGAAATGGGTTACATTTAGTACATTTGTTGGCAAATGGGTGCAAGTGAAAGTGGGCCTGTAACTTCATTTGGTTTTCTTGATTTTGTAAGCGAGGCTAACTGAGGCTCAAAAGAAGTAGATGCAGAGTCAGGCATGGTGGCATACCCCTTTAATCACAGCACTTAGGAAGAAGAGTCAGGCAGATTTTTGAGTTCTAGGCCAGCCTGCTCTACATAGTGTGTTCTAGGAGAACCAGAGCTACACATTGAAACCCTGTCTTGAAAAACAAAAAAAAAAACAAAAACAACAACAACAAAAAAAAAAAAAAAAAACAGAGTTGAGGCACTGTTTTCTTTTCTGTTTGGGAACAGCTTTCATTGAAAAGACAATACAGAGCAGGGCACAATGGTTCCAGCCTGTAACCCCAGCACATAGTTGGCAGAGGCAAGAGGATGACTGTAATGTTAAGTCCAGCCTGGTGTACGTAGTGATTCCTAGGCCAGCTAGAGCCACGTAGCCACGTAGTCTCATTTTAAAAGGAAGCCATCTCTTCTCTACAGTTTAACAGAGTTTAGAATTTACCTGTGAAGCAGTCTGAGCCTGGAGATTTCAGGGTAATGAGGTCAATTACTAAATTAGTTCCTTGTTTTTTATGGCTTCACCATGATACCTGACAGAAACAATTGGGAGAGGAAGGTTTTATTAGGCCTCACTCTATCACAGTGGAGAAGGCATGTGGGGAAGCTCAGTCTGTGGAGTGGGAGGCTGAGGCTGTTTCCATGGCAGCTGCCATGGCAGCAGACCAGGAAGCTGCCCATAGGCTCAAGGAGCTAGTCCTGAAGTAGGCCTAGGCTAGGCTTTATTGCTCAGAGGCTCAGCTGTAGGGACCTACTTCTCCTAGGGAAGTCCCTCCTAATAGTCCCCAAACTCCCGAGGTTGGACCAGCAGCTGGAGGACAACTATTCAAAGCACCAGACAACCCTGTGGAGAGGTTCCTAAGATGCTGGGAAGCAGTCTTTAGCTGGAGGAAGTAGCTCCCCGGGGAGAGAGGTAATCGGGGTTCTATCTTGTCCTGTCTGTTCCCTTCCTGTCTCTATGTCTCTGCTTCCTGGCAGCCATGAGGTAAACAGCTCCCATCCACCATATATTCCTATTATGATGATCTGCCCAAGTCAACCAGGAACTGAACTCACCTGAATTCACAGCAGGATAAACCCTCCTCTCCTTAAGCCAGCGGTTCTCAACACTCCTAACACTGCAACCTGTTAATACAGTTCCTCATGTCATGGTGATGCCTGAACCATAAAATTACTTTGTTGCTACTTCATAACTTTAATTTCGATGCTATTATAAATCATAACCTTAAATCTGATATGCAGGATATCTGACATGCAACTTCTGTGAAAGTTTCCTTCCACTCTCCCAAAGGGTCTGTGGCCCATGAATTGAAAACCACTGCCTAAGCCATGCTTTCTAGATTTTCAGAATATTATTATAAAATAGGATAAAATATTTTAAACGGAAGTCACGCCAGGCAATTTACTATATTACACCAGCATATTATTTTACATCTTATCTCTTTATAGAGAAGCTTAATAACTAATATAAAGTTTACATACAGTGGTAGGTAGCATCTGTTATCTGAAAGCTAATGTACATTTTGCCTCATGGTGTATTTCATAGGAAAGATGAGGTAGTTAAGCATTTGTTATGAGTACATATAAAAGTCATCTTTTAACTTTATTTGAAAATGCCAGGTATCGGGGACTATTGGGGTCCAGCCTCTAATAGTCTCCTTTGCAGGGTCCATGGAAGAATCTATCAACCAGCTGGGAATCTATTCTTTAAGGTCGGCAAATCAATCTACGCACGCAGAGTCATTTGGTCCATTCGCTTTAATTCTCTTCCCCGTCCCTTGCTTTACAGTTATATATCCCCCAGAAATCACAATCCTCCCCTCCACCCAGGACACCCAGCCTGAACTTCCTCAGGCAGTGATTGTCCATTATCAGGATCAAATGGAGGGGTGATAAGAATTACAATGAGGGGCAATAGTTGTTAATTACCATTTGCAACTCAAAGGGGAAGTGACTAATGAATTGACTAAAGGCTAAATTGGGTTAATATCTAAGAGGGATCTTATGTGCACAATTGTAGTCTAAAATGTGTTTGGTAAAGAATGTTAAAAATCTAAATATTCCTAGAAGTGGTTAGGTAAGGAGTTAGAGGTCTAAAGTTATAAAGGCTTTAAGAAAGGAGGGACTAAGCTAAATTGTGTAAAGCTATTACTTAGTGTCCACCTGACCTAGACGGCGTCCTCTTGTGGAATTTACTGAAAGTCAGGAGACTTGTATGTGGGCTGCTATCACTGTTAGTCCTTAGAAGTTGGGCACCCCCTGGGTGGTGTCTCCTTGTGGAATTTAAGTCAGGAGACTTTCAGGTGGGCTGTTATCATTGTTAGTCCTTGGCAGTTGGGTGGCCACCTGGGTGGTGTTTCCTGTAGTCCTTGAAAGTGGCTAAGGGTTAACTGAGGCTGTTAACTGGTTCCAGAGAAAGCCTTTCCTGAGGCTGTTCTCCAAATACCTGGAATGTGTATGTCCAGAGAGTGATCAGTCCACACTGTTAGCCCTTCTTAGGGAAAAGTCAATTGGGAAAGCTATGAAGGCACACATGATTTTCATAACAGAATACAGCTGATATATAACAAGTCAAGTAACACCCAAAACTCCTTGGGATTTGGCTTCCTCTGGAGGAATTACCTGATTCCTCCAGGTAGTGACTTTGCCATAACCAGCTGAGTTCTTATGATATTCCTGCGGCCCGCAGCAGTTCCTCTTTTTTCATTTAGTTAAAAAAAATTTTTTCCTGGACCAGAGTTGAGTATCCGGTCCCAACCCGGACCCCATCCCTGGGCACCAGGCACTCTGGGAAGACCTGCCCAACTTGGCCCCAGGTTCTGGCCACCGGGCAGGTCCCCTTCTAGCCCTACCAGGAGGGATTCCCTTTTCCAAGCCCCCCCTGGAAGCCCCTG
This sequence comes from Peromyscus maniculatus bairdii, assembly GCF_049852395.1. NCBI lineage: Eukaryota > Metazoa > Chordata > Mammalia > Rodentia > Cricetidae > Peromyscus > Peromyscus maniculatus. The sequence continues at coordinate 41,073,857 of NC_134860.1, read as the reverse complement.
CAATCTCCATGCCCTGCCCCCATGCCCATCTGCCCAAGACTCCAGCCACTTCCTGAGACTTAGAGACAGGCCCCCAGCTCCCATCCTGCCTCTGACTTCCCTTCTAGACCAGAGGTGAGTATCCGGGTCCAACCCGGACCCCATCCCTGGGCACCAACCACTCCAGGAAGACCTGCCCAACTTGGCCCCGGGTTCTGGGCACCAGGCAGGTCCCCTTCTAGCCCCACCAGGAGGGATCCCCTTTTCCAAACCTCCCCTGGCAGCCCCTGCAATCTCCACACCCTGCCTCCACGCCCATCTGGACCTGGACAGATGTAATGCAGACACAAAGAGACCATGGATGTCAGCCCAGACTAATATACCCAGCAAAACTTTCAATCATCATAGACAGAAGGAACAAGACATTCGAAGACAAAGACAGATTTAAACAATATCTATCCACAAACCCAGCCCTACAGAAAGCACTAGAAGGAAAATTCCAACCGAAGGAAGTCAGATACACACTGGAAAACACAGGCAATAGATAAAGCCACAACAGTAAACCCCAGAGAAGAGAAGTACACACACACTACCACCAAAAATATCAGGGATGAACAAACACTGGTCATTAATATCCCTTAATATCAATGGACTTAATTCACCTATAAAAAGACACAGGCTTACAGAATGGACACGAAAGCAGGACCCATCTTTCTGCTGCATACAAGAAACACATCTCAAATTCAAAGACAGACACTACCTAAGAATAAAAGACTGGGAAAAGATTTTCCAATTAAATGGTCTTAAGAAACAAGCGGGTGTAGCCATCCTGATATCCAACAAAATAGACTTCAAACTAAAATCAATCAAAAGAGATCAAGAAGGGCATTACATCCTCATCACAGGAAAGATCCACCAAGATGAAATTTCAATTCTGAATATTTATGCCCCAAACACAAGGGCACCCACATATGTAAAAGAAACATTACTAAAGCTTAAAACACATATAAAACCTCACATATTAATAGTGGGAGATCTCAACACCCCACTTTCACCACTGGACAGATCTCCCAAATCAAAACTTAACAGAGAAATAAAGGACTTAACTGATGTCATGACCCAACTGGACCTAATAGATATCTACAGAACATTCCATCCTAACAAGAAAGAATATACCTTCTTCTCAGCACCCCATGGAACTTTCTCTAAAATCGACCACATACTTGGCCACAAAGCAAATCTCAACAGATACAAAACAATTGGAATAACCTCCTGTGTTCTATCAGACCACCATGGTTTAAAGTTAGATTTCAACAACAACAAAAACTACAGAAAACCTACAATCTCATGGAAACTGAATAATGCTCAACTGAATCACCAATGGGTTAAGGAAGAAATAAAGAAAGAAATTAAAGACTTCCTAGAGATCAACGAAAATGAAGACACCACATACCCAAACTTATGGGACACTATGAAAGCAGTGCTAAAAGGGAAATTCATAGCACTAAATGCCCACATAAAGAAATTGGAGAAATCCCACACTAGTGACTTAACAGCACACCTGAAACTCTAGAACAAGAAGAAGCAAAGTCTCCCAGGAAGAATAGATGCCAGGAAATTATCAAAGTGAGAGGTGAAATTAATAATTTAGAAACTAAGAGAATAATACAAAAAATTAATGAAACAAAGAGTTGGTTCTTTGAGAAAATCAACAAGATAGATTATCTTATCCAAACTAACCAAAAGACAGAGAGAGAGAATCCAAATCAACACAATCAGAAATGAAAAGGGGGATATAACAACAGACATGGAGGAATTCCAGAGAATTATCAGGTCATATGTCAAAAACCTCTACTCCACAAAACTGGAAAACCTAAAGGAAATGGACATTTTTCTGGATAGGAACCACATACCTAAGTTAAATCAGGTTTTTATTTTTAAGATTAATTAGGATCGAGCTTCAGTACCCCCAAAGAGTGAATTTGCATATTCATTTGGAAAGATTACAGAAAGGTACAGTGAGGAGGAAAAGAACTGTACTTGGGGTTTGAAGATTTTGTGGCTTGCACAGGTGTGTGTGTGTGTGTGTGTGTGTGTGTGTGTGTGTGTGTGTGTCTGTGTGTGTGTGTCTGTGTGTCTGTGTGTCTGTGTGTCTGTGTGTCTGTGTTTCATTTTGGTTGGAAGTTTCTTTCAGTTCTGAGAACTGGATCAAGAGCCTTGAGCATGCTGTACAAGCCTTCTAACATGGGCTTGAATTTTAATCTCCCCCTTCTTCTTGGCTACATTCTCCTTGTTTTCTCTGTGACTCAGTTTACCTATCTTCTCAGTAGACAAGCTAATCATGGTACCTGTGTCAGAGAGTGGCTCTGAGGACTGAGAGTCAATTTGGGAAAGTTATGGAGACTGGGATCACCATGGGATTCACATGAGTTTTGAGATCCCTTGGCTCCTGTCTGGTGGTGAAGAGGAGGGCAATGTTGGGGGAAATCATTCCAGGGAGGGAGAAGCTGCCTCCCTGAACAAGGAAGGCTCAGAGAGTTAGGGTGCAGCTCAAAATCCCTGAAACCAGAGGAAACAAATGACATGGAGGACAGAGCCCATTGCACAAGCCTAACAGGCCTTTTCTGGCTGGGAAACTTCCATGGTCACTCCTTTCTGTGAGCATGATTGCTATGAGCTCTCTTGCTTCTCATTTTGGGCTAAGCTGAAATTTGAAGGTTCCCAAAAGCCCATGAGCTTCTTCTTCTGGATAACCAGAGAAGCAGAATTCCCAGACCAAGTCTGCTCGCTTAGAGACTTCAGGAGAAGCCCACCTGAAATAAGAAAATCCATTTCCTGCCTGGATGCCAAGGTTCTCCCTGGAATAAAAGGGGAAGACCCTGGATCACATGAGTCTTACTGATAAGTCCGTCATGGTGCAAATGCAGGCTTATTATCCCACAGGGCCTGGCCTAGGGGTCTGGGCAAAAATCTGGAAAGCCAGTGGAGGCAAAAATTTGGGAAGCTAGTAAGTACTGAGTATTGGCCAAGTCTTAGCCATTTCGTGACAGTTTTCATAGAGGCGTGGCTTGGCTTCCTGGACTGAATGCTTAGATAGTGTGTTGGAGTTTTTTTTTGTTTTGTTCTTGTTGTTTTTTTGTTTTTGTTTTTTGTTGTTTGTTTTTTTGGTGTTCCGAGACAGGATTTCTCTGTGTGGCTTTAGAGCCTTTCCTGGAACTCACTCTGTATTCCAGAACTCACAGAGATCCGCCTGCCTCTGCCTTCTGAGTGCTGGGATTAAAGGTGTGTGCTGCTGCTGCCGCCGCCGCCGCCGCCGCCGCCGCCGCCGCAGCTGCCACCACCACCCGGCTTAGTGGGTTGGTTTTTAAAGTAGCTGCAGGGTCATTTCTTTAGAAAAATATTTTTATTTTCATATTTTGAGACATTGTTTCTCTGTGTAGCTTTGGCTGTCCTGGAACTAGCTCTGAGAGCAGGCTAACTGCCTCTGGCTCCCAAGTGCTGGGATTAAAATCATGGGCAACTGCTACCAGGCTCTTAAAAAAATTTTTTTGGCTAGGTGTGATGGTGCACACCTTTAATCCCAGCAGAGGGAGATAAACCTCTATGAGTTCACAGGCAACTTGGTCTATATAACAAGTTTACCAGTCAGAAATATAAAGTAAGTGAAACTGTCTCAAAAAAAATGAATACATACATACATACATACATACATACAGAAAAACACTTACATCTACTCATGTGCATGTATTTGTGCCAGCATTAGTTTATGTGTACCACATATGAGTCTGGCGGCCAGAGAACACTGGATCTCCTTGAACTGGAGTCATAGGCTTAGGAAGGTACCTAATGTGGATTGGGAACTGAACCCAGAGTCAGGTCCCAGAGAAACCTGGGACAAATGGCAAACTGTGGTTAGCATAGCTCACCCTGACAGCCAGGGTGTCTCAATACCGATATCTCCTCTCTGCTCTTCTAAATCGCCTAAACCTCACCAGCCAGGGGCTTTTCTTCCCTTCCCCCAGCTTCTCATTCCTGTATAGCACAGACATTTCAGCTATGTGCTGTCTTGGTTCTTCTCACTGTCTTTCTTTTTTCTTGGTCGACTCTTAGCTTGTGGTCCCCCTCTTGACTGTCTCTTTCTTATTCCTCTCTCTCTTCTCTCTCCTTTCATGGACAGGTTCTGTCCACTGGCCATGTTCAGTGAACTATTTCTCTACCTGCTCTGGACTCCTCCAGATGCCTCTGACTGTTCTCTCCCTCATATCTACAATAAAAACCTCCTCAGCCAGAACTTGGAACACTCCTGTCTTCATTTTATTTACCCAGGTCCTCTGGAAGAGCAATAGTGCTCTTAACCCCTCAGACATGTTTCCAGGCCCTGGTTCATTTCTTTTACAAACAGCCTGCCATTATTCTCTGTCTAATTGGTCTCAGACTTCACAGCCCTGCACACAGGTAGACACCGGGTGTCCTCACTGAGGTGGTCAGCACCTTGTGTGTCTTCGTTTGTCTTCCCTCTGGTGAAGACACCATCAGAACTGCCCTGGTCACTCATGGCCATGTTAACTTGGCAGCTGTTTTCCAGCTGTTGCTTCTACACCAAGGAGGCTTGCTTAGAGGCGTGACCTTGATAGCTTCTGGAGGAGGGTGATCCTATCACTTTCCAGCTTCTCCATACTGACCAAGTTGACTGGCCTCTCTGAGCCCAGCAGGGAACATGGACAGTTGCTGCTGTCACATGGTCAAGGGAAGGACAAATAAAAGGCTTGAAGAAGAAATGTTGGGGTCCATGTGGGTTCTGCTTTACTCCAGCCAGAGTTTCTAAGCTGCAACAATTCTTGTAGCAAGCTGCTTCTGCCTCTGTGACACTTTACCACTTCTGAGAGCCTGACTGGGCTCAGGTGACTATTTGCATCTGCTTTGCATATGTCTCCACCCACAGGCAGGACAGCTCTTGATTTTTAGCTTGTTCCTCAGATACTGGGTTTCATTCTTCTGAAAGCAGGAACAGTTCTTATGGTTGTAAAGAACTCTTCCAGACCTCCCAACTACTCCCTGCAGTTGAGATTGTTCCTGTATTCTAGGAAGCACAATCTGCCAGAAGTGTGGGAAGGGGTCAGAATGCTGAACCTCAGACCACTTGTCTGCATAGTGGAGCCTATCAGGCTGTCATACCTGTGGTGACCCTGGAGAAGAGTCATTGAGGACTTGGGGAAAGTATCAGAACAGGGTCTGCCATGATCTTGGTGCTCAGGAAAAGGGCACAGGTTTGACTTCCTCATGGCCAGAGCTGTGTTTATTCCTGGAGTCACTGGGTCTCAGAGCTGAGTCCATGTCTATGCTAGAAAACTGAAGTGACCTCACTGGAGTTCTTATCAATATTTCTGAGCAGTTAACACAGGTCATCTCTCCTTCTCCAGTTCATCCTTCCAAACAAGAGCTCATAGCCCTGCTGTGCCTGCGGCCAGAGACTGGGGACAGAGGCTGACATGTCAGTGTTAAAAAGGATGACAGAGTAGTAGTCATTTCAAAAAGGAAGTTGACAGTATTCCTCCCACTGAAGTTTATAACAATGAGAACTCTAAATGGGAGTGCTGACTTTACTCCCAGCACCCTGGAGCCAGAGGCTGGTATATCTCTGCAATTTTAAGGCTAACCTGGTTTACATACAGAGTCCTGAGATAGCCAAGGTTACAAAGAGAGTCTTTATCTCAAAACAAAGAAAAGAAAAACAGAGAGCCTGCTGCTCATCCTAGGAACTGCTCCTCCAGAAGGCAGGGACATGGGCACAGGTGAGGCTATCCATGCCTCTGTCTCAGGGACACAAAGTGCATTTATATTGAGCTGGAGGCAGGGCAAGGAGCTAAAGTAAGGAATGGTACACTGAACTATTTGGCAAAAAGATCACACCAGAAGTCTCTGGGTGGGTTTTGGTGTCTACAAGAACTGGGGACACTATGCCCTTGATTCTGTTGCATCAGTGACCTCCAGGAATCCACTCAACCTAGGAGTGCTTGTGTGCTGTGTGGGTCAGGAGAGTGGCAGCTCAGGGAACTGTAGCCCATTTACAATCAAGTGGATGAGAGAACAGAAGGAAACCTAATGGACTGAGTTCTTGTGCGAGAGCTGGCACAAAACCCAGGCCAATCATTTCACACTATGGCCAGGAAGGGTGCAGTTCTTGCTCTCAATAGTGACACCCTGACACAGGCCTTACTTCTTGTGGTCTCTCCATGAGAAAATGCATTTCCTCACTTTGGGAACTGCAGTATGTAAGACATGGAGCTCTGGCTCTTCTTCATGGTGGTTATGCCCACCACAGCCTCCCTGAGAACAGCCACAGTGACAGATTTTGCTGTGTATTTAAAGTAGCCCAGCATTTCAGTATTTTCCAGCAGGTCCCCAGGAGTCATTACTGACAGAGGTCTGCATCCTCCTAGACAGCTGATTTCACCATGGTCTTATGAGTGATTTTGAAAAGTTATGCTGATTGTGAGGATGCATAAGAACACACACATGAAGCTCAGACTACAGTTTTTAGAAGCTTTGTTCTCTCTACCATGTGGGTCCCAGGCAAGAAACTCAGGTGTGTAGTCTTGGCAGCAAGTACCTTTACCTGCTTAGCCATCTCAACAGGTGATCACCTCAATCGTGGAATTTTATAAGGTGTGCATCAGTATTTATGTTCTCTGAGCAGATCTCTGTGCTTTATTATTAACTGTAGATTCTATCCACCTCCCATAAAATGAATGATTGCCTTAGTCAAAATCCCTCTTCAACAGATGGAGACCATGTTGGAGGCTGTGCAGGATGGTGTTTGGGTGGGAGCTCCACCTCAAACCCTGGCACCCTGGCATCCCTATACCCAAAGAGTCTGGAATGTTCTGGTGGAAGAACCACCTCAACTCTCTCTCCTGTCTGTCTCCCCAAAACTGTCCTTTCAAAGCCTGCCAAGGAAAGCTCCTCCCCTAACCTGGCCCTTCAAAGCCCATCAAACACAGTTCCTCCCCCAGAGAGGCTCAAGACCACTTTCACAGGGTATATAAGCTGCAGACTTACAGTTCCCAGAAAACAGACATGTAGTTCTTCTGGTATCTCTTCCCAGTCTCCTCTCTGAGGGGCTTGACTATCATTCAGGAATGCTTTACCCATTATACAGAAACTTTTCCAATTCATTCCCATTCGGTTTAATTTATATTTTATTTGCTGCATCGGCAGAGAGGCCTTCAGGTTGCAAAGACTTCTCAGTTGGAGGTAGGAGGTTGGATGACGGGGTTTGGAGGATTTAAAGCCTCTGTGGAGCCTCCCTTTGGTTGTAAGCTACACTCTGGATGTCATTGTGTTCTTAACTTTTCTTTTCCTTTAGCCACTAGAGCTAGGATTGAACCTAGGACCATGTGCATGCTAAATAACTGCTGGACCACTGAGTTACATCCCAGCTCTGGATTCCTTTTATCTTTCACATTTACAGGGCAGGCTGAATGAAGAGAGTCGGCTCTCAATTTGTCTACACCAACACTGGTCCCTGGAAAGGCTGACAGAATGCTCTCAAGACTGGGAATGTAGCTGGGCAGTGGTGGCACAGGCCTTTACTCTCAGCAAGTGGGAGGCAGGGGTAGGTGGATCTCTGAATTTGAGGCCAGCTTGGTCTACAAAGGGAGTTCCATCCAGGTTAGCCAAGACTATTACACAGAGAAACCGTGTTTTGGGAAGATGAAAAACACAAAAGCAAACAAAGAATCCACCTGGGATGTTTAGCTTTCTGGGAGACCAAAGAGGGGCATAGTCCAAACTGGGCACTAAAGACGGTTTAGCCTTCAAAGAGTTGACAGAAAACTACTATCTACTTACACAAATCCTAACAGAAGAAGCCATGTTAATCTGCAAAACTGGTATCATTTATCAAACCAGTCAAACACTCTGCTGAGGACTCACAGTTGAGCAAGGCATATCTGGTCCCAGGCTGCTTCCAGATACTAAGAAAATGGACAAGGAGACACACTCAATATAGGAGTAACTTGGTAATGTGGCCTAAACAATGTCATACCTTATTTCAAGTGTGTCTATAGAGGACACTTTCTGTCTCACGGTCAGTTCAGAAAGAGGTGTTCTATGACAGACAGTCACCAAATCATCTATCAGGCTTTTCTGACTGCTGAGATTGTAAAAGTACCAGTTTGTTAGCACCTGTCTGGGGACCCACAGGATTATTTCCTCCACACTTGAACTCTCTGACTCACAACCAGAATCAAAAGTCAGATCTGATCCAGGGAGCTATAATTTACCAAAAGTCACCTGGAAGATATCCTTCCTCAATATACTCTGAGATCTGCCATGGCCAAGGGCAACTTCAACTGTCTCTCTCCTTTCCCAAGCTTGCATGGACATGCTCTCCACCAGAAGCTTGTGTCCTCTGCTGCAGGCTACATGTCCTGTGCCTGCTCTGGAGTGTTCTCCCAACACTGCTTAGCTGGAGATTTTTCTTGCTATCAATGATTCATTACCATGAACCCAGGCCCAAGGAAAGTCATAATAACTCTGCATTTAATCAGATGTGTCAAATCTACTTTGTCATCCTAGATGAGAGGTGACAGATCTTCTCCAACCCTGAGTGTAATTAACAATGGAGCATGATCCTGAACCCACAGAGATCAGTGGGGACACCAGAGCCCTGCATAGGTGCCAGGATGCCTCAGAAAATTAGCATGCCTACCTCATGTACCTGTCTCTACACGTCTCCAGAGACCTCTTTCTTTGATGGGAGGTGATCCAGTTCAACCTATACAGTACATAGGGCTGGAAGTTCAAAAGTCAACTGCAGGAGCTGGAGGGAGAGCTCAAAGCTTAAGAGCATTTGGTGCTCTCTCATGAGAGTATAACAACTAGTTATAATGGGATGTTTCCCTCTTCTGTCTTCTTCAGGAACTGAAGTCATGTCTAGCACAGATGTACAATAGGAAAAATACCCATTCACATAAAGTAAAAATAAAAAAATCTAAAAAGAAAAAAAGGTCACCAAATGCATGGGCAAGGCCAACAACATCTACAAAAAGCTATTTCCCAAAGTGAGTTGGAAGGTCCCTATCTTTGTTGTGTGGCTATTAATCATGATGTATTGCAAAAATAAACAGAGGCAGATAGCTCTGGGTTTCCTGATTTATTTTAGACTCTCTTAATGAATGGTTTTATTTCCTGAGAGTCTGTAGAGCAGTAAAGGTGCATTTCTCAATAGTTCAGTCCTTATGACCAATTCATGAAAGTGTGTCTATTGAGTACCATATTTTAGGGATAGCTAAATGCATGACAGCATGGATATAGTATGAATACTGAGTCCACCATAAAGTGTGTATCCAGGGAGTAAACATGGCAATTCACACCCAAGACACCAATCCCCTGTATCACCGTGGAGAGTAGGAGGAGATTATGTAACACAGGCTGCCTGGAAATTGCAGAGATCCATCTCTAAGAGTGAGAACTAGGGTTACATGAGTATGACAACAAACATGACAAAACAAACTGGTCCACGTGTGAAAAGTTTGAAATTACTTTTTATTTTAAACATAAAGAATTTTTTAAATGGGGCTTTAAATAGGTAATAAACAACGGTAGCCTTAGCAAATTTTGAAAATCAATAACAAGAACAAATAAAATCAAAACAACAAATCCATAACCAAAACAATTAAGATACAGAACCTAAACCAAAAGTTAAACACAAAATTAAGCTATGCAGAATTCTCTCACTGCAGACTGAGCAGCACAGACCTGGAGCCTGTGACTGGCCTTGGACAGATGGTAGGTAGCAAGGGAGTCAACGATTGCAACAGCCTTTTCAAGATGAGCATGGCCATGCCTTTTGGGGCTTTATAGTCAGTTTTCACCAAGTTCAAGGATAAAAATGTTACAAGCTTTGGTTCAAACACTGTTGAATTCACTTGAGTCATCTTCATTAAAGTATTCTTGATGGTCCATCAGGACGAGCACTGATTTATACACCCAGACTCCTTCTGTATACCCAGTACCTCTGGATATGCTTCAGCACTTCTTCAAAGCCCTCTCCTGTTCATCCTTAGCAAGAGTTGGATGCCAAACACCTCCAGGTGCAAACACACCATAAGGTATACCTAGGCCAAGGCTTTTCCTCAGCTGCACACTTTCCATCCCAAAGAGATAAATCTTCTGAAAGTTTAACTTCCTAATGTACACCAATACATTTGCACCATACAGTTTCTGAGTCACGCTGGTGGTTATTCCTGAATCCTACAGGTTTTTTTAATTTATATTGTTAGGCATCTTGCACATAGTCATGCATGTCTGGATATAGTGTTCCTTCCTCAGCTCTGAACTGCATGCTGATCCTCATGCACTTAATGCTTTGTCCATTCACAAGTCTCTACATTTTGCTTTATACTAACTCCTGTTCCATGTATTAGAAATATACACCTTCAAAGATAGAATCAGGTCCTCTCTTTATGAAGCATGCTTGCTTTTACACCTCCTCATCCCCAAATTATATCATTTCCACTCACATTTAGGTTTAAAATAAATACAGTAATCCATTATGATTCTCTCTGTTGGGAATCAGGGCCACATGGTGAATAAATTGTAGGTACTGATGGTCTGTTTTCATCCAATATTCAGAAAGTGAGAATTGTCCCAAAACTCAGGCTTATGATAGATAGGGTTGTGATATATGTAGGTCATCGGGGGTCATGCCGGAATCTCATCAGTTGCAGGCACAACACTGGCAGCACACTCAGGCCGTGTTCCCTGCAGGTCATGATGCTGTACTGTCTAGTTGGTCTACTGTCACATGATGCACAGGTGATTCCCATACATCTTTTCTTTATACTCAGCAAGATCTCATCCTAAAGCTGGGGTTGGAAGTCCACATCCCTGCACTGGGTAGAGGGTGCCATTCGGTCTTTGGAATGGCACATTCTATACACGTGCCATTCAGCTGATGTTCATGTGACCCATAAACACCTGACACAGCTCTTGAGCATCAGAATACTATCTGAATTTTCTCAACCAAATGACTGCTTGGCCCTATCACTGATAAGCCCTTGGATTATTCATAGAGCACTCTTTGAGACACTAAGAGACATTTTCTGATCAATTACAGCTCTCTGATGGCGTAATATACACACACTTGGCCACCTGATCTGTGAAGATGTTCTGCAGCAGAATGAACCTGAAATGTGTTGGCCACTATGAAGTTGTTTCAGTCAACGTTTGCCTGTGTGATTATTCAAGACCCACAACTCCATAAGGATCATTGAGTGTCCACAAATGTCAAAGGTGACTCTGACACTTTCTACAGATCTTTTTCATGTCTGATCCCTTCAGTCCAGATGTGAAACTGAGAATCCCCATTGGTCCTCCTAATGGAAGATCAAATAACTCCTACATGGAAACAGGGACTGTTGTCACATCTGTGGGGACTGTCTTCAGCAGTGCTTCTGCATGTCATGGAGTTGGTCTGATTCAGCCCTGCACTGGAGAGAGAATCCTATACTTTTGGGTGTGGTTTGTGTGGATAACAGCATGATATCAATAAAGTCTTCCAAAATGAATTCCTGCTACAAATGAAGGGCTGAGGACTCAGTCAGCTTGTGACAGTCCTTGAACATAAACTGACATAGTAAGTTTTGTATTCCAACATCTCCTCCCTCCATGGTGTTGTATTCCTCATTGGGGCCGTTTGCTGATGGATGTCAGGGTTCTGAGTAATTATTTTGACAGGTTATCTGTATCTCAGTCTTATTTTGATTCTTTCTATTCTTCAGGAGTACTGAGCCTACAGACACATGGTCCAGACCTGGAGGTCAGGTGGTTTTTACTTCATGGTAAGTTCAGAGCTATGATGGGGTTCTTTTTCTGAGGAGGCCTTGATCCTAGGGTGAATTATGCCGTGTTTCAAGGTGTCTGCCTTCCTTTGGCCTCCTCAATTTCTCAAACAGTATTGTCAATAAGGAAAGGGAGTCAAGGCCCAGAAGCAGCCATGCAGGGTAAATGGCTAGGCATAACCAAGGCCTATTCACACACAGGAAATAAAATAATAGGGAGAAAGTGCATCATAATCCAGAATTTCCCGGAGATTGGGCTCAGCAGGTGGCTCCTTGTTTAACAGCCTCTTCTGAAGCAGGCTCTCATCCTGGGCTGTGTCCTGTTCCAGCTCATGTATCAGTTTCTCAGACCTAGGAGGGAAAGGCAGTTAGGACACAATCCGGCTGGGGACCTGCCATTGTCAGCTATTAAAGTGCTGCATCCTTCCACTTGAACTCTGCTGGATAGTCAACATGGATCTTTTGACTGAAGTCATTGTTTGTGCCCCCAAGGAATAAGAGTCACAGAGTAGCTGGGCCTAGAACTTTCCTCAGCCCTAAACACCTGTCAGAATTTGGCTGAGTAATGGTTTTTTTATTCTACTAGAAAGAATGGGTCTTTCTCTCACAGTCTCGGGACATCATATTGGAGAAGCAACAACTTATTAATAACATAGTCACCAGCACACGAGTGATACTCATTATTCATGATGAATTACTGATAAAGCACATCATTTTATTGATAGCCATATTGCAGTCTTGCATTCTGGACACTCAAACAAGGTTAAACAAGGTCATGAAGATAGCTCAGGCTCATGCCCAGGAGGAACCATGAACATGACCAACATGCAAGACAGAAATCAGTCGGTAATCCTAGAGCGGCATTTCCTGAGATGTGTGCCTGAGAACACTGGCCCTGATAGACTCTGGGATCAAACAGAAACTTGTGATTTCCTTAACCAGAGCTAGGAATCTGCATCCAGACTCCTTGACAGTCTGTTACAGAACACTCCTGAAAAGGTTCTGATCTACCGTGCAACTGAGGCATCTGCCTGGGTTCATTCTGGAAAATCCTTAACCTATTCAATCCAGAGAACACTTGTCCCAGGAAATGGAAAAATGCTGCACAGAGCAGTATTCAAAGGTAGGAATCTCTTCTTTACAGGGGATGTTCCTAAGTGAAAATGTAATTTTAGCAAGGCCTGGTGATTCACAACTTTGAATTCCATCACGGGGAGGCAGAAGCAGGCAGATCTCTGTGAGTATAAGGAAAGCCTGCTCAGGCCATACCAGAGCACTCAGAAGGGAGAAAGGACAAAATTGCTCAGACACACTGAGTATTAAACATATTGATTCCTGGACAGAATTGTTTGTACACTCAACCTGAACAATACTCTCAAGTGTTCTTGCCCTTCTTGTAGCTGGATGCCATGCATTTGAGCAGGAGCCCATAAATGAAAGTGATCCCAAGAACAAGGTACCCATGTGGCTCCACCTGCTCCCCCAGCCTGGGTTCCTACCTCATTTGGGAGACCTCAAAGTGATGCTGCAGCTTTTCTGCCAAGTCCTTTTCCTGGGTGATCATCTCCTTCTGTTTCATCAGGACCTGTAGGCTTCCCTCCAATCTTTCAAATGCCTGTTCATTAGAACATTGTGTTCTTAGTGGAGAGTTGTATACAGGCATGCACACAGTGTCATACACATGAAGCACATACAAAGGATCAAAATAGCATACTGGTAGATTAGGCAAGCCAAAAGAGCTTATACTACACTCACAGAAAAAGAAGTGAGCAGAATACAACATCATGCAAGAAGAACAGATGAGTAGGCGAAGCACACCAGCACTTTCAGAAGAGTCTCACAACTCTGCCATCATTCCCTTAGGATTAATACTGCTGTGGGAAGTTTGCTCTGTTTGGCCAGACTCTATTGAGATGGCTATAGAATATACTTCAGAAGCAGCAAAGCACCCACCCTGGCATTCAGCTTGTCAAAAGCCCTCATTTGTTCAGCCAATCAAATCCAGATTGTATTCTCCACAATGGTAGAGCTCTCAAGGAGCACTCACAGAAAAGAGGGCTCATGAGCTGCTACTCTGGCTTATGTCAGTGTGAACCAATAGTCAGTCAAAGGGAAGAGAACACATTGGGATTCATGAAGAAAGGAGAAGACCACATGCCACCCAAATCTATGACTATGAGTAGGACTCATTTGGCATTTACATGGGATACTCCTCCTTGTAAGCTGCTTCCCCCTCTGTGATCTCACATGACCCCTGCCAATCACATGAGCCTCAGGACCCACAATTCACTCATTCAAAGCTCTGTGCATAACATCCTACCTATCATAATGACATGTAGGTTTGATATGTTTTTGAACCATTTCTGTCATTGGACCATAGTTTCAAGCAGAGCAGCAGGCATGGTTTGCTAATAATTTAGTTTCTCAGAAGAGGCTAACTTTCCAGAAGTACTTGTGCATGGACACTGAAGTGAACACCTCAGATGGCATGAGGTCCGTGGCTGGATGGATGAGTAAGGTGATGGGTGAAAGCACAGGTGAGTGGATGGGCAGACAGAGAATCCAATGGGCAAATGGTGCCAGACCTTAGCCTAACCCACCTACCTGCCCTTACCTGTTGTTGCTGGTTTTGGAGGTCACTGGTCTCTTCCTCTTGGTCCTCACACATCAATTTCAATGCCTCCAAGTGGATCTTCAGCAGGACCCAATCCTCTGTCCGATTGTTGTTCTCCTGCCTCAGCAGGGCTACCTGCTCCTTAAGCTGAGTATGTTCCATTAGGACCTGGCTGTGCAGACCACTGGAAAAAACCCTCTGTAGAGTAAGGCCCTGACAGTCTCCTTCTGCCACCCCTGCCTCCAGGAACCTGCACGACAAATGGCCCCAGGTACTCAGGAAGACATAGCCAAGAGCCCAAAATAGCCATGACACCTACAATCAAAAGGCCAAATAAGACAGTAGCTAATTTTAAAAAATCTAAATACTTCAGAAAACCCAAACACCAATAGGGATCTATGTCTTTTCAAAGGAAAGGAGTCCCTCAACTGTCCTGAACATCAGCAAGTAGTGGACAAATACCCTCTGAGAGAGGACAGGAGACCCAAGGGGAGTTTTTTCTACCTACAGTTTCCACAGAAACCAGATCTGTAAACCCTAGGCCTGATCTCCCAGATGCCCAGGGCTCCATGACATTCCCCTCGCAGTGTAAATCACTTTTCTTTTCTTACTTTTTTACTTTCCTTTTCCTTTTTCTTTCTTCCTTCCTTCCTTTCTTTATTTTATTTGGTTGGTTTTTGAAACAGGGTTTTTCTGCCTAACAGTCCTATCTGCCCTGGAATTCTCTGTAGACCAGACTGGCCTTGAGATCAGAGAGATCTGCCTACTCTGCCTCCAGAGAACTGGAGTGGCACCACCACAGCACAGTTTGCTCCTCTACCTAGAGGCTCCTGAGGCTCCAAAACAACGGTGGGAGGAGTGGATAGTCTCTTTCATACTTAGCAAAACTAAGTGCAAGTGACACAAGTCAAAGAGATGCTTGCTAAGGTGCAAAAAGGACAGAACCAGAGCTGTGGACTCTCCAGTCTAGAGACAAAGGAAGGCAGAGGTGAGCCACTTTTGAAATCAATATGGTGCTTTCTTAGAAAATTGGGAATCAATCTCCCCAAAGACCCAGCTATACCACCCTTGGGCATATTCCCAAGGAATGCTCAATCATAACACAAGGGCATATGCTCAGCGATGATCATAGCACCATTGTTTGTAATAGCCTGAACCTGGAAACAACCTAGATGCCTTTCAGCTGAAGAATGGATAAATAAAATGTGGTACATATACACAATGGAGTACTACTCAGCAGAGAAAAACAATGACATCAGGAGGTTTGCAGGCAAATGGATGAATCTAGAAAAAAATCATCCTGAGTGAGGTAAACCAGACTCAGAAAAACAAACATGGTATGTACTCACTCTTATGTGCATACTAGATGTAAAACAAAGGATGACGAGACTGTTACTCACAACTCTAGGGAGGCTACCTAGTAAACTGGACCCTAAGAATGACACAGGGATCACCCAAAGTAAGAGAAACAGATGAGATCTACATGAGCAAACTGGATGTGAGGGGGCAGGTAATAAAGGACATGGGTTGGGGTTAAGAGAGCTCAGGGGAGTGGGAATTCCCAGCTGCATCAGGAACAAAGAGGGAGACCAGAAGAAGAGAGAGCATGATAAATGAAGACACCATAGAAATAGGAAGAATCAAAGTGCTAGAGAGGTCCACAGAAATCCACAAAGATACCTCCACAATAGACTACTGGCAATGGTCAAGAGAAAGCGCAAACTGACCTACTCTGGTGATCGGTTGGCCAGACAACCTAACTGTCATTGTAGAACTCTCATCCAATGACTGATGGAAGCAGATGCAGAGATCAATGGCTAGGACCCAGGTAGAGCTTCGGGAGTCCAATAGACAAGAAAGAGGAGGGATTATATGAGCAAGAGATGTTGAGACCATGATTGGAAAAAGCACAGGGACAAATAACCAAACTAGTGGAAACACATGAACTATGAACCAAGAGCTGAAGAGCTCCCAACTGAATCAGGCCCTCTGGATAAGTGAGACAGTCGATTAGCTTGAACTGTTTCAGAGACTCCCAGGCAGTGGGACCTGGATCTGTCCCTAGTGCATGAGCTGGCTTTTTGGAGCCTGAGACCTATGCTAGGACACTTTGCTCAGCCTGAGTGAAGGGAAGAAGGGATTGGATCTGCTTCGACAGAACCTCCAAGTCTGAGCAGAATCTCCACAGTAATGCTTGCTCTGGAGGAGATGGGAATGGGGGGTGTATTGGGATACAAGGGAGGAGCAGGGGGGGGAGAGGGAGGAGAGAGGACATGGGAATCCGTGGCTGATATGTTAAATTAAATTAAATTATATGATTTAAATAAATAATAAAAAAAAGGAAGGCAGAGTAGGCCATTCAACAACTATTGGGGTCCATGCCAACAGGCACTTACCGATAGAAGACTGTCAGGTTGGCAAGCTCATCCACCTTCTCTGAAGCCTCCTTGTTCTCATTCTGCAATCTCTGTAGGTCATTCATGACCTCCTCATGCTCCATCCTCAGATCTTCATACCAAGTATTTGGCCTGTGGGAGGGCAAGGTACCAGGAACAAAGAACTTCATGAATATAGGCCTCAAGGATCATGTGAATACAGGCTGTTGTCCTGATCTACCACAACACAGTGGAGGTCTCAGTCTGGCTACTATGTACTGAAACTTCCTGGTGCTTAATTAACTTGTAATCCTGGCCCAGGCCAACAGAGACTGGGTGTTCAGATAGAGGGTGTCCTTGCTGAGTACATGAGTCCACTCAATAGGCCTGGAGAGGCAGTCAAGCTCTCTGTTCCCAGGAGTCTATGCTACAGGTCTTGGCCCACAAGAAACCTGCAATGATGATTCTCTTATTTCAGGACAAGGATACTTGAGCCTGGCCCTTACTACTGCACAGATGGACAGAGCAAATAATTCTGGGGATGACACCCAATATCAGGACAGCTATAAAATCTCCCCAAGGGATACCTATTTGGCATCAAGGTGAACAAATAGAACAAGAGCAGAGCTGCTTAAAGTGAGGATCACAGATCTCATATCAGCACTGGCATCAGTTGGAAGTGTGAGTCAGGCAAATCCTCAGGCCCAACATCGATGACTGCCTCCCAGAGTCTGGAGGGACACACAAACTTGCAAATGCACATACACACAGAGACACAGAAACAGAAAGACAGACAATCAGAAAGACACACACACACACAAACACACACACACACACACACACACACACACACACACACACGCCAGCACACATGCTCCATGCATACAGGAGAGAGACAGAAAAAGAGAGAGAGAGACAGAGAGAGAGAGAAAGGCAGAGAGTGCAAGAAAGAGTGAAGGAGAGGAGAGCACACATGGGATACTGAAGAAATGTGTGGAGCAATATTGTCTAAGAGTATAACTCACAAGAAATAGAAAAACAGAGACAAGCTCCAGGACTATCAGTCACTCATTGAAATAAGTCAGATCAGGTCTGACAAGATGCTAAAAGGATCTTCCAGCACATAATTACCTACCAGGCAAGTTCAAAGACTCACACAAACACACAGCAGCTAGTATCTCACACAAGCCATGTCATGGTCTTTTCAAATGCATGCTGGGAACTCAAAGAATACTGTATCAGTCCCTAAGTTGTGTGACTCAGACTCCAGGCTTGGGTTTTCATTGGAGGAAGCAGAATATTTAGGAACCCCATCTCCCTCCTGCCCAGGTTTCAAGTTCTGCCTCTTTATTGAGAGGCATTTAGGGACATGAAGGAGGGCACATGGAAACCCTCCTAACCCAAGCTCCTAGAATCCAAGATGTTAAAATGAAGATGAAGGTAATTTGAAGATGCAAAATTGACACCAGAAAGGTTGAAACAAGAGATACCAATTGGGCACGGGTCCTTTCCTGATGAAGAATACTTGATCGCGCAGCTCATTTCTCTCCCTTGTCACCACCTGAAGCTCCATGTTCACCCTCTGCATCTCCTTCCTCACCCCTTTCTTGGTGAGGAGGGTTGGGTGGGATGAGGTCTCCATAGCAGCCTCTGTGGGTAGATGAACACAAGTGAACTTGCATAGTGACAAGGCATAGAGGATGGACAGACCACCCTGAGGCCCAAACAGAAAGATCAGGTCTGTAACCCAGTGACAATCCAAATATTTGAGGCCAGGTGAAGATGTACTCTCTGTGGATCTCAGCTTTCCCTTCATTCTGTAGAGATGTGACTATGTAAGCAGCCAGGGGTTTCCTCTGCCTCCCTACACAACTTCAGGGGACACAGAGATGGCTTCTTCGGGCAAATTCATAGCAGCACAAGATGCAACATGCATGGACCCAGAGCCCTGAAGTCTGCCTGTGCTTTCAGAAGCCAGGAGAAAAATAACACAGTGCACAAGCACTCAGGTGCTGTGGACAGTCCATATCTCCTGCCTGGTCACTCCAGGCCCATGTCTGGGATTGTAATGTCATGCAGAGACACAACATGCTTAACAGACTCACCAAGTCATCCCACTGCCAGCCCAGAACATGCAGAGCTTGTACAAAGGAGCCAATCTCTGCCCTGGTTCCACATCTCTACAGTTGTTTGACTACACTAGAGATCTACCTGCCATCTCTCCTGCTGATTCAGGACCCTAACGGACCACTGTCAGAGAGAGGTGGTCAGAGGAGTCTGCTGGACAGCCTGAGGACATGATGTCTTGGCCAGAAGCACTTGTCTCTCCATGTGACTAGTGTTGACAGCCACTGCATCTAAAGGAAACTCCCGAAGCTGAAGTGCAGTGATGCCTAGCCTCAGCTGGGGACACATTAGTCTCTCTGCCTCCTGCTTGTCTCCTTCTGTCCCCACATTACACCCCCAAGACCGAAGAAATGTAAAAGATAAGCATGCCCAGCATAACAGCCTTGGCCTTGCTAGATCTTCACATAGAGGAGGCACACACTAATGTTCTGGACCCTGGACTTTCAGGAAATATGAGAAGCAGGGAAGTCCATTTGCTTCTCAGAGGTTCCAGCTCCCCTGCCCCATTACTGGAGGGCCCAGGTCTAGCCCACCTCCTCCAGGAAGTCCCCATCTCCTGCCCAGCACTCACTGTGTCTTCCCCAGAAACCCTTTTTGGTTGTTTTCCTCTGAGACTCAAGACCAGCCTCCTTCTTTCTCTCTCTGTTCTCTGGATGTTCTCCATTCTCTCTTCCAAGGAGACCCCTCAGTCTTGCCAGCAGCATGTCTATGCTCTACCCTGTAGGCACTGAAGGATACCCTGAGGCAGTTGATGTTGCTACAACACTGGTGACATCACGGGATGCCATGAGCTCTCCAGGATACAATAGAATGTCCAGAGAAGGAACTGCTGATTGTAGGGAGAACAACCTTTGCCACCCTGCTAACTGGTTCTCCCTTAACTGACCAGAAGCCCAGGTTCACTTTCTTGGAGCCGCTTTAGGAACATAGAAGAAGCAATTCAGCACCTCCACCTTCTAAACCCTAGTTCTCTTCGCTTCATTGGAAGCCTCATATTACATCTCATGTTGTGAACTTAGCCATACTATCCAAACACTGCCCAGGAATGTCCCAGTCCTTCTTTTATATCCCTCTGTTCATCAATATAAGAAGTTACATACTATTACACTACAGATGATACCCCAACTCCTTTCATTCAGAGTTCTAGTTAGGATGGAGTTCAGATACTTACATTTCTGATGAGTACCTCGGTATACTATCCAAGGCCCAGATTTGTTATAGGACTGGGTGTAGACAAGCAATGTGTTGCTGTCAGTAAGAGGTCCTGCCCAGGACCTCTGACCATAAGAGACTTTAGAGGAACCAACCCCTCTCTTTTTCAAGACTGCTAGAGATAGAGTACAGCCTTCACTTGAGCCACAGGCTACAGAGTCCTTCAAAAGGGAATAGCATTACTAGGACACTACATGTTTCTGTTTTCTTTGTTTTTAAGGCAATTAAATTCAAATAGACAGTGCTTAGCCAGGGTCTAGCCATATCATCCTGGACCTCACGTTCTAGGTGCTTTTCCAGGAATTCATTATGGCTGGTTTTCTTGGTTCTATAGCTTCTGCTTTTAAAGTAAAATAACAACAAATACTGTTATCTCTCAGACAGAACAAATAAATAACAGTAATGTATTTACATGAGCACATCAGTGGCAAATCAAGCCTGAGGAGTGGAAACCAGGACTGTGTCCTGACCTCTGTGGGCCTAAACAGAGGGAGGATTGGGCCCATGTTAGCATCCTCTGAAGAGACAGAGTGAGGTGGAATGGACACTGACCAGGCTGAACAACCATCCTGAGCCCCTGTCGGTTAGGTTACAAGCAAATTCCCAGTCAACCTTCCAAGAAGCTCCTCCTGAGGCCATGGTGTTTGTATGACATTTCAGGTCCTGCCGGCCTCTGTCCAGGGGATACATAGTACTTCCATTCAGCAGCTGACAGGACAAGGAGGTCAGGAATGGTGACCTCCTGCCATAAGCTATGTGACAAGAATAATGTAGAATACATTTCTGTGGAGGATCAAGGGCCTCCTGGCTGCTTTTGGATCCCTTTTGGCCTTGAAGATCCCAATTCTGATATTCTTTGGTTCCCAGGATGATGCCCTTAGACATGCCTGGAACCAACCTGAACTGAGGTCAGAGAGCTGGATTCACAGAGTGGAGGATTACATTACTGAGTCAGGATTGAAGACTTAGGGATCTGAGGACCAGATCTACCAAAGTGATAGAACTCAATCCCTCATTTTCCTTCCCATGTACACTAGGGATGTGGCCAAGGACCACTGTCTCTGTAAAGACAGTGTCTGCCTCAGCCCAGCAGATCACTTGAGACCAATTCAGCTCAGTCAGTCCTCTACCATAGGAGTCAAAAGTAGGGGACAAACTCAGCCTTGAGAAACTGCTTAGGCAGCAAGATCCCTGCAGGAGATCAGGAAATGGTCCATCTGCCCCCCACTTCCTTACTTTAGTGCCTAGAAGAAGATAACAATGGGGTTGGGGATGGAAGCATGGGGCCAGGGGAACCAGTGCCTTTATCAGTACACTCTGAAGGCTTCCACTGCTTTCCAGTAGAGATTGGTGCAGATTTCCTACATGGTTTCAGTCCAGTCTTTCTTCTTTTGCCTTTTTTTTTCTTTTTTAATTATTTCTGAGACACAGTTTCTCTTTGCAACCCTAGCAGCCCTGGTGCTCACTGTGTAGAACAATCAGAGATTTGTGTGCCTCTGCCTAGAGGGTGCCATGACTAAAGGTGTGGGCCACCACCACCAGGTTTCAATTGAAGTCTTCAAAGCTCTAAGAATGGGCTCTGTACTAGGACTCTGCCTCTACAGGAAGCAAGAAAGAGACAAACCCAGTCAACCTGATCTAGATAATTCCTCATTGAGAGTCCTTTTCCCAGGTGACTCTAGGTCAGGTCAGGCTGATAACAAAAACTCACAAGCACACTGTCCCACCATCACTGCCAGGATTGGCCAGAATTGTGCCTTACATCTATAGTCTGTTGGCTGGGATGTTGGCTGGATGCTCATTAATTTGAAAGGACTTACAAAGGAATTTCCTGAATGTCTTTTGCACATAAGGAAACACATGTTCTGTGTGGCAGATTCCAGCTCTCTGACCTGGTTCATACTGAGCAGGAGCAGACCTCTTCAAACTACTTCACACAGCGGACATCAGCCCTGTATATATCATACACCAACCACACTGAATTTAGTCCCATTATCTGCCCCTTTGGCCACTCACTCCCCTAATGGCACTTGTTCCTGGCCTGTACATGCCTGTTCCTCAGGCACTGTTGACCTGCAGGTGTAGCCTCCAACAGCACCCTGAGTGTGCCTCAGATCAAAGAAACCATCAACACTTCCAAAGCTACCAGGGAGCTCTTCCTTGGCTGGGTTCTTAAGAACAAGTGGTCCTTGTGCTCATGAATGTCTGTGATTTGTTAATCAAGCAGTGTCTGGTGATGAGAGGACAGGTTTATTGTGTTGATCAGTGTTTGGGTTTTTAGAAAGTCGCTCAAGGAAAAACTGGATATAGTCAAAATGGATTCTATAGTCTACTTTATGTTTTGTTTCTTTGGTTTGTTTTTTGTTTCGTTTTGTTTTTTCTTTTATGCCTGCTATTAAATGAAAGAGAAAATATTAGACGAGCTAGCAGTATTGAGCACTAGGTCAGTAAACATGTCATCCCTTTGGTGGCATTACTTCATGCCAGAATAGTTTTGATTTATTTTTGTCCTGATTGGTTTGTGTCCATTCTCTGTAAGGCCCGTAGGGATGTGATCAGGTTTTCAAGAGACCATTGTCTTTTCTGAGAAAAGGTCCAAGGTGGGAGGGGGTGAGGGATCAGGTGGATCAGTGGTAGAGTCCTTGCGAAGCATGCACAAGGCCTTGGATTCCCTCTCCAGCCCAGAAACCAAAACTAAAACATAAACTCCTATGGCCATTTAGGGACTCCAATAGTGGCTGACCACTACTGCCAGCTGTCCTTGAGGTAGGGGAATCCTCATGCTTTGTGGACTACGGTAGCCACTTGAGTGCTAGGCCTTCCAGCCACAGAAACTTAGAGGAGGCCCTGCCCTTTAAGAGGGGTCCCCAAAGTCACTTGATACTTCTGTTTATATCCCTTCATCCAGTATTTATGTAGCTGAACCAGATCTGAGGAGGCTGGACAATGTTTCAACTCTGGGTGGCCCTGTGCTGGGAATCATAGGGAGCCCTGTCGTGAGCAAAGAGACAATGGGACAGAATGGCGGAAGCAGAAAGTCTCAGCTGCTGGAGTCTGAGGATCTTTCTCATTCTTGGTTTGACAAAGGTCAGAATATGACCTTAGACCTGTCAGAATGAAACGTTTTGGGATACAGTGAGACCAAGAACAGCTCCTGAAAGCAAAGACAAGACAGACCCCATAGGCTTCATCTCATGACCTTTTGCTTTCTCACTAATGTTAGGCCTAAGGAGAATGCACGTGTGTGTGTGTGTGTGTGTGTGTGTGTGTGTGTGTGTGTGTGTGTGTGTGTGTGACATTTAAATCAGATCACATTTCCTTAGAAATAGCAAGCCATCTGAAACAGTCCTGAGGTGAGGGAAAGGGTGACTGTTAAGTGTTGAGTCAGCAGCTAACACCATTTCAACCCACTATGCCCTCATCAAAG
The DNA here is from genome assembly GCF_049852395.1 of Peromyscus maniculatus bairdii. Classification (NCBI taxonomy): domain Eukaryota; kingdom Metazoa; phylum Chordata; class Mammalia; order Rodentia; family Cricetidae; genus Peromyscus; species Peromyscus maniculatus. The sequence continues at coordinate 41,050,277 of NC_134860.1, read as the reverse complement.
TACCAGCAGGGTACAGGACAATACATACCATGGCCCTTCCCTTATGGTATTAATCTAGTCCCTTGTAGGACAATCATGTGCCTAGTTAAGAATGTTTTCAAAAACTGCATCCAAGCCAGCCAGTGGTGGTAAACGCCTTTAATCCCAGCACTTGGGAGGCAGAGCCAGGTGGATCTCTATGAGTGTGAGGCCAGCCTGGGCTCAGAGCGAGAGCCAAGACAGCAGGACAGGCACCAAAGCTACACAGAGAAACCCTGGCTCAAAAAAGAAAGAAAGAAAGAAAGAAAGAAAGAAAGAAAGAAAGGAAGGAAGGAAGGAAGGAAGGAAGGAAGGAAGGAAGGAAGGAAGGAAGGAAGGAAGGAAGGAAGGAAGAGGACGGAGGGAGGGAGGGAGGGAGGGAGGGAGGGAGGGAGGGAGGGAGGAAGAAAGGAAGGAAGGAAGGAAGGAAGGAAAGAGAAAAAGAAGAAACTGAATGCAGTGGCTCATGCCTTTAATCCTAGCACTGGGGAGGCAGAGGCAGCAGGATCTCTGACAGACAGACAGGGCTACACAGAGAAATCCTGTCTCAAAGAAACCCCAAACAATAATTATAATCATCATAAAAATAATTTAATAAGAACAGTTGTAGGGAGCCGCCATTCTAAGATGGCACTGACTTCCTGGTAGCCTAGCTGTAAACAACTCCATATTTGGCTATGCTCCTAGGATATGGTAATTGGCTCTATGTCCTCAGAAAATCCTGTGGCTCCCCGTGCTCGCATTCTGGCGGGATCCAATCACGGACTGACCCGTGTGCTTGAATCCTCTTATAAGCAGCTGCAAGTTAGTTCTCAGGGCCCCTCACCTCCAGCTCTCCCTTAATCAAGAGGTGCTCCAATAAAGTGTGATCTGAGAAGAATCCTCGAGTGGTGGTTGTTCTTCCTCGCTGGCCGAGGAGCTTGCCGCAACTGGTGCCGAAACCCGGGAAACTTCGGACACCAGGTGAGGGGTCGAAGAAGATTCAGAACTCAACACATGGAGCGGCGACATCGGTAAGTTCTCCAGGTATGCTGATTGCTGGGATTAATCTGCTTGTGTTTGCTCTTGTGTTCATTCTTATGACAATTGTTGTTCTTCTTTGCTGTTTTTTACATGCATGTCTTAAGGAAGGACGTAATGTCGAAATCATTAGAGAGGGACGCAAGGCATTAATTAAGCACCAGGATAGTCTATCAGAGTCAGACTCTAAGGAGAGAACTTAAGTAGGCCTAAAAAGAAGAAAGAAAAGAATAAAGAAAAGGAAATTAAAGAAAATAAACCAGAGAAGGAAGAAAATTCAGAAAAGAAAGGGAACCCTTTGTATCTAGTATTAGAGGAATTTGCAAAACTTGATTTATCTGATAATGAATTAGATTCAGATGAGGAGGAAAATTTAGAGGAAGCCGCCGCTGAATATGAGGAAGAGAGATATGGGTGGCGGCGACCCCCTCCTTATAATGTTTCTGCTGGGGTGAATGTGGAAACAAAGGCGCCTTCGGGACCACAACCACCCCCGGCACTACCTTCGTATCTGCAAACAGGTGGAGGTTGTCATTTTATCAGGAGGGACACCTGGGCGCGGCTAGCGTCCGCGTTTCCAGTTTTTGAAGATCCGCAATCAAACAACAGATATCATGAACCTGTGCCTTATAATCAATTAAAAGACCTGGTAGACAGGTCGATCCCGGTCCTCGGGGGAGACCTTGATCTGGAGGAGGTGGGAATGGGGGATGGGCTGGGGGGAGGAGGAGGGGGGCAAGAAGGGGAGAACAGGGGAATCTGTGGCTATTAGGTTGAACTGAATGGTGTTGTAAAATAAAAAGAAAATAAATAAATAAATAATAAATAAATAAATAAATAAATAAATAAATACCTGGTAGAGGCTGCTCGAGCTTACAGAGTAACAGCCAGTTTTACCTTAACATTATTGACTAGACTCGCTACTCAGGCTATGACACCAACAGATTGGTTTGAAATAGCTAGAGCATGTTTAACTACAGGACAGTACTTGGATTTCAAATCTATAGTCACAGATAGAGCCCAGGCACAAGCTAGAATTAACCTCCAGAATAATCGACCACAGTGAACAGCTGACATGCTACTGGGTCAAGGACAATGGACTGTAAATCAGATGGCATATCCTATTGAGGTTTATCAACAAATAAATGAGATTTATTCTAAAGCTTGGAAATCATTACCAAATAAAGGAGAAGTTTCAGGGAATTTGACTAAGATCATTCAGGGACCTAATGAACCTTTTTCAGATTTTTTAGCTAGAATGATGGAGGCAGCAGGAAAGATATTTGGAGACACAGAAACAGCTTTGCCTCTGGTTCAACAACTAGTGTATGAGCAAAGCACTAAGGAATGTCGAAGAGCTATTACCCCGTGGAAAGGAAAGGGATTAGAAGCTTGGCTAAAAGCCTGTTGGGAAATTGGGGGACCGTTAAGTAATGCTGGTCTAGCAGCGGCAGTTCTCGCGGCCACACGAGCTGCACGAATGAGCAAGAATGAGGGATGTTTTAGCTGCGGCCAGAAGGGACACTTTAAGAGGCAATGCCCTAAGACTAGGGAATGCCTTTCCACACCTCAGAGGCAGCCTGGCCTGTGCCCTAAGTGCAAGAAGGGGAAACATTGGGCAAATGAATGTAGGTCGGTCAAGGACATCAATGGTCAACCCATCCCTCAGTCTACTGACCAAGAGCCAAAAAACGGGGTGAGGGGCCCACATCCCCAGGGCCCGAAAGTTTTTGGGGCAATACAGGGTCCCAACATGAGGCCCCCTCCTCAGCAAGGAGAGCAATCCCAGGCTCCACAGGGTTGGACCTCCGTGCCACCACCGGACTGGTACTGATTCACAAGATGGGAGTACAAGCAATTGAAACCGATATGTCTGGACCACTAGAAAAGGGAACTGTAGGAATAGTACTGGGACGGTCTTCCTCCACCATGAGAGGATTGTTTGTATTTCCTGGGGTTATAGATTCAGATTATACAGGAGTAATTAAAGTACTGTGCCATTCTACCCACAGCATTATATCCATAGCTCCAGGAGATAGAATTGCTCAATTACTTATCTTGCCCTCCATGCATGAGCAGTTTCAGGCCAAGGATAAAGAGAGGAAAGATGGTGGTTTTGGTTCCACAGGAATAGATTTGGCATGTTTATCCATGGATTTAGATCAAAGACCCATGCTGGAATTAGAGATAGAAGGAAAGGCATTCTCAGGACTATTAGATACAGGTGCAGACCGAAGTATTATCCAGTCCAGTGCCTGGCCTAAGCATTGGCCTTTACAGAGCTCCTCTCAAACATTGCAGGGACTAGGCTATGCTCATAATCCCTCCATCAGTGCAAAAGAGTTGATTTGGAGGACGGAGGATCAGCAAGGAACTGTCCAGCCTTTTGTAGTAGATATCCCCATTAATTTATGGGGCAGAGATATCCAGCAACAATTACAACTAAGATTAACTAATGATTATTCAGAGGCAAGCAAAAATATCATGAAGCTTCAAGGATATGTTCCATCAAAAGGTTTAGGAAAGCATTTACAAGGTAGATGGCGTTTCTACATTTACCTGTTATTCCAACCATTCTCAGATAGGTTATGGAGAAAATGCCTCTCCTGCCTTTAATATTTCATCTGCTTGCCTTAAGGTTAATCAAACTGTGGTGAATAGCACCACTTACAGATCTAGCCCTGTGTGTGTATACCCTCTGTTTTTGTTTGTCCTCTCCAATGCTAGCCTTTTAAACTGTACAAATAGTACCTGATGGATGTCCCAGTGTTGGAACAGCGAGAAATTTACCAGAGTTCTGGTTGCTCGGGTGCCTCGATAGATTCCAGTACCAGTGGAAGTGCCTCGCACAATGACACTGTTTAGGCCAAGAAAGGATTTTGGAATAACTGCAGCCATTATAGTTGCCATTTCTATTGCTGCAGGTGCCGCCACTGCTGCTGGTTTAGCTATGTCCACCACAGTGCAAACAGCCGCTACTTTAAATAGTTTGTCTACTGCAGTGGCCCAAGCACTGGATACTCAGACTTCTTTAAATGCACAGATGAAAGGCGGTCTTATGGTGCTTAATCAGCGCATTGACCTGGTGCAAGAACAAGTTGACATCCTTTGGCAGCTAGCCCAATTGGGCTGTGAGTGGAGAATGCCTGGTTTGTGTTGTCACTAGTGTGCAGTTCCAGAATGGTTCCCAAGCAGCGAATTTGTCTAAACAATTGTCCAGTTATCTTATAGGAAATTGGTCTGGAGAATTTGAAGAGACCTTGGAGAAACTGAGAATGGCGATGGTGACCATCAACTCCACGAGTGGATATCAGCCTGGCAGAGGGACTGTCCTCCTGGATCACTTCTACCTTTTCCCTGTTTAAAGAATGGGTGGGGGTGGGTATATTTTTGGCATGCTGCCTTGGAGGATGCGTGTTTTGTCTGTGGTTGGTCTGCCATTTGCGAACACGTACAAAAAAGGACAAGGTCATTATCACTCAAGCATTAGCCGCTTTGGAGTGTGGCTCCTCCCCTCAAATCTGGCTTTCTGCCTTAAAGAGCACATAATCATCCACATAGCCTTTGCACCCCTGGGACTGGTTAGTCCATTGCACTCGGGAAGGTATATGGACAGCTTTCACATATTACTTGTATTGAGCACAGGATGCCAGGCTCGTGCACTGCACTTGAAGTGTAGGACATTTTCCTTCCTTCAAGGAGAGCAAGTCTGACTGCATATGGGTTCACATAGCCTTTGCACCCTTAGGACTGGTTAGTCCATTGCACTTGGGAAGGTATGTGGACAATTATCACAGTTACTCACCTTCGATCGGTCAACACATCATGAGGTGGAAACCTGATTGGGTGAAATGGCTGTGTTATTCATCTTCGATCGGTCGACACATCATGAGGTGGGGACCTGATTGAATGAAATACTTGTGTTGCAGAAATCAGACCTATACTCTCTCCTGCTGCTTAATTAATAAAGAGGGGGGAGATGTAGGGAGCCGCCATTCTAAGATGGTGCTGACTTCCTGGTAGCCTAGCTGTAAACAACTCCATATTTGGCTATGCTCCTAGGATATGGTAATTGGCTCTATGTCCTCAGCCTATCCTGTGGCTCCCCGTGCTTGCATTCTGGCGGGATCCAATCACGGACTGACCCGTTTGCTTGAATCCTCTTATAAGCAGCTGCAAGTTAGTTCTCGGGGCCCCTCACCTCCAGCTCTCCCTTAATCAAGAGGCGCTCCAATAAAGTGTGATCTGAGAAGAATCCTCGAGTGGTGGTCATTCTTCCTCGCTGGCCGAGGAGTTCGCCACAAACAGTGATAAGAAAACTAGGTAGAATATCCAATGTATTTTATTTAATATAATAGATCCAAATTGTCATTTCAACAGTAGTCAGCATAAAAGCTTACAAATGAGACATTTTATATTATTTGTCCTGGTTTCACAAACCCATTGTGTGTCTCATTTCATATAACAGCTCCAATTCAGGAGATCAATACCTCGTAGATGGCCATTCAGCCTCTTTACTAGCCAAGGAAGAACCCACTAGATTCCTCTTTGTCCTTAGACTGACCGGAAGTCATTTTCTGTGTCAGTCATCCTGACACTAAAGCCAAGGTCCAGTGCAGTAGTTCTCAACTTGTGGGTCTTGACTCCTTTGGGGTCACATGACCCTTTTGAGGGGTTGCCTACAACAATATGAAAACACAGATTTTCACATACAATTTATAACAGCAGCAAAATTACACTTATGAAGTAGCAACAAACATAATTTTATTGTTGCGAGGGTCACCAGGACATGAGGAACTGTACTAAAGGGTTGCAGCATTAGGAAGGTTGAGAACAACTGTTCTAGTGAGAGGTCAATAATTCTCAGTCCTAACAGCCAGAGACTCTGGTGTGGACAGACTCTAGAATCACCCTTCTTTGGAAAGTCAAGGCCTAGGCTCCTCAGCCTCTCTTCCCAAAAGGAGCCTTGTAGATGAAGAAAGTTCAGGGCCACAAGGATCATATTCCTGGCTGGCAGAGTAGCTAAGAGCATTTGCTGCTCTTCAAGAAGACCCTTGTTTGGGTCCCAGGATATGTGTTGGGTGGCTTACAGCTGCCTCAAATTCCAGCTGCAGAATATCTGACAGAGTCTTCTGGCCTGGAACAGCCTCACATATGTAGAATCTACACAAACAGGCACCCCCCCCATACACATAAATAAAAATAAATCTTTAACAACCATGTTCTCATGCCATTTCAGGTTTTCCCATGCCAAATAGACCTGGCTGACTCATTCAGCTCACACATTAGGCATGATTGGACTCTAATAAAATTAAGTCTGAGCTATATATCATCAGCTGGGGTTAATATTAGAAATAAACCAGGGGCTGGAGAGATGGCTCAGCGGTTAAGTAACTGCTTTTCCAGAGGGCCCAGGTTCAATACGCAGCATCCAAAACTTCAGTTCCCAGATGTCTGTCGCCCTCACACATATACATGCAGGCAAAATGCCAATACACATAAAAACAAATAAACCTTTAAACAAAAAATTAAGCTGGGCAGTGATGATGCACACCTTTGATCCCAGTACTCAGGAGGAAGAGGCAGGAAGATGTCTGTGAATTCAAGGCCTCCCTGATCTATAGAGCATTTTCCAGCATGGCCAGGGCAACACAGAGAAACTGTGCCTTGAAACATTGAAAAAGAAGAGGAGGAGGAGGAGAAGGAGGAGGAAGAGGAGGAGGAGGAGGAGGAGGAAGAGGAGGAGGAGGAGGAGGAGGAGGAGCAGGAGGAGGAGGAGAGGAAATTCGCCAAGCTGGCTCACTGAGTAAAGTACTTTCCACACAAGCATGAATCCCACATCTGAATCCCAGAACTCATGTAAAGCTCAGGGCAGAAGCTGTTGTATCTCTAATCCTTATGTTCCTATGGTGAGTACGAAAACAGAGACAAGAGAACCAATAGAAAATATCATCCTGAGTATGGTAACCCAGACTCAGAAGGACAAACATGGCATGTACCCATTCATAAGTGGTTACTAGAAGTAAAGCAAAGGATAACCCGACAACAACCCAAAGCTCCAGAGAAGCTAGCTAACAAGGAAGACCCAAAGAGGGATGCATGGATTGCCTTGGGAAGAGGAAATAGATAAGATCTCCATGAGTGAAATGAGGGTGAGGGGTGAGCAATAGAGTTAAGGCATGAGTGATGAGAACATAAGGGAATGGGATGGTTGAGCTGGAACAGGGAGCGAGAGGGAAAGCAATGAAAGAGATACCATTATAGAGAGAAATAACATGGGGATAGAGAGAAACCCGGCACTTTGGAAGTTGCCAGGAATCTCCAAGGATGACCACAGCTTAGACTACTAGAAATAGTGGAGAGGGTACCTGAACTGAACTGGCTTGCCCCAGTGATCAGATCAGTGAATACCCTGTCTTCACAGAGCTTTTCTCCAATGACCGATGGAGGCACATGCAGAGATCCACAGCCAAACAATAGACAGAGCTCCAAGAGTCCAGTCTGAGAGAGAAGAGGGATTTTTTGAGCAAATGCATTTGGATCATGATGGGGAAACCTGCAGAGACGACCAAACCAAACTAGTGGGAACTCATGAAAGTTGGATCAAAGGTAGTGGGGCCTGCAGGGGACTGTACTAGGCCCTCTGCATGTCTAGACAACTGTGTAGCTTGGTTTGCTTGGTGGGGGGGGGGCTGGCAGGAGAATCAGAATCCATCCCTGGTGCATGAAGGGGCTTTTTGGAGCCCACGACCTATGATGGGACACCTCATGCAGCGCTGAGGCAGGGGGAAGGGCTTGGACTTGCCTCTACTGGATGTGCCTACCCTAGGGAGGCCTTGCCTCCTTGAGGGGAGTTATAGGGGGTGTGTTTGGGGGTAGGTTTGGGGGAGCACTGGGGGGATGGAGGAGGGAAGAGGTGGATCTCTCATTGGTGTGTAAAATGAAAAAAAAAATCTTAATAAAAAATGTAAAAAGAAAAAAGAAAGAAAGTAACACAGGGCTGGTTTTCCTGGCACACACAGTGGCAAAAAAAATAATGAGGAGCAACTTAGATGGCTCAGCTGGTGAAAGAACTCGCCATGAACATGATAACCTAAGTTTGTTCCTAGGAACTTGTGTAAAGTTGGAAAGAGAGAATAGATTCCCAAGGTTCTCCTCTGATCTCCACATGCAAGCAATGGCATGCACAACCTCTCCCTATACACAGTAAAATACAATCCAAGGAGACCCCGTCTCTACGTAGAAGGTAAGCACAGACACCTGAGACCAACCACTGACCACAACACCCATGCTCGCACTCACACAAACACATATGCACACATGTGCATACACACACACACACATACACACACACACACACACACACACACACACACACACACACACACACACACACACCACAGTTTAAAAACAGCAACAACAAAATCCCCCATCTAGCCTGCACTGTCTCACAACTCATTCAGACACCTTGAAAATACTACCTGGTAGACTTGTCAAGTCTTGGTCAATTCTTACCTCATCCTTCTACCTTCTCCATTTCGGGAATTGTCTTGAGCCCCATGGCCATGAGTGTAACAATGCCAAGGCCTCACAGCATTGGTGTCATTGTGGGCTGCACCTGATCTGACCATCTTCACCCCTTCTGACACTGGGGCCTCCACCTAAGGTGGATGTGTTTCATTTTGCTCTCTGTCTGTCTCCCGGGGAGATGTAAGCAATGTGAAGTTTGATTTGTTGAATAGTGCTCATCTTCAATGCTGGCACAGGGTCTGCTGTACAGAAAACACTGCTGGGGATGTTGTGAATGTGTTGCTCTGATTGATTGATTGATTGATAAATAAAATGCTGATTGGCCAGTAGCCAGGTAGGAAGTATAGTATAGGTGGGATACGCAGAGAAGAGAATTCTGGGAAGCGGAAGGCTGAATCAGGAGTCCTCTCTAAGGACCCAGGAAATCATCCAGGAACACTTTACCCATTAAACCTGGGCTTTTCCTAATTTGGATTGCTGCATCAGTGGAGAGGCCTATCAGGGTGCACAAAGACTTACAATCGGGAGGTTCCACCGAGGGGGGTGGATATTTTCCCACTGGCCCAGGGCAGTGTGGTAGGAAACCCCCCTCTCCCCCACAACTGCTCTCTGACAGACTGAGATCGCTCCCAGATTGGTAAGTTTCCTTTCCAAATCATTGCCTAGGCCCAGGGTGTCTTCATTTTTCATGTCCTGCCAAAGACTTGTCCACACCAGACCCCCTGACCCATTCCAAAGCAAGGGGCTGCCTTTGCTCCATGGGACTCGTTCTCCAGAAGACGTTCTGTTGAAGGGAATTTCCCACATCCCCTGTTTTTGACCCAAGACTTACCACAATGGACACTTTGTGCTAGGCTTCAGGTCTCCAGCATAGACTTCAGAAATGGTGCTTGCCATTCAAAGCCTGATCCCCAAATGCCCCTGGGGGTCTTTCACAAAATCTATTCAAAGTTTGGCTACCTGATATAATTGGACAGAACTGGCCTACGTCCACAGTTTTTTGGTTTTGCAATCCTACCTTTCTCTGGGGCCACGAATCTAAGACCAAATTCCTCCTCCTTACCCTCCTTCCATTGCTCCCCCTATCTCCCAATGCCTCAACCTACACACTGGCCCAAGGCCTCCAAATCTTCCCCAGTTTCTTCTTATACTCCGTCTCACCAAACTTCTGCCTACCCACCCATTTCATTTCTCAGTCAGTGCCAGATATTAGATAAAAATTAAAAAGGCTGAGGAGGATCCCCAAACTCTCCTACAAGAATTGGTGAAAATGGCTTCTAAAGTTTTAATGCTCAAGAATGACAACTGAGTCAACCCAACAGACAAGGCTGCAACAGAATATGCTCCAAGCCCAAGCTTTAGCAGCTGCTCTGAGGCCACCAGGGACCCCCAACAAGGGGTACAAGGAAAGTTGGCCATTAGGCTCCATCCCACTGGAGTTCAGCCCACAGTCAACTCTGCAAAAAATTTGCTTCAAATTTGGCAAGCAGGGCCACTGGTCACAGTATTGCCTTGACCACACAGCTGCCCAGGAGGCCATGACCAATCTGCAGACAGCCTGGGCACTGGAAATCAGAATGCCCCCATGCAGGCTCATCCTCTATGCCATGCTGTGGAGGTTCAGCCTCACCAACACTGGCAACTATGAACTCCTAAGCCTGGTGGAAAACTGACCCTGCCTAGACCTTCCAACTCTCATTGCCCTCTCCAAGCCTCTGTGTATTTCATTTATTTTCTTTTACATGGCAATCTCTGAGCAGGCTTCAGATTTTGACAGTTGATGAAAGATACGACAAGCATTAATGTGTGGGTGAAAAGCTTGGTGAAATTCTGAGTGAAGTTTTAGTTAAAGTTAGTTGAACTGGGGATTGACTGGGAGGCCAAAGATTTAAAAAGCAGAAGATTCTCTCAAGACACAAGTTGTGTGATAATAGTGTGTTTTGTGTGTGTGAATGAGAATTTGTAAATGTTGAATTCTAGGCTCCGACAATCATTGTCAGTGCAGATCAAGCTGCAAGTATTTATGTTTTAAAACTTAAATTATAAAGCTAGTTACGTCTTTCTAACAACTAGTTTTAATGTTTATGAGCATATTTTACCTACATTACCTTTTCAGGATGTTGAGAAAGATGCATCACAAGCACAGGCTGGAGGCTGGGGGCTAGATGGTTTTGAGGAAGAGGTCTTGGTGGACTCTTTCATAGAGCAAAGGGAAGCAATGCCTTCTGGGAAATGAGCTAAGTTTTAATCTAGTCTTTAAGATTAGAAGTCAAAAACAAAAATATTAAGGAAATGAAAACCTAATTGATCTTTGAAGTATTGTTATGTGGAATTGAGTGGGACTTTTGAGGCCTTTCTTCCAGAAAACAAGGATTTGGTTGTCAGGCCTATATTAGGCCTAAACCTTGGTGCCATGTAGTTGTACTTAAATTATTTCAATGGAAAGTGTCTTAGTGATTGGAACTTCTAGTGCAGTTTGGAGTTCTTCCATTTGAAAAATGTGATATTTGCATGGGATTGTTTGAATCTTGTTTTCTAGTCCCTCCCCATCACCACCCTCATAGTCTTAAGGTAGATTTTTCTCTTGATAAAGGAACAAAAAAAGTGAACATCTTGTTTGTAAATAGGTATCTAATAACTAGTGGTAAACTTGAAATGGCAGAATTCTTTAAAGCCTAATTCTAGGTAGCCTTAGGAAAATGTGTCTTAATTATTTTTGAACCTGTATTCACCTTGTTTTTTTTTCAAATACCTTAAGTTATATTTTCTTTTTCAGAGCTGCTTCTTATTTGGGGCTACTTTTTTTTTAAACTGGGGTGTAATTCATAATAGGGTATATTGTTTTGATGAGACTTTTTACAACTGTGGCTGGATGTCTTTCTTTAGTCTTCCAAGAAGGGCCATTTTACTTTTTTAGAGTTACTTTTTAAAGTCATGAAGTCAACAACTTGGACTACTATGCATGTAAGTGCTAATGCAAATTAAAGCCCAAGTTGTTCTCCAGCAGCAGTTTATTCTATGTTGACAGTGAGAGAACTCTTTGCCTGTTAGGATACTGTTACTCGTGGACTGAAATGCTGAAGAAACCCCTCCCCCTATTTTTTTTTTTGCAAAAATCAAGGTATATTCTAGGGTTTCCTGGTTGACCTAAACAGATAAACTGAGCTGATAGTCTTAGTTCAGAAATGATTTGAATGTAGATTTACAGTCTACACGTACAGCTGGCTACGTGAGATCACTTTCACAGTTCTGCATGTATCCCATCGGCTCCCCATTAGTCACTGAACTCTTAAAACTGGTATTGTAACATTATCACAATGTTTTGTGCCAATTTTATAAACTTTACAGTGCAATATGTGTTCCTTTTCTGAGGCAAACCAAAGGTATATTTCTCAAGGTTCTGCTGCTATCAGCAGCATTGATGGAGGATTTTTTATACATTTGTAATAGATAGAAATAAACCAGAAAAAAAAGTGGTGGAGGAAAAAGTGAACACTGCAAGAATGCTCAAAAGGGCTGAGAGTTGCAAACACCAAGAATGGCTTTGCATAGTAAATGGAATAGAACAGCTCTGAACTATAGCTTACTTTTCCTGGTTTGGTCTGACAGAATGATTGAATGTTTTTGTACAAAAATCAGAGCCTTAAAAAACAAGGATTTGGTGAGATTGTAAAATGGTGTGCCACTTTGGCAAAACAGTTTGGTGGTTGGTCAAAATGCAAAACATTGTTACTCTGTTGCTCAACAATTCTACCCTTAGGAATATAGCCTCAAATTACTGAAAATGTGCACCTATGAAACATGTACATGAAGGTTTACAGCAGTGTGTTGCTAATAGTAAAAAAGTTAAAACAACTCAAATAGCTATCAAATACTGGAGAGAAATAAAATGTGGCTTATTCATACAATAGAATATTATTAAGACATAAAAATGAATGAGAAACTGACAGATTAAATGACTTTGGTGAACCTTCATAATTTCATTTGTAGATCTTTCCATTTCTAATTTATAAATACATTTGGGGTTAGAAATTATAAGTGTACTGTCTCCTGTCAACATTGTATACTTATATTTGATGATTTCTGTGTCAAACATTATATGGAAATGTTTCCAAGTATTTTCTGTATTAACTGTGAATGAATAGAACAAAATAAATTGCCTGTGATGGAAAAAAAAAAGAGTCAGAACAGCGTGTCTTTGAGACCCGCTAGAAGTCAGCCCATCTCAGGACAGCACTGTGCAGCCCATGATGTAAAAGCGCCTGCCGTGGGAAAGAGAAGTTGGGAGTTCAGCCTTGGAGGAAAAGCTCAACTCGAACTCCAGGTGACTGCTTCAAGTTCCTGGCTCTGCTGAGTGTTTATAAGACACCCCGACTTGATGATGTCACCTTCCTGTGGTTATTTGTTCTTTATCTTGGAAACCTCACCAGAAGGAAGACTGCCCTGCTGGGCTCTCCTTATCAGGGGCCACAGCTGACTGATCTATCCTGTCCTCTCCAGCCATTTTGCTGGATGTTTTGAGCAAACAATTAGAACATATTTTGCTGTCTGTCAATCTATCATCTATCTGTTGCTATTTACTCTTTACTTTGGCTTGCTATATATTCAATAAACTTACCTATTCAAAGCCAAAAAAAAAAAAAAAGAACACACACATGAAGCTCAGATGACATTTTTGGAAGGTTTGTTCTCTCTACCATGTGGGTCCCAGGCAAGACACTCAGGTGTGTAGGCTTGGCAGCAAGTACCTTTACCTGCTGAGCGATCTCACCAGCTAATCACCTCAATCATGGAATTCTTTAAGGTGTGCATCAGTATATATGTTCTCTGAGTAGATCTCTGTGCATTATTAGTAAGTGTAGATTCTATCCACTGCCCATAAAATGAATGATTGCCTTAGTGAAAGTCCCTCTTCAACAATGTAGACCGTGGAGGAAGCTGTGGAGGATGGTGTTTGGGTGGGAGCTCCACCTCAATCCCTGGCACCCTGGCATCCCTATACCCAAAGAATCTGGAATGTTCATCCCAGGTCTGGAACTCCTTTCATCTTTCACAAATACAGGGCAGGGTGAATGAAGAGAGTTGGCTCTCAATTTGTCCACCCCAAGACTGGCTGACAGAATGCTGTCAGGACTGGGTATGTAGCTGGGCAGTGGTGGCACAGGCCTTTACTCTCAGCATTTGGAATACAGAAGCAAGTGGATCTCTGAATTTGAGGCCAGCTTGGTCTACAAAGGGAGTTCCATCCAGGTTAGCCAAGACTGTTACACAGGGAAACCATGTCTTGGAAGAAAAAACACAAAAGCAAACAAAAAATACACCTGGGATGTTTAGCTATCTGGGAGACCAAAGAGGGGCATAGTCCATACTGGGCACTAAAGACAGTTTAGCCTTCAAAGAGTTGACAGAAAACTACTATCTGCCTACACAAATGCTAACAGAAGAAGCCACATTAATCTACAAATCTGGTATCATTTATCAAACCAGTCAAACACTCTGCTGAGGACCCAGAGTTGAGTAAGGCATAGCTGGTCCCAGGCTGCTTCCAGATACTGAGAAGATGGACAAGGAGACACACTCAATATGGTAGTAACTTGGCATTGTGAACTAAAAAATGTCATACCTTATTTCAAGTGTGTCTATAGAGGACACTTTCTTTCTCAGAGTCAGCTCAAAAAAAGGTGTTCTATGACAGACAGTAACCAAATCATCTATCAGGCTTTTCTGAATGCTGAGAACGTAAAAGTACCAGTTTGTCAGCACCTGTCTGGGGACCCACAGGATTATTTTGTGCACTCTTGATTCTCTGACTCACAACCAGAATCAAAAGTCAGATGCGATCCAGGGAGCTATAATTATAAAATAGTCACCAGGAAAAAAGCCTTCCTTAATATACTCTGAGATCTTCCATGGCCAAGGGCAACTTCAACTGTCCCTCTCCTGTCCCAAGCTTGCATGGACATGCTCTCCACCAGAAGCTTGTGTCCTCTGCTGCAGGCTACATGTCCTGTGCCTGCTCTGGAGTGTTCTCCCAACGCTGCTGAGCTGGAGATTTTTCTTGCTATCAAGGATTCCTTACTAGGAACCCAGGCCCAAGGAGGGTCATCATAACTATACATTTCGTCAGATGTGTCAAATCTACTTTGTCATCCTAGATGAGAGGTGATAGACCTCCAACCCTGACTATAAGTAACTCTGGAGCATGATCCTGACCCACACAGATCAGTGGGTACAACAGAGCCCTGCAGTGGTGCCAGGCTGCTTCAGAAAATTAGCATGCCTACCTCATGTACCTGTCCCTACACGTCTCCAGAGACCTCTTTCTTTGATGGGAGGTGATCCAGTTCAACCTATACAGCACATAGGGCTAGAAGGACAAAAGTCAACTGCAGGAGCTGGAGAGAGAGCTAAAAGCAAAAGAGCATTTGGTGCTCTCCCACGAGAGTATAACAACCAGTTATAATGAGATCTGTTTCCCTCTTCTGTCTTCTTCAGGAACTGCAGTCATGTCTAGCACAGATATACAATAGGAAAAATACATATTCACATAAAGTAAAAATAAATAAATCTAAAAAAAAGTACACCAAATGCATGGGCAAGGCCAACAGAATCTACAAAGAGGTATTTCCCAAAGTGAATTGGAAATTCCTTATCTCTGTTGTGTGGTTATTAATGATGATGTATTGCAAAAATAAACAGAATAAGATAGCTCTGAGTTTCCTGATTTCTTTTAGACTCTCCTAATGAATGGTTTTATTTCCTGAGAGTCTATAGAGAAGTAAAGGTGCATTTCTCAATAGTTCAGTCCTTATGAACAATTCATGAAAGTATGTCTATAGAGTACCATATTTTAGGGATAGCAAAATGCATGACAGCATGGCTATAGTATGGATACTGAGTCCACCATAAAGTGTGTATCCAGGGAATAAACATGGCAATTCACACCCAAGACACCAATTCCCTGTGTCACCGTGGAGAGTAGGAGGAGATTATGTAGCACAGGCTGCCTGGAAATTGCAGAGATCCATCTCTAAGAGTGAGAACTAGGGTTACAGGAGTATGACAGCACACACCACAAAACAAACTGGTGCAGGGGTGAAAAGTTTGAAATAACTTTTTATTTTAAACATGAAGAATATATTTTTAAAGGGGGCTTTAAATGGGTAATAAACAATGGTAGCCTTAGCAAATTTTGCAAATCAATAACAAGAACAAATAACAACAAAATAACAAATCCATAACCAAAACAATTAAGATACAGAACCTAAACCAAAAATCAAACACAAAATTAAGCTATGCAGAATTCTCTCATGGCAGGTTGAGTAGCACAGACCTAGTGCATGTGCCTGACCTTGGACAGATGGTAGGTAGCAAAATATTCAATGATTGCAAAAGCCTTTACAAGATGAGCATAACCATGCCTTTTCAGGGCTTTATAAGACAGTTTTCACCAAGTTCAAGGATAAAAATGTTACAAGCTTTGGTTCAAACACTGTTGAATTCACTTGAGTCATCTTCACTAAAGAATTCTTGATGGTCCATTATGATGAGCACTGATTTATACACCTGGACTCCTCCTGGATGCCTAGTAGCTCTGGCTATGCTTCATCACTTCTTCAAAGCCCTCTCCTGTTCATCCTTAGCAAGAGTGGAATCCCAAATACACCATAAGATCTACCTGGGCCAAGGCTTTTCCTCAGCTGCAATCTTTCCATCCCAAAGAGATAAATCTTCTGAAAGTTCAACTTCCTAATGTACACCAATCCATTTGCACCATCCAGTTTCTGAGTCACCCTGGTGGTTGTTTCCGAACCCTACAGCTTTTTCATTTTTTATTTTTAGGCATCCTGCACATAGTCATGCATGTCTGGATATAGTGTTCCTTCCTCAGCTCTGAACTGCATGCTGATCCTCATGCACTTAATGCTTTGTCCATTCACAAGTCTCTACATTTTGCATTATACTAACTCCTGTTCCATGTATTAGAAACATACACCTTCAAATATAGCATCAGGTCTTCTCTTTATGAAACATGCTTGCTTGCACACCTCCTCATCCCCAAAATATAACTTTTCCAGTCACCTTTAGGCTTAAGATAAGCCCAGTAATACATTATGATTCTCTCTGGTGGGAATCAGGGCCAGATGGTGAATAAATTGTGGGTCCTGAGGATCTGTCTTCATTCAATATTCAGAAAGTGAGAATTGTCCCAAAACTCAGGCTTATGATAGATAATCTTGTGATATATGTAAGCCATCTGGTGTCAATGCCTGACTCTCATCAGCTGCAGGCACAACACGGTCAAAACACTCAGGCCATGCTCCCTGCAGGTCATGATGCTGTACTGTCTAGTTGTTTTACTGTCACATGATGCACAGGTGATTCCCATACATCTTTCCTTTATGCTCAAAAGACCTCATCCTAAAGCAGGGGCTGGAAGTCCACCTCCGTGCACTGGATAGAGGGTGCCATTTGGTCTTTGGAATGACACATTCTATACACATGCCAATCAGCTGATGTTCACATGATCCATAAACACATGACACAGCTCTTGAGCATCAGAACATTATCTGAGCCTTCTCAACCAAATGACTGCTAGGCCCTATCACTGATAAGCCCTTGGCTTACTCATAGAGCACTCTTTGAGACACTAAGGGAGGTTTTCTGATGAATTACCGCCCTCTGCTGGCATCATGTACTCAGCCTTGGATACCTGATCTGTGAAGAAGTTCTGCAGCAGGATGAACCTGAAATGTGTTGGCCACTATGAAATTGTTTCAGTCAACATTTTCCTGTGTGATTATTCAAAACCCACAACTCCATAAGGATCATTGAATGTCCACAAATGTCAAAGGTGACTCTGACACTTTCTACAGATCCTTTTCATGTCTGATCCCTTCAATCCAGATGTGAAACTGAGAATCCACATTGATCCTCCTAATGGAAGATGAAATAACTCCTACATGGAAAGAGGGACTGTTGTCACATCTGTGGGGACTGTCTTCAGCAGTACTTCTGCATGTCATGGAGTTGGTCTGATTCCGCACTGCACTGGAGAGAGAATCCTATGCTTTTGGGTGTGGTTTGTGTGGATAACAGCATGATATCAATAAAGTTTCCAAGATGATTTTCTGCCACAAATGGAGGGCTGAGGACTCAGTCAGCTTGTGAAAGTACTTGACCATAAACTGATATAGTAAGTTTTATATTCCATCATCTCCTCCCTCCAAGGTGTTGTATTGGGGCCAATTGCTGGTGGATGTCAGGGTTCTGAGTAATTATTTTGTCAGGTTTCTGTCTTATTTTTGCTGCTTTTGTTTCTTCAGGAGTACTGAGCCAACAGACACATGGATCAGATTGGGTCTCGGTGACCTGGAGGTCAGATGGTTTTTGCTTCATGGTAAGTTCAGAGCTATGATGGGGTTCTTTTTCTGAGGAGGCCTTGATCCTAGGGTGAATGATGCCATATTTCAAGGTGTCTGCCTTCCTTTGGCTTCCTCAGTTTCTCAAGGGGTGCTGTCAATAAGGAAATGGAGTCAAGGCCCAGAAGCAGCCATCCAGGGTAAATGGCTAGGCATAACTAAGGCCTATTCACACATAGGAAATAAAATAATAGGGAGAAAGTGCATCATAATCCAGAATTTCCCGGAGATTGGGCTCAGCAGGTGGCTCCTGGTTTACCAGCTCCTTCTGAAGCAGGCTCTCATCCTGGGCTGTGGCCTGTTCCAGCTCATGTGTCAGGTTCTCTGACCTAGGAGGGAAAGGCAGTTAGGACACAATCCTGCTGGGGACCTGCCATTGTCAGATGTTAAACTGCTGCCTCCCACCACCTCAACTGTGCTAGATGCTCAACATGGATCTTTTGACTGAAGTCATTGTTTAAGAGTCACAAGAGTAGTTGGGCCTAGAACTTTCCTCAGCCCTAAACACCTGTCAGAATTTGACTAAGAAGTATTTGTTCTCTGTTCTACTAGAAAGAAAGGGTCTTTCTCTTACAGTCTGATGACATCATTTTGCAAAAGTAACAACTATTAATAACATAGTCAACAGCACAGAAGTGATACTCATTATTCATGATGAATTACAGATTAAACCATATCATTTTATTGATAGCCATATTGCAGCCTTGCATTCTAGACACTTAAACAAGGTCATGAAGATAGCTCGGGATTCATGCCCAGGAGGCACCTTAAACATGACCAACATGCAAGACAGAATCAGTCAGTAATCCTAGAGCAGCATTTCCTGAGATGTGTGCCTGAGAACAATTGCCCTGATGGACTCTGGGATCAAACACAAATTTGTGATTTCCTTTACCAGAACTAGGAATCTGCATCCTGACTCTTTCACAGTCTGTTACAGAACACTCCTAAAAAGGTTCTGATCTTCCCTACAGCTAAGGCATCTGCCTGGGTTCATTCTGGAAAGTCCTTAACCTATTTAATCCAGAGAACACTTGTCCCAGGAAAAGGAGAAATGCTGCACAGAGCAGTATTCAAAGGTAGGAATCTCTTCGTTACAGGGGATATTCCTAGGTGAAAATGTAATTTTAGCAAGGCCTGGTGATGCACAACTTTGAATTCCATCACGGGGAGGCAGAAGCAGGAAGATCTCTGTGAGTATAAGGAAAGCCTGCTCAGGCCATACCAGAGCACTCGGAAGGGAGAAAGAACAAAATTGCTCAGACACACTGAGTATTCAACATATTGATTCCTGGACAGAATTGTTTGTACACTCAACCTGAACAATACTCTCAAGTGTTCTTGCCCTGCATGTAGCTGGGAGCCAAGCATTTGAGCAGGATCCCATAAATGACAGTGATCCCAGGTAGAATGTACCCACTTGGCTCCACCTGCTCCCCCAGCCTCGTTTCCTACCTCATTTTGGAGACCTCAAAGTGATGCTGCAGCTTTTCTGCCAAGTCCTTTTCCTGAGTGATCATCTCCTTCTGTTTCATCAGGACCTGTAGGCTTCC
Organism: Peromyscus maniculatus bairdii; assembly: GCF_049852395.1. Classification (NCBI taxonomy): domain Eukaryota; kingdom Metazoa; phylum Chordata; class Mammalia; order Rodentia; family Cricetidae; genus Peromyscus; species Peromyscus maniculatus. The sequence goes on along the minus strand of NC_134860.1, from coordinate 41,030,734 downwards.
CTCCAATCTTTCAAATGCCTGTTCATTAGAACATAATGTTCTTAGTGGAGAGTTGTATACAGGCATGCACACAGTGTCATACACATGAAGCACATACAAAGGATCAAAATAGCTTACTGGTAGGTGAGGCAACCCAAAAGAGCTTATACTACACTCACAGAAAAAGAAGTGAGCATAATACAACATCATGCAAGATGAACAGATGAGTAGATGAAGCACACCAGCACTTTCAGAAGAGTCTCACAACTCTGCCGTCATTCCTTGAGGATTAATACTGCTGTGGGGAGTGTGCTCTGTTGGGCCAGACTCTGTTGAGATGGCTAGAGAATTTACTTCAGAAGCAGCAAAGCGCCCACCCCAGCACTCAGCTTGTCAAAAGCCCTCATTTATTCAACCAATCAAATCCAGATTGTATTCTCCAGAATGGTGGAGCTCTGAAGGAGCACTCACAGAAAACAGGGCTCATAAGCTGCTACTCAGGCTTATGTCAGTGTGAACCAATAGTCAGTCAAAGGGAAGAGAACACATTGGGATTCATGAAGAAATGAGAAGGCCACATGCCACCCAAATCTATGGTTATGGTGAGGACTCGTTTGGCATTTACATGGGATACTCCTCCTTGTAAGCTGCTTCCCCTCTGTGATCTCACATGACCCCTGCCAATCACATGAGCCTCAGGACCCACAATTCACTCATTCAAAGCTCTGTGCATAGCATCCTAATTATCGAAATGACATGTAGGTTTGATATGTTATTGACCCATTTCCCTCATTGGACCGCAGTTTCAAGCAGAGCAGCAGGCATGGTTTGCTAATAATTTAGTTTCTCAGAAGAGGCTAACTTCCCAGAAGTACTTGTGCGTGGACACTGAAGTGAACACCTCAGATGGCATAAGATGGGTGGCTGGATGGGAGCATGGATGAGTAAGGTGATGGGTGAAAGCACAGGTGGGTGGATGGGCAGACAGAGAATCTAATGGGCAAATGGTGCCAGACCTTAGCCTAACCCACCTACCTGCCCCTACCTGTTGTTGCTGGCTCTGGAGGTCACTGGTCTCTTCTTCTTGGTCCTCACAGATCAATTTCAATGCCTCCAAGTGGATCTTCAGCAGGACCCAATCCTCTGTCCGATTGTTGTTCTCCTGCCTCAGCAGGGCTACCTGCTCCTTAAGCTGAGTATGTTCCATTAGGACCTGGCTGTGCAGACCACTGGAAAAGACCCTCTGTAGAGTAAGGCCCTGCCAGTCTCCTTCTGCCACCCCTGCCTCCAGGAACCATAATGACAAATGGCCCCAGGTTCTCAGGAAGACATAGCCAAGAGCCCAAAATAGCCATGACAGCTACACTCAAAAGGCCAAATAAGAGAGTAGCTAATTTTAAAAAATCTAAATACTTCAGAAAACCCAAACACCAATAGGGATCTATGTCCTTTCAAAGAAAATGGAGTCCCTCTACTGTCCTGATCATCAGCAAGTAGTGGACAAATACCCTCTGAGAGAGGACAGGAGACCCAAGGGGAGTTTATTCTACCTACAGTTTCCACAGAAACCAGATCTGTAAAGCCTAGGCCTGAGCTCCCAGATGCCCAGGGCTGCCTGACATTCCCCTCAAAGTGCAAATTGCTTTTCTTTTCTTTCCTTTTACTTTCCTTTTCCTTTCTTCCTTCCTTCCTTTCTTTCTTTCTTTTTGTTTCTCTGGTTTTCGAAACAGGGTTTCTCTGCTTAACAGTTCTATCTGTCCTGGAATTCTCTGTAGACCACTGGCCTTGAGATCACAGAGATCTGCCTACTCTGCCTCCAGAGTACTGGAATGGCACCACCACAGCTCACTTTGCTCTTCTACCTAGAGGCTCCTGAGGCTCCAGGACAATGGTGGGAGGAGTGGATAGTCTCTTTCATACTTAGCAAAACTAAGTGCAAGAGACTCAAGTCAAAGAGATGCTTGCTAAGGTGCAAAAAGGACAGAACCAGAGCTGTGGACTCTCCAGTCTACAGACAAAGGAAGGCAGAGGTGAGCCACTTTGGAATCAATATGGCGTTTTCTTAGAAAATGGGGAATCAATCTCCCCCAAGACCTAGCTATACCATTCTTGGGCATATTCCCAAGGAATGCTCAATCAAGAGCACATGTTCAGCTATGTTCATAGCAGCATTGTTTGTAATAGCCTGAACCTGCAAACAACCTAGATGCCTTTCAGCTGAAGAATGGATAAATAAAATGTGGTACATATACACAATGGAGTACTACTCAGCAGAGAAAAACAATGACATCAGGAGGTTTGCAGGCAAATGGATGAATCTAGAAAAAAAATCATCCTGAGTGAGGTAAACCAGACTCAGAAAAACAAACATGGTATGTACTCACTCATAGGAGGATACTAGATGTAAAACAGAGGATGACTAGACTGCTACTCATAACTCCAGGGAGGCTACCTAGTAAAGAAGACCCTAAGAAAGACACAGGGATCACACAATGACAGAGAAATGGATGAGATCTACATGAGCAAACTGGATATGAGGCAGGAGTAATGAAGGGCAATGGTTAAGGGAAAGAGAGCTTAGGGGAGCAGAAGATCTCAGCTGGATCAAGAACAGTGAGGGAGAAACAGAAAAAATAGACCATGATAAATGAAGACCCCATGGGAATAGGAAGAAGCAGAGTGCTAGAGAGGTCCCCAGAAATCCACAATGATACCTCCACAGTAGACTATTTGCAATGGTCGAGAGAAAATGTGAATTGATGTATTCTGGTGTTCAGATGGCCAAACAACCTAACTGTCCTAATAGAATTCTCATCCAATGACTGATGGAAGCAGATGCAGAGATCCACGACCAGGCCCCAGGTGGAGCTCAGGGAGTCCAATAGCAAGAAAGAGGAGGAATTGTATGAGCCAGAACTCTTGAGACCATGATTGGAAAAAGCAATTGACAAATAGCCAAACTAGCGGAAACACATGAACTAGGAACCTACAGCTGAGGATCCCCAAACTGGATCAGACCCTCTGGATATGTGAGACAGTCGATTAGCTTGAACTGTTTTGGAGACCTCCAGGCAGTGGGACCTGGACCTGTCCTTAGTGCATGAGCTGGCTTTTTAGAGTCTGGGGCCTATGCTGGGATACTTTGCTCAACCTGAGTGAAGGGAGGAGGGTACTGGACCTGCCTCGAATGAATCTACCACACTGAGCTGAATCCCCAGGCTAATCCTTGCCCACTAGGAGATGGGAATTGGGGGTGTATTGGGGGACAGGGGAGGGGCGGGGGAAGAGAGGAGGGAGGACATGGGAATCTGTGGCTGATATGTAAAGTTAAATTAAATTATAAAATTAAAAAAAAATAATAATAATAAAAGAAAGGCAGAGATGGCCACTCAACAACTATTGGGGTCCATGCCAACAGGCACTTACCGATAGAAGACTGTCAGGTTGGCAAGCTCATCCACCTTCTTTGAAGCCTCGGTGTTCTCATTCTGCAATCTCTGTAGGTCAGTCATGACCTCCTCATGCTCCATCTTCAGATCTTCATACCAAGTATTTGGCCTGTGGGAGGGCATGGCATCAGGAGCAAAGAACTTTATGAATATAGGCCTCAAGGATCATGTGAACACAAGCTGTTGTCCTGATCTACCACAACACAGTGGAGGTCTCAGTCTGGCTACTATGTACTGAAACTTCCTGGTGCTTAATTAACTTGTAATCCTGGCCCAGGCCAACAGAGACTGGGTGTTCAGATGGAGGGTGTCCTTGCTGCATGAGTACACTCAGCAAGCCTGGAGAGGCAGTCTAGCTCTCTGTTCCCAGGAGTCTATGCTACAGGTCTTGGCACACAAGAAACCTGAAATGATGTTTCTCTTGTTTCAGGAAAAGGATTCTTGAGCCTGGCAAATTACTACCACACAGATGGACAGAGCACATAATTCTGGAGATGAGACCCACATCAGGACAGCTATAAAATCTCCCCAAGGGATTCCTATTTGGCATCAAGGTGAACACATAGGACAAGAGCAGAGCTACTTAAAGTGAGGATCACAGATCTCATATCAGCACTGGCATCACTTAGAAGTATGACACAGGCAAGTCATCACGCCCACCATAGATGGCTGGCTCCCAGAGACTGGAGGGACACACAAACTTGCAAATGCTCGTAAACACACAGACACAGACACACACAGACACAGACACACACACAGACACACAGACACACACCATCACACCATCATACCATCACACCATCATGCATACTCCATGCATACAGAAGACAGACAGATGGAGAGAGAGAGAGAGAGAGAGAGAGAGAGAGAGAGAGAGACTAAGGCAGAGTGCAATAAAGAGTGAAGGAGAGGAGAGCACACATGGGATACTGAAGAAATGTGTCAAGCAATATTGTCGAAGAGTACAACTCAAAAGAAAAAGAAAAACAGTGACGAGCTCCAGGACTTTCAGTCACTCATTGAAATAAATCAAGTCAGATCAGGTCTGACAAGCTGCTACCAGGATCTTCCAGCACACAATTACCTATCAGGCAAGTTCAAAGACTCACACAAACTCACAGCAGCGAGTATCTCACACAAGCCATGTCATGGTCTTTTCAAGTGCATGCTGGGAACTCAAACAATACTGCACCAGTCCCTGAGTTGTGTGACTCAGACTCCATGCTTGGGTTTTCACTGGAGGAAGCAGAATATTTAGAATCCCCATCTCCCTCCTGCCCAGGTTTCAAGTTCTGCCTCTCCATTGAGAGGCATCTAGGGACAAGAAGTTGGGCACAGGGAAACCCTGAGGGATCAAGCTCCTAAAATCCAAGATGTTAAAATGAACATGAAGGTGACTTTGTAGATGAAGATTGACACCAGGAAGATTGAAACAAGAGATACCTTATGTCCACGGGTCCTTTCCTGATGAAGAATACTTGATTACGCAGCTCATTTCTCTCCCTTGTCACCACCTGAAGCTCCGTGTTCAGCCTCTGCATCTCCTTCCTCATCCCTTTCTTGGTGAGAATGGTTGGGTGGGATGAGGTCTCCATAGCAGCCTCTGTGGTAGATGAACACAAGTGAACTTGCATAGTGACAAGGCATAGAGGATGGACAGACCACCCTGAGGCCCAAACAGAAAGATCACCTCTGCAACTCAGTGACAACCCAAATATTTGAGCCAGGTGAAGATGTACTCTCTGTGGATCTCAGTTTTCCTATCATTCTGTAGAGATGTGACTATGTAACCACCCAGGGGTTTCCTCTGACTCCCTACACATGCTTCAGGGAACACAGAGATGGCTTCTTTGGGCCAATTCATAGCAGCACAGGATATAACATGCATGGATCCAGAGCCCTGAAGTCTGCCTGTGCTTTCAGAAGCCAGGAGAAAAATAACGCTGCACAAGCACTCAGGTGCTATGGACAGTCCAGATCTCCTGCCTGATCACTCCAGGCCCATGACTGCGATTGAAATGTCATGCAGAGACACAACATGGTTAACAGACTCACCAAGTCATCCCACTGCCAGCCCAGAACATGCAGAGCTTGTACTAAAGGAGCCAATCTCTGCCATGGTCCCACATCTCTACAGTTGTTTGACTACACTAGAGATCTACCTGCCATCCTCAACTGATGGTTCAGGACCCTAAGGGACCACTGTCAGGGAGTGGTGGTCAGAGGAGTCTGCTGGACAGCCTGACGACATGATGTCTTGGCCATAAGCACTTGTCTCTCTCTCCATGTGACTAGTGTCGACAGCCACTGCACCTAAAGGAAACTCCCGAAGCTGAAGTGCAGTGATGCCTGGCCTCAGCTGGGGACACATTAGTCCCTCTTCCTCTCACTTGTCTCCTTCTGTCCCCACATTACACCCCAAGACCCAGGAAAGGTAAAAGATAAGTGTGCCCAGCATAACAGCCTTGACCTTGCTAGATCCTGGCTCAGAAGAGGCACACACTAATGTTCTGAAACCTGGACTTTCAGGAAATATGAGAAGCAGGGAACTCAATTTGCTTCTCAGAGGCTCCAGCTCCTCTGCCCCATTACTTGAGGGCCCAGTTCTAGCTCACCTCCTCCAGGAAGCCCCCATCTCCTGCCCAGCACTCACTGTGTCTTCCCCAGAAACCCTTTTTGGTTGTTTTCCTCTGAGACTCAAGGCCAGCTTCCTTCCGTCTCTCTCTGTTCTCTGGATGTTCTCCATTCTCTCTTCCAAGGAGACCCCTCAGTCTTGCCAGCAGCATGTCTATGCTCTAACCTGTAGGCACTGAAGGATGCCCTGAGGCAGTTGATGTTGCTACAACACTGGTGACATCACGGGATGCCATGAGCTCTCCAGGATACAATAGAATGTCCAGAGAAGGGACTGCTGATGTCATGGGGAACAGCCTTTGCCATCCTGCTAACTGGTTCTCCCTTAACTGACCAGAAGCCCAGATTCACTTTCTAGGAGCCTCTCTAGGAACATAGAGGAAGCCATTCAGCACCTCCTCCTTCCCAAGCCAGAGTTCTCTTAGCTTAATTGGAAGCCCCATACATAGTACATCCCATGTTGGGAACTTAGCTATACTATCCAAACACTGCCCAGGAATATCTCATTCTTTTAAATATCCCTCTGTTCATCAATATGAGCAATTAAATACTATTACACCACAGATGATACCCCAACTCCTTTCATTCAGAGTTCTAATTAGGATGGAGTTCAGACACTTACATTCCTGATGAGTACCTCGGTATACTATCCAAGGCCCAGATTTGTTATAGGACTGGGTGTAGACAAGCAATGTGTGGCTGTCAGTAGGAGTTCCTGCCCAGGACCTCTGACCATAAGAGACTTTAGAGGAACCAACCCCTCTCTTTTTCAAGACTGCTCGTGATAGTGTACAGCCTTTACTCAGAGCCACAGGCTACAATGCCCTTCAAAAGGGACTCACATTACTAGGAAACTACATGTTTCTGTTCTCTTTGTGTTTAAGGCAGTAAAATTCAAATAGACAGTGCTTAGCCAGGGTCTAGCCATGTCATCCTGGACCTCACATCCTAGGTGATTTTCCAGGAATTCATTAAAGCTGGTTTTCTTGGTTCTACAGCTTCTGGTTTCAAAGTAAAATAACAACAGACACTGTATATCTCTCAGACAGAACAAATAAATAACAGTAATGTATTTACATGAGCACATCAGTGGCAAATCAAGCCTGAAGAGTGGGAAACCAGGACTGTGTCCTGACCTCTGTGATCCTAGACAGAGGGAGGAGCAGGCTCATGTTAGCCTCTTCTACAGAGACAGAGTGAGGTGGAATGTACACTGACCAGGCTGAACAACCGTCCTGAGCCCCTGCAGGTATGGTTACAAGCAGACTCCCAGTCAGCCTTCCAAGGAGCTCCTGCTGAGGCCATGGTCTTTGTCTGACCCTCTGCACCATTTAAGGTCAAGCAGGCATCTGTCCAGTGGATACATAGTTCTTTCATTCAGCAACTGACATGACAAGGAGCCAAGGTCAGGAATGGTGACCTCCTGCCATAAACTATGTGACAAAAAATTATGTACAATTCATCTGTTTGAAAAATCAGGGGCCTCCTATGTGGTTTGGGGTCTATGTAAACCTTGTGCAACAGCTTTATGAGTCCAGTTCCTATATTCATTGGGTTTTCCATCATGATGCTCTTTGGCACGCCTGGAACCAACCTGAACTGAGGTCAGAGAGCTGGATTTTCTGAGTGGAGGGAACATTACTGAATTAGGTTGCATAGTTGGGATCTGAGGTCCAGCTCCACCACGTACCACCTGGCTGAACTTGGCTCATCATTTTCCTTCCCATGTATATACCCTAGGGGGATGGCCAAGGAGCACTGTCTCTGGAATGACAGTGCCTGCCTCAGACTAGCAGGTCACAAGAAGCCAATTCAGCTCAGCCACTTCTCTGCAACAGGAGTAAAGATCAGGAGATAGACAGCCTTTGAGAGGCTGCTTAGGCAGCAGGATCCCTGCACATGACCAGGAGATGGTGACTTTGCCACCTGCCTCCTTAGCTTAGTGCCCAGAAGAAAAGATGCCAATGGGGCTGGAAGTGCAGGGCCAGGGGCAGCAGTGTCCTTATCAGACACTGGAAGGCAGGCTGCCACTGACTTCCAGAAGGGTAAGGATTTCCTCCTCTCCTGGCTCCACTTCAAGTCTGTCTGTCATTCTTTTCCTTCCTTCCTCCCTTCCTAACTTTCTTCTTTCCTTCTTTCCTAATTTCCACCCTTCTTAATTTCTTTCCTTAATTCTTTAATTCCTTCCTTATTTCCTCCCTCCTTTCCTTCCTTCCTCCTTCCTTCCTTTCTTTCTTTTCTTTCTTTCTTTCTTTCTTTCTTTCTTTCTTTCTTTCCAGACTTGCTTTGGAACTCAGAGATATGTCCACCTATGCCTCCAGTGTTCTGGGATTAAAAGCGTGGGCAACCACCACCCAGGTAGTTCAAGAGTCTAGGGCTCTATGCTAGGAATCTGATTCGAAAGAAAGGAAGCAGGAGGTAGATGCATTCTAGTTTGATGACAAAGACAACTCCAGAACAGAGAGGCAAAGTGACAAACTAACCCCAACACACAGTGAGATCTACCACTGGGCTAGAGTGCTCCACACATGGAGACAGGAGACATTTCCAGGTAGGGTGGTGGACAGAGGCTGGACCCAGGCTGCAAAGGTGTCAGTGGTGGGTGCTGGGATTCAGTCCTGGTGTCTGACAGCTGCACTCTGGCTTGTGCATGGGCTTCTCCATTCTAACCCTCCTCACTTTTCTTTCTCTTCACTTTGATGTTGATTTGAAGGCAGGGTCTCACTGTAGACTTGTCTGACCTGGAACTTGCTATGTAGAAGAAGCTGGCCTCCAGCTTACAGAAATTTGCATACCTCTGCCTCCTGAGTCCTGGGATAAAAGGCATCCATCACAAGGCCTGGATTTCCCATTACTTTCTCTCTCTCTCTCTCTCTCTCTCTCTCTCTCTCTCTCTCTCTCTCTCTCTCTGTGTGTGTGTGTGTGTGTGTGTGTGTGTGTGTGTGTGTGTGTGTGCTGGAGATCAAACACAGGGCCTATGCATGCTAAGCAAGCACTCTACCACTGAGCTATACCTATCCCTACTCTCTAGAAATGTTTATAGACACAGCACTAGGAAGGGGTTAGGGAAACATCACCCCAAGTCACTTGGGCATCCTAATTTTGGTTATGGCCAGGTTGGCTGCAGATAAGACTCAGGACATGGACAAAAGTTGTGTTCAAGTTTTTCTCCTCCACAACACTGGTTGTGTTGAAATTCTCACACTGAGAATTTAACAAAACACCTGATCCCATCAGCACACATGGGCCTTTGTTGGTGACACCTACTTCCTGTCCAGGTCAGTCCTCACAGAAGTGTACTTTCTATGCTGTTTACACTCTCTAGCTGTTTGACAGACAGAGGATTTCACAACCCCTGACAACCCGGAGCCTCCCTTCTCTCACACATTGTAGGTCATCAGGTCCGAGAGCAGCATCATGTGCCTCCTGTCGATGCTCATGCCATAGTTGACCATTGTGTACTGGATCTTGTTAATGATGGTTGTCCGGGCAGCCTCAATGCCCAGAGTTTTCTCCACCTAGGGAGAGCTAGGAGTGAGTGGAGGCAGTCCCTTCTGGGAGCTACCTTACTCCTACTTCTTCCCTTTTGACAAGCGCAAAGCAAACACTGCTCTATTATCAAAGTAGATTGTTGTGCAATTGTTGGGGAAGCAAATCCCGGGGTCAGAAAACTGCTGGGTATTGGCTGAGGGTCCAGAAGCAATGGTACCTCATAGGCGTTATTGGAAGTCATCTGAGTGCCTTTCACACTATTGGTGGCCATGACTGCCCAAAGGTTGTCACCTTCTACCAGAAGCTTGAACTTCTCCTTCCTGCTCTGCTCATCAATATGGATGACAGCTCTGGAGACCCCCGGGGTGCCCTGTGCCACCACCTACATTTAACACAGAATGCTTAAGATGCTGCAACCCCTAGGTCCCTACTGAGAGCATCATAAATGGGGCTGAAGAATGGGCTGGTAACTAGTTCATGATGTTCTCAGCCCATTTATCACCAGCAGTGTGTGTACTCCAGGGGTGCCTAGGTACTGCTTGGGTTAGGGGAAAGGTGGTTCAGAGGACTGTGCCCCAACCCACAGTCAGCTTGAAGAGAGAGCAGAAAAGAGACTAATGGATAGAGTTGCAGTCTCAGAACTAAGGATAAGAGAAGAAAGGCCTTTATGCTGCTTGGGCTTTTTGATTGTCTTAGCTCAGGAAACTTCATTGATTGGAAATCTGACATCCTGATGAAATGTTCTCGAATTTTCTAGAAATGTAGGATTAAAGTTGTGATCTGCAGAGCCAGAGCCTGACTCCTCGCAGACTACATGTTCTCCTCTCCTCTGCCCCTCCCCCCAGGCCACGATCCTGAAGGAACAGTCTGTGATCCAGAACCTCCCTGTCAGTGCCTGCCTCTGAGAGCTGGAACCATGGCCCTTTGTCCTCCAAAGGTGAGCTAAGTCCTCAGAGTTGGCTGTTTGTGTGCCCTGCCAGGGGTTTGGCTCTAGAACATGTCTTTGGTCGTATCATCACAGAAGCTCTTCATTTCTTTAAGTGCCTGTTTATAAATCATGGAGGACTGAGCTTTTGTTTGATTTGGGTGGGAGCAGTTATGACTTTTGGAGAAACTGGTGGGTAATTTGGCTGACTTCCTGAGTTTGAATGTGCTTTGACTAAATTTGTCATTAAAGGTTTAACCTTAGAATTTTCAGTGAAGTAACAGTCTTTTTCCTTTGGCATGTTGATTTTAGTTTCCAATGCTCTTTATTCAAAAAATACTGAATTTTCTCATTGCTGTTTTTTTTTTTTTCTTTTTGGCCTTGAGATAAAGAAAGTGCGGTACTTCACTGTCTTTTGAGAAACCCACCAGAAAGTTTTTTGGTTTGTTTTTATTTTTGTTTTTTTTTTAAGTATTAGCAGGGCCTAGGTGCGTTTCATACAGGGGCCGCTAGGTGGCGGTGTAGCAGGAGGACTCAAAGCACCACGTGAGAATACTCTCTGGACAGACTTCCGCGGTGGAAGAGGAAGCGGCACGTGGGGCGGCGCTCTATGGTGGCCCAGGGACAGCAGCTGCTGCTCTTTTACCCTAAATCCAGAAGCGCCCGGGAAGCTGGATGTAGCTAAGAAAATGAAAGAGGCAGCTGGAGCCTGGGGTCCCAGGTGAAGGACAGTTATGAAGACAGCGAAGAGAGAAGTTCCAGGATGGGATTTCAGAGAAAGTGGGATGGACCGAGCTGTAACTCGAATTGTTAGAAGATGTTATTAATAAAACAAACCTGGAGCCAGGTATTGGGCTGAACGCTGAATAGTCACAGAAACAGAACAAGCCTCATCCAATCTCACCTTGCTAATTCCTCAGCTGATCTTGTTTCCTTGGACTGAGAGCCTCTGACTCCTCATCTGAATGGATCTCAGCTGAACTGCTGCTAAAAAGCTAAAAGCTTAAAAGAACTCTAGTTCCCGGTCCTCACGCCTTATATACCTTTCTGCTTCCTGCCATCACTTCCTGGGACTAAAGGCGTGTGTCACCATGCTTGGATGTTTCCAGTGTGGCTTTGAACTTACAGAGATCTGAATGGATCTTCCTCCGGAATGTTAGGATTAAAGGTGTGTGTGCCACCATTTTCTAGCATCTATGTCTATCTAGTTCTGTTCATTAGCATTTGTATCACCAGATATATTTGTTAGGGTGCACAATATATTGGGGGACACAAATCACCACACCAAGCAGTGTCAGAATGGGTGTCCTGAGCCAAAAAGCCACCTCCCGAAGCCCTGCACTGGCTCCTCTCAGGAACGCAGTGTGTGCTGACCCAAGGTTGCCAGCTACAAAGTGGCTTCATAGGCAGCTAGGTGACAGGCTGAGATCCAAGCTGCTGTTCTGGACCCTCTGCCTCAGAGCTTAATTATTAAAACATAGAACTTCCTTATGAGTTTGCAGGTTTTTTGTTTGTTTGTTTGAACGCAGATCCGTTTATTTTTCAAAGAACACGAGAGAGTCCTGAGGCCAGTGTTGAGCACTAAAGACTCCACGTGAATGCAGCATTTGCAGCTTGGTCTAGTGGAGAGTAGTCGAATCAGCAATGGTTTCAGCAAATGCAACCGCAAACAGAGGGGATCACGGGAGCGCACTAATGAATAAGTCCGGGCTCACCACAGACCAGGCCTTTTCTAAATGCATATTGGAGGGACAGGGTGGGCTGATAGAAGTGAAGCAGGGGACTCCCACTGTGTGAGTCTTGCAAGGAGTGTCAGACTCTTGAAGTGTTTGACCAGAACAGTATTTGAGTAAGATTCCTCGTTCTGGGAGGCCATGGCAGGGATCCAGACTGGGAATGATGATGGCCTGAACTGGGGGTGGGGGCCTGAGGATGCAACACGATGCTCAGCCACGGCCTCCATCACTGATGTGGTACTTTAGCCTTTCATTGACTGAGGCCTTAGTCGATAGATTAGTTGTGGGGTTTTGGATTGTCTGTATTTGTACTTGTTTTTTGTTTTTGTTTTGTTTTTTAAGCCAAAAGCACACTTCGGGCCTGCAGACAATACCTGGCCCTTCTAAAGGAACTATGTTCCCTTGATCAGGAGCTCTCTGATCTCTCCCTGGGCACCCCAAAAACTCAGCCTTCCCCCATTCCCTTGCTCAAAAAACCTCGGCCACAGCCAGTTTTGGCTTTTCCCGTTACCCGAAGCCAGGTGAGTGGATCGGATCTGCCAAGTCTGCCCGAGACGGAGGAATTTCCTCCCCTTGAAGAGGAGGGAGAGACCCCCCACAAGAGGGGAGCCCCTGGTTACAGGCTCCGGGCCAGATCAGGGCCCCCCACCTGGTCAGTCTTACCAAAAACTTAGCTTTCGCTTTGTTGAGCGCCTTAAATCAGCCTGCGCCCAGTATGGCCCCACTGCTCCCTTTACCCTTGCGTTGCTTGAAAACAAGAGCGAGGCCTGGCTTTCACCAATTGGTATTTTTTGACCCGTGCCGCCCTGTCTGGGGGTGATTTTGTCCTATGGAAAACTGACTTTTCAGAAAATTGCCGCAAGACGGCCCAGCGCAATGCTGATAACCGTTCCTCAAAACATTGGACCATTAATAAACTACTTGGCAAAACTCCTTATAACAAAAAATGAGGTCTGGGCCACCTTTCTACCCGGCTTATTGGCCCAGATTCAGGTCACCAGCCTTCGAGCCTGGAAACAACATCCCCAAAAAGGCGCTGGTACCACCTCATTGGCCAAGGTGTGTCAGGGACCAGAAGAGCCCTATAGTGATTTTATATCCCATCTCAATGACGCCACTGAGCACCTCCTGGGCTCAGGAGATAGCGAAAGCACATTTGTTAAACACCTCGTCTTTGAAAATGCAAACCCAGCCTGTCAGGAGGTTCTCCACCCCCACAGAGATAGGACCCCCCTTTCTGAGTACGTCCACCTTTGTGCTGGAGTTGGCTCTGCTCATGCCAAAGGTTTGGTTATCAGCGCAGCCCTAAAGTCGGTGGGCACCCAAGATTTGAGATCCTAACATCGCCTTTGCTTCTCCCGTAAACAACCGGGACATTTTGCGCAGGAATGCCCCCAAAAGGATCCCTGCTCCCTCAGGGGGCACGGCCACACGATGCCCCAGCCCGGGGTCACCACTCGGCCACTACCAACCACCCCATGTCCTAGATGTCGCCGTGGCCTTCATTGGGTGAGGGAATGCAAATCTAAAACCAATGCTCATGGTCGCCCGCTCCCTCGCCAACAGACAGTCGGGAAACTTTCTTCAGGGCTAGCCCCTGGCCCTTCCACTCCAGGGAGCGCCCCATGGGGCCTCAAAGGCTGCTCCCCAACTGTCTGCTCCCTCCAACAGGCAACCCCAGGTAGCGCAAGCTTGGACCTCTGTGCCGCCACCGACACAATACTAGATCTGTCCCAGGGCCCCCAAGTCATCCCTACAGGGATTTGGGGCCCCCTACCCCCAGACACCCATGCCCTTATCTCTTGGCCGTGCCTCATCCACCGTAAGAGGTGTCTAGGTCTACCCCGGAATTATTGATAATGACTATACAGGAGAAATTAAGATTTTTTTTCATTTTTTAAATTTATTTATGAAATTTAATTTTACATATCAGCCACGGATTCCCTTGTTCTCCTCCCTCACCCCCCACCTCCACCTTCCCCCAGCCCACCCCCCATTCCCACCTCCTCCAGGGCAGAGACTCCCCCGAGGATTGAGTTCAACCTGGTAGATTCAGTCCAGGCAGGTCCAGTCCCCTCCTCCCAGGCTGAGCCAAGTGTCCCTGTATAAGCCCCAGATTCCAAACTGCCAGTTCATGCACTGAGGACAGGACCCGGTCCCACTGTCTGGATGCCTCCCAAGCAGATCAAGCCAATCAACTGTCTTATTTATCCGGAGGGCCTGATCCAGTTGGGGGCTCCTCAGCTATTGGTTCATAGTTCATGTGTTTCCTTTCGTTTGTATATTTGTCCCTATGCTTTTTCCAACCTTGGTCTCAACAATTCTCACTCATAGAAACCCTCTGCTTTCTCACCAATTGGACTCCTGGAGCTCCACCTGGGGGCTGACCACGGGTCTCTGTATCAGGTTCCCTCAGTCTTTGGATGGGGTTTCTAGCACGACAATTGGGATGTTTGGCCAGGTGGCCTTCAAATACTTCAGAGATCTATTCAGAGGGCCTGATCCAGTTGGGGACCCCTCAGCCTTTGGTTCATAGTTCATGTGTTTCCATTCATTTGGCTATTTGTCCCTGTGCTTTATCCAACCTTGGTTTCAACAATTCTCACTCATATAAACCCTCCTCTTTCTCACTAATTGGACTCCCGGAGCTCCACCCAGGGCATAGCCTTGGATCTCTGCATCCAGATTCCTCAGTCCTTGGATGGGTTTCTGGCATGACTATTAGGGTGTTTGGCCATCCCATCACCAGAGTAGGTCAGTCCTGGCTGTCTCTCGACCATTGCCAGCCGTCTATTGTGGGGGTACCTTTGTGGATTTCTGTGGGCCTCTCTAGCACTTTGTTTCTTCCTATTCTCGTGTGGTCTTCATTTATCATGGTCTCCTATTCCTTGTTCTCCCTCTCTAGTCTTGATCCAGCTGGTAAGATTTTGGCCTCAGCACTCCAGGATCTTGTTGCCGGCACCTGCGGCACGCGCCTTGCCCAGCTGGTTACCCTCCCTATGCTTTCCTCTGATAACCCCGTCAGTCCGCCCAGCCCCGAGGAACTTCTCAGATTGACTCATCGGAGGCTTATTAGGTTCAGCCTATTTCCCACTCTCGACCCACACTACCCTTAAGCTAGATGGCAAAAAATTCCAGGGAATTCTGGATACTGGCGCTGACGCCACTGTGATCTCCCAAGACCACTGGCCTGCCTCATGGCCCCTCATGCCCTCCCTCACCAACCTCAAGGGCATAGGTCAATCCAACAACACCCTCCAATCCTCTAAAGTTCTGACCTGGTCAAATGAGGAGGGTAACCAGGGTACTGTCACCCCCTTTGTGGTCCCTGGGCTCCCTGTCAACCTTTGGGGCCAAGATATTCTCTCCCAAATGAAAGTCATCCTCTGTGGCCCAAATGAGGTGGTTACCCAACAAATGTTACGCATGGGCTTCATCCCAGGAAAGGGTCTCGGTAAACTTCAACAGGGCCGAACCCAACCCGTCACTCCTGCTAATAAGACAGACAGGCTCGGTCTTGGCTTTGAGTGTTTTTAATTGAGGCCACTGCTCCCCCTGTACACCATGCAGACAAAATCACTTGGCTTACCCATGAACCTGTGTGGGTAGACCAGTGGCCTCTGCCACAAGAGAAACTACAGGTGGCGGAGATGTTGGTACAGGAACAGCTCGCCGCCGGTCATATTGAACCATCCAATTCCCCCTGGAATACACCCATCTTTGTCATAAAGAAAAAATCTGGGAAATGGAGACTCCTCCAAGACCTGCGAGCCATTAATAAGCTTATGCAGCCCATGGGTGCCCTCCAACCAGGCATGCCCTCACCCATCGCCATCCCCAAGGCCTATCACAAAATGGTTATCGATTTAAAAGATTGCTTCTTTACCATCCCCCTATATCCCAATGATTGAGCTTATTTTGCCTTTAGCCTCCCTCGGGTTAATTTTCAGGACCCCATGCTCTGCTTCCATTGGCGCATCTTACCCCAGGGAATGGCAAATAGCCGGACTCTATGCCAAAAGTTTGTGTCTCAGGCGGTCAATCCCATAAGCCAAAAATGGCCCTCTACTTACATCTTACATTACATGGATGACCTTCTTTTGGCCACCCCTAGCTCCTCCATCCTAGAAGCAACCTTCCAAGATCTGTCACAGGCCCTTTGTGCTGCTGGCCTACAGCTCGCCCCTGATAAGATCCAGCGCTCGTGCCCTTTAGTTATCTGGGCCTTGAATTGCATTCCAATCGAGTCTTGGTCCAGCTGCGCACAGATAACCTTACCACCCTTAATGATTTTCAAAAACTTCTCGGGGACATTCAGTGGCTTCGACCATACTTAAAACTCCCTACTGCTGATCTTCTACCCCTCTATGACATTCTTCGGGGCCCCAGTGAACCCACCTCCCCCCGTCAATTGACCCCAGCTGCCCATAAGTTCCTGTCATTAATCACCAGGGCCATTTCTTCCCAAGCCTCTTTTCAGATTGTTTACTCCCTCCCACTGGTTTTTGTTGTCTTATCTACTCCCCATGTGCCCACCGGGGTCCTTTGGCAAAGTTCCCCTTCCACATTAAGGGCCCAGGATAAACTTAAGGGTCACTCCCTCTTATGGATTCATATGCCTGCCAGTCATACGAAGGTCATTCCCACCTAACCCCAACTTGTTTCTTCCCTAATCATGCGCAGTCGCCAGACCTCGCGTCAGATCTTCGGTAAGGACCCCGATTCCACCCTAATCCCCTACCCCCGCGAACAAACTCAATTTTTGTTTCAGACACTGGATTGTTGGGGTGTTGCCTTCTCGGGGTTCCTGGGCCTTCTTGACAATCACCTCCCCGATGACCCAGTCCTTCATTTTGCAAGCACTCATCCCTTTATTTTCCCAAAAGTCATTTCCCCAGCCCCTTGCCTGATGCCCCGGCCGTCTTTACCGATGGGTCAGCCAATGGCACTGCAGCTTATGCTTTTCAAGGTCACTCGTTCCCCTTTCCTTCGCCCTTTCGTTCAGCTCAGCTGGTTGAACTCTTTGCTGTTCTGCAGGTTTTTCAGGATTTCCAGGATTCCCCCCCTTACACTGATAGTGCGTACATCGCTCCTCCAATTCCCCTTCTTGAGACAGCCCTCTTCATTAAACCCACCTCCAATGCCACTCCCCTTTTCACTCAAATCCAACAAAAACTTAGAGAATGCTCCCATCCTGTTTTCATTGGCCGCATTCGTGCTCATGGGGAGCTTCCTGGCCCCCTCACAGAGGGAAACGCTCTGGCTGATACAGCCACTCGCCAGGTTTTTCCAGTCCTACAAGAGCCCATCCTGTCGGCTTCTCGCGCCCACCGCCTCCACCATCTTAATGCCAAAACCCTTCGGTTAAAGCTCAAAATCACAAAACAACAAGCTAGAGAGATAGTTAAACAATGCCCTTCTTGTATAGTCTCCCATCCCGTCCCCCATGTTGGAGTTAACCCCCGTGGACTCCTGCCTAATATGACTTGGCAAATGGGTGTCACACATGTTCCTGACTTCGGCAGACAAGAATATCTTCATGTTTCTGTTGACACGTTCAGCGGATTTATTTTTGCCTCCCCTCACACTGGTGAGGCCGTCAAGGACGTTATCACTCACCTCCTGGTCTGCTTCTCTACCTTGGGTATCCCAAAACACACAAAAACAGACAATGGCCCAGCATACACCAGTGAAGGACTTAAGCGGTTCCTCCAACAGTTTGAAATCTCTCACACTACTGGTATCCCTTACAACCCTCAAGGTCAGGGCATTGTAGAACGGGCCCACCAGACCTTAAAAACATGGCTCTCTCGATTAAAGATGTCCAAGCTTTCCTTCGTCTCCCCCCGAGACCGCCTGAGCCATGCCCTCCTTGTTCTTAACCTCCTCACCCTGGATGGTGAAGGTCGATCAGCGGCTGACCGCCATTGGCACCCCGCAGCAGACACCAGCCGCCCTTTGGCCATGTGACGAGACCCCCTTACAGGCGTTTGGAATGGTCCAGATCCTGTACTTATCTGGGGCCATGGCTCCGCTTGCATCCTTGACCAGGCACATGGCGCCCCCACACTGGCTCCCTGAGAGCCTGGTCTGTTCTGTAAATTTACCTAACATACCCAGGGGATTGACTGCCCCGCCCCCCCCAGGACCCTCCTTCTTCTCTTCCAGATGCTAAAGCCACCATCAAAGACCGAGACCCCAAAGAGATGGAGATCACGTGACCACGAAGCTGCCCATCGTGAGTCAGCTGGCTGTCTGGGGTCTCATACTCCTCCTTCCGAGCCACAGCCTCTCTAGCCTACCCCAAAACACCAATCGCCACCAGCCCTTAAACCATACCTAACACGTGCTGACAAGATGTCATCTGGCAAACTTCCCTAGTCACCCATGCCCCCTGATGGCCTGACCTTTATCCCCAACCTTTGTAAAATGGCTGCCTTAACATCCCCGATTGTCATGTTGATGATCAACCCCCTACCAGAAGGGCTCCTGAGCTTTTTGATTCTTATCACAACCCCAGGCCTCGACCCCCCAGGGTGTGCAAATCAGGCCCAGAGAAAAAAACTTGCCACCCTCCATTTTTATGTCTGCCCTGGTCATCATCGGCCTTGCAATCTTCTCCACAAATGCGGGGGAACCGGAGATCTTTTTTTGCAAGTCCTGGGGATGTGAAACTATGGGCAATGCCTATTGGCACCCCTCTTCTTCTTGGGATTTTATTACTGTTACCAGTAATCATTCCATTGGGCATATTAATACTTACCATGGCACCCCTGATTGTTCCTCCTGGTGCCACCCCCTAAAAGTTACCTTCACGGAGGCCGGGAGAGCTCATTCGGCCTGGGAGGCAGGCCTCACTTGGGGCCTTCTCCTATTTCAGGAGGGAAGAGATACAGGCGTCACCTTTATCATCAAGCTTTTAAACAGCCTGTCAATCCCCTAACCCTGTTGCCATCCGTCCCAACTCTCTTCCCGGCAACCATGATTTTCCTACAACCAATGTATCTCAGACACCCACGGGTTTTTCTCCCACGTTCCCACCTCCCCCACCAACCAAAGATACAATTACCACCCTTATCACAAAAACCTACCAGGTACTTAACACCTCCAAGCCTGATTTGGTTGACTCCTGCTGGCTTTGCTATCATTCTGCCCCCCCCCCATTTTATGAAGGAGTGGCTGTTTAGATTTCTCCCTAACCACTGACCCACACGATTGTCGCTGGCAACAGCCACCCACATCTCGCCTTACATTCTCCCAAGTTATGGGCTCAGGCCACTGCCTTGTCACCCAAGGCACTACCATTCCCTCATTTATCAACCCTCTTGTAATATCACAGATAACCTAAATGCCTCCCTTAAGTCTGGATATCTTCTCCCTGCCAATGATACTTGGTGGGCCTGTACTGATGGCCTAATACCATGTATTTCTCTTCATTTAAATAATCCCTCTGCCCCCTTATTCTGTATTTTGGTTCAACTTATCCCTAGGCTAACCTATTATTCCCCAGACCAATTCTCGGGAAGATGGGAAGAGAAGACTCTGGCAGAGACGGCTGCCCTTGCCCCCCCCCTCCATCGCTCGAAAAGGAAACCTGTGACCACGGTCACTCTGGCCATCCTCCTGGGGGTCAGGGCTGCAGGGGCCGGTATGGGCTTAGCTTCCCTGGTTTTATCTAATCAACATTATTCAGAGCTTAGAATTCCATAGATGAAGATATAGCGCAGCTTGAGCGAGGCATTTCTGCCCTTGAATCCTCCCTCACCTCCCTTTCAGAGGTGGTCCTCCAAAACCGCCGAGGGCTCGACATCCTCTTTTTACAGCAAGGAGGTCTGTGTGCTTAAGGAAGAGTGCTGCTTTTATACTGATCACACAGGAGTAGCAAGGGATAGCATGGCCAAGGTCTGTGAAGGCTTAGAGAAGCACAAAAAAGAAAGAGATGAAGAGCTAGGCTGGTTCCAAACTTGGTTCTCTGCATCTCCCTGTGTAGCTAGACTTTTCCTGCCTTGCCCACAGTCAGGACAAATCTTTGTCACCCACCAGACCCACAGCCGCTCAGACCCAACCAAGTAAACACAGAGACTTATTTTGCTTACAAACTGCATGGCTGTGGCAGGCTTCTTGCTAACCATTCTTATATCTTAAATTAATTCATTTCCATAAATCTATACCTTGCCACGTGGCTCGCGGCTTACTTTACATCTTCCCTGTCCTGGTGGTCCTGGCGGCGGCTCCAGGCAGTCTCCTTCTGCCTTCCTGTTCTTTTAGTTCTTTTCTCTGTTAGTCCCGCCTATACTTCCTGCCTAGCCACGGACCAATCAGTATTTTATTTATTGACCAATCAGAGCAACTTGACATACAGACCATTCCCCAGCACAGCCAAGTGCAGACCATCTCAGACACCTGCACTCAGGCCCGTGGTCCTAATCATCCTCTATGCGGACCTGCTGGGTAAAGCCACGAGGAACCTGAGAACGGGTTTCCACAGGACATACAAAACATCCTACAGCATCCCTGGTTAACCACCCTCCTGCCGTCCTTTCTGGGACCCTTGGTTGGCCTCATTCTTGTCTTGACATTCAGCCCTTGGGCCTTGTCTCGACTAACTCAATTTGTGTGCAGTCAGCTGGCCGAACTTCAGGCAAAACAAATTCAGGTTCATTACCATCGCCTTGACCTCCATGATCACGGTCTCGATGAACCAGATAAAGACTCCATATTAGCACAGGCCCCTCTGCTCAGGGGAGGATGCACCTGTGCCTGGGAGCTGGAGCCCACTGCATAGGGGATTGAGGGTGCAGCCGGGACTGCAGAAGGCAGGGAGACTAAAGTGCTCCACCACCCTGCGTGCCTTGGATGACATGCTCTATTGCATGGTGGTTATGCAGACCCTATACACTTTCCTCCCGGATTCAAACCCACCCCCTGTAAAAAACTGCATCGTTCCAGCTTCCTTCGGGACATGTGGGGACACCTACATGGACCAATCATTAACAATAAAACTTATCAGTGATAGAGCCTGTCACCCCTCCCCTGTCACGGCAAAACATTTGGGCCTCCTTTCTTTGTCTTGCTATACGTATAGAAGGGGGAGATGTCAGGAACCAAACATGAACCATGGAAAAGTACTAGCTAGGCCAAAGAACAAGCCACAGGCCCTAAACCAGATGCCCCCAAAGATAAAGAACATCCCATGGTCAGGTAGCATAGCAACAGAACAATGGGCCCTGACCTGTGTGACCTTATCACCTAGCACAACATCCTGCAGCTTCACAACTTGCACGTCTCCCTTCACCTGCACGTCCGGCACGTCGTGTACCCCTTCCCTCCTTCCTGCCCCCTCCCCATCCCATGCTATATAAGCCTTACTGAGGAGAATAAAATTTGCAGCTTGATCAGAACTCTGTCTTGCTGTCTTCCTTCGTGTCTCCCGTCCCTTTCATTCTCTGCCGTAGGTGGGTCGCCCCCGTTGAGACCCCACTGGCTGGGGCAGTTTCCCTCCCTGTGACTAGTGTCAACAGCCACTGCACCTAAAGGAAACCACTGGAGGTGAAGTGCAGTGATGCCCTGCCCTGAGCAGGAGACACCTCACTCGTCCCTCCCTTTCTTCCTGATGGCCTCTTTGCCTCCCGCGCGCGCGCGCACACACACACACACACACACACACACACACACAATAAGAGTGAAAGCCAGGAATTCCCAGCACAACAGCTATGCCCTTGCTAGCTCCTGGCTTTAAGGACAAACTCTTCTGGAATCCTTGACTTTCAGGAATTATGAGAAGTGAGGAAGTCCATTTGCTTCTCAGGCCCCAGCTTCTCTGCCCCATTACTGGAAGGCCCAGTTCAAGCCTACCCCCTCCAGGAACCTCCCCATCCCCTTCCCAGAACTCACTGTGCCTTCCCCAGAACCATTTCTTTCTCCGAAGGCCAGCTTCCTTCTGCCTCTCTCTGGTATTTCCATGCTCTCCATTCTCTCTCCCAAATAGCCTGCTCAGCCTTGCCAACATGTCTACAGGTGAGCCCGACAGGCACTGAACTAACACTCCACAGGCAGTTGGTGTCACCAAAACACCAGTGACATCACAGAAGAGCTCCAGGATACAAGAGATTGTCCAGGGAAGGGACTGCTGATGATGTCACTGGCCACTGCACTGCCCTGCCCAGCTCTCCCCAAATTGACCAGAAGCTGAGGTTTCCTTTCTAGAAGGAAACCCTTCAGCCCCTTCCTCCAAAGCTAGAGAGTTCTTTCTGCTTCATTAGGAGTCAAGTGCTTTGGATGGGTGAAGTCGGTTGGGCCTTGGCATGGATAGGAGCTTTCTATTAGGACTCAAAGGCCTAGGGACCTAGGCAGGGGTGGGGGTGGGCTTCTGGATAGTAAACCTATCCCCAGTGTCCGTTCCTGTGGCACACAGTCCAATTCCCCAGATTTTCCCTGTTTCCCAAAGGCCAGTATCTTTCTTCCAGACCTTTAATTTTTATGGTCATTGGATTATGTTTTCATATTATGCATTCTTTGGGATGGGGCTTTCTATATATTCATCTGTGTGTTCTCAGGAAGTCTCTGTTTTACAATCCGATTTTTTTGCAATGGAAACTCCCTTGTTCTTGGCAACTTAGGTGGCCCAGCTGCAAGATATGCATAGAATTGTAAACTCTGTATTCCTACCTCAAAAGATAAACCCCCACATCCTCCCTTTCACCGATACAACCAGACACACAAAGTGAGCATCAGTGAGCAAAGAATCAGGACAGAATATGGGTTGCTGGTCTGTGATCACATCAGCTGCCACCTCCCCTGTGTCTGTCTTCCTCAGTTCTCAGGTCCAGCCCTGAGGATGGTAGTGGTTGAACCATAATCCTGTATTGGCACCAAACATCAGACTCAGGAGGAGGGGCAGGGAGTGGAAGGGCCTGAGGTCCAATAAAACCAAGGCTAGCAAGGTGGTTTGCACCTTAGACTGCAATCTTTTGATCCCAAGCCGTTTATTTTGACATATTTAAGCACAGTGCAACTTTGGGAAAAAAAGTTTCCTCATGACAATTATCACAATAAAGCTTAAGGTACGACTATATTGAAACTCCCTTGCAAAGTACATGTCTTTTTCAAAGCATTCATGACCTCTTTCCTAAGGCTGGGTTTTATTGGCTGAGAAACCATGCTCAGGATAAGGGTCTAGGGAGGAAGGGTCTGGGATAAGCATAATGGTAAACTCTTTTGCAAAGTACATGGGTCCTCTCATTCATAAGGTTGGGTTTTATTGACTGACAAAGCTCAGGAGTCTGGGGCATTTGGGTGAAGCCTGGCCCCACAGATATGAAAAGATCACTAAGTTGTTAACTACACCCAATCCCAGATTTCCGGGCAGAAATAGTTGTAAATCCTTCCCATCAAATAGAAAAGCCTGCGAGTTTAATGTAGGTTTCCCTACTTCTGTCTGTGAGCATGAGGACTTTGTGCCCTCTACATGGTGGTAGCCTTGCATGATGGTTAATATCAACGGTCAACTTCACAAGATCTGGAATCCTCTGAGAGATGAGCCTCTGGACATGCCTGTGTGAGATTATTCTGATTATGTTACTTGTGGTGGGAAAACGCACCCACTGTGGGTGGCACCATTCACTAGGCTGGAATCCTGGACTTTGTAAAAGGAGAAGGGGAGCTGAGCACAAGCCTTTGTCTCCCTTTGCTTCCTAACTGCAGATTCAACGTGACCAGCTGCCTCGAGTGTCTGCTGCCATGACATTTCCATCTTGATGGACTGTATTCCAGAACTATGAGACATAATAAACCCTTCCTCTCTTTTCTAAGGGTATTTTATCACAGCAACACGAAAAGACACTAAGTCACTCTGGTTTTGAACTCCTGACTTCCAGAACTGATGCTGAAAATCCTGTATTGCTTAAGACATCCAGTTTATGGTACTTTGCTGTGGCAGCTCCAGCAAACTGACGTGGGACTTCTCAAACGGCTGTTACTCACACATTTGCTGAAGCTTATTTGAGGGAGGGTAATTTCAGCTCCTGCTGATGGGGGAATCTGTTGCTTTCCTCTAGAATGCACCAGACTCATGTCTTAGCTGTTTATATAAGGGCTTTTTAACTTCCCATAAAGATGAACACCTCATGAAGAGGTCCCAGATGTCCAATATAATCCAGCCCTTTCCACCCCACACCAGCTGTCTCAAAGTCCTGATGACTCAGAAGCTCTTGACCTCATTTTAGCTTACTGCAGATCTGCTTTTCCTTGGAATTAGAGAATGCTGTTCTAGTGGGGGAGGGGTAGACTGTGACTTACAGCAATGCCTGAGCATTACCATAACCACTGGAGCTTTGTGAAGACAACCTTGCTTGGGTCCCAGTCCTCTAGAAAAACCTTGTGAACGTAACATTGTCAACCACCTTGTTAGACAAACAAAACTTATCTTGGTTAAAACATATTTTCCTAAGTCAGGTGCAGATAGATGAATACTGCATCTGATGTTCCCACATCCCACATCCCACAATAGATGTTCCCACAGTGGAAACTCAAAAGTTGATCTCACAGAAATAGAAGGGCCAGGGGTGGTCAAGGTAGGATGCTGCCTAGTGTGCTTAAATCCCTGGGCTTCCCTCTCCAGTGCCACCTACTACATAAGTAGACAGCAGATGAGTGGTTGCCAGATCTTGGGACAAATGTCCGAGGGTAATGGTGGACACAGGGTTGCAGAGTCAGGTAAGAGAGATCATCTCATTCTATATAATAACTGGTTGATGGCAATTAACCAAGTATCTCAACATAGCTGCTAAAGAGGAATGTTTGAATGTTCTCAACACAAAGAAATGATACCTGTCTTACATGCCAGTTACCATCGACTTCATCAATATGGTCTTACCACTGAGTTCTGGAAGGCAATCAAGAGCAATGGCAATCGTCTTTAATGTTTGGAGAGTGTCTATGGGACCCCAATGATCAACAACCCAAAAAAAGATAATCCATACCTGGCACTGAGCTTTTTATTTGGTAATCTATAGTGTCTGTTGTCACCCCATAACAGGGTAACTTCCTCTAAACTGCCTCTATATGTGTTTGTATAAATTAGGAAGCGTCTATAATTGTGGGTTCAAATGTCTTTAGTCTTAGCTGTCCTGCCCCCAGTACTTTCTCCTCTATGATTCCCTCCAATTCCCTGCCACGTTTAACCTTTCCTATCTCACTGTTTTCCTTTTCTCCTTCATAAAACCTGTGCTCTGTTATTTCATTGAAATACCCATAACCCCTCACCAGTTTATTGCCTCCTACAGGGTACTCCAATTTAAACACACATATATAGAGATTCAAAGCTAGCTTCCCCATGAGAAAGAACATGTGGCATTTGTCTTGCTGAGTCTGGGTTACCTCATTCAGAAGGATTATTTCTGGCTCCATCCATTCACCTGTGAATTTCATTTTTCTTCATAGCTGAATTCCACTGTGTATACGAGTCATGTTTTCATTATTCAGTCATCAGTTGTAGGGCATCTAGGTTGTTTCCATTTCCTGGCTATTGTGAATAAAGGAGCAAGGAACATGAATAAGCATGTCTGTGGTGGGATAAAGTCCTTTGGGTATGTGCCCAGAAATAGCGTCTTAGTCAGTGTTCTATTGCTGTGAAGAGACACTGACCACAGCAACTCTTAGAAAAGAAAGCATTTGATTGAGGCTGGCTCACGGTTTCAGAGGTTTAATCCATTATTCCATTATTGTGAAGGTGGGAGCATGATGGCACACAGGCAGACGTGGAGCTAGAGGAGTAGCTGAAGAGTTCTACATCCAGATCTGCAGGTAGAGAGAGGCACTGGCCCTGGCTTGGGCTTTGGAAACCTCAAAGCCTATCCCCAGTGACACGCCTCCTCCAACAAGACCACACCTCTAATCTTTTCAAATAGGGCCACTTCCTGGTGACCAAGCATTCAAATCTATGAGCCTATGGGAGACATTTTTATTCAAACCACCGCAAATGATATAGCTAGATCATATGATAGCTCTATTTTCAGAACCTCCTTGCTGATTTCCATAGTGGCTACACCAGTGTACTTCTTCCATCAACAGTGAGTACGTGTTCCCCTCCCCACACCCAGGCCAACATTTGTTGTCATTTAGTTCATTGATAATGAAACTTTTCTAATTTAGCCATTGCGACTGGGGTAAGATGGAAAGCCAAAGTAGTTTAATTTGCATTTTCCTAATTTTGAACATTTTTAAAAGTGTTATCTGTTTTTCTTCTACTGAGGACTCTGTTCAGTTCCACAGAACATTGGGATGGGGGTGTTTGAGACAGGGTCTCTCTACATATCCCTGGCTGTCCAAGAACCTACTACATAGACCAGGCTGACCTCACACTCACAGAGATCCTCTTGCCTCTACCTTTTGAGTGCTGGGATAAAGGTGTGTACTACCATGCCTTGCCATATAGCATTTTAAAATCAGGTTTCCTGGTGTTTAGTATTTTTTTAACATCATCATATAGTCTAGAAACAAACTCTGTCAGATGTTCACTTAGTGAAGCTTCTTTCCCATCCTGTAGGCTGCCCCTTAATTAAGAGTTTCTTTTGCTGTCTTAGTCACTGCTCTATTGCTATAAGAAGACACCATGACTAAGGCAACTTATAAAAGAAAGCATTTAGTTGGGGCTTGCTCACAGTTTCAGAGTGTGAGTCCATGATCATCATGGTGGGACACATGGTAGGCAGGCATGGCACTGGAACAATAGCTGAGAACTTATGTCTGATTCACAAGATGGAAGCAGGGTGGTTTGTTTGGAGGGAGAGAAAGGAGACAGAGAGACAGAGACTGGGACTGGCATGGGCTTTTGAAACCTCATAACCCACCTCCAGTAACACACCTCCTCCAATAAGGCCACACCTCCTAATCCTTCCTAAAACAGTTCCATGAACTAGGTACCAAGCATTCAAATATATGAGCCTATTGGGCACTGGGGTGGGCATTCTTATTCAAAGCCCTACATTTGCAACACAGAAGCTTTTTAATTTGGCTAGGTCCCATTTGTCTACTATGATTGGCCTTATTCTGGAGACACTAGAGTCCTACTTAGAAAGTTCTTAGCCTATATCTTTAAATGTACTCCTATTGCATTTTGTAATGATTTCAGAATTTCTGGTCTAACACTGAGATCTTTGATGCATTTGGAATTCTTATGCATGGTGAGAGATACAGATCAAGTTTCATTTTTCTATATGAGTGTGTCCAGTTTTCCCAGCACTGTTTACTGAAGAAGCTATTCTTTGATGTGTATTTTGGGTCATTTGGTTGAAAATCAGACAGCTGTTGGTGTGTGAACTTATATCTGGGTCCTCTATTCTGCTTCATTGATCTATGTGTCTATTTTTGTGTCTGTACCATTTGTTTGTATGACTATGGCTCTGTAATATAACTAGAAATCAGACATGAGTCACCTCCAACAGTGTCATTACTGTTCGGGACTGCTTTGGCTAGCTAAAGTCTTTTGTGCTTCCATATGAATTTTAACATTTTTTCCCTAATTCTGTGAATAATCAAATTGACATTTATTGGTATTGCATTTAATTTGTAGATTGCTTTTGGTAGGATGGTCATTTTCACAATATTAACCCTACCAATCTGTAGGCATGGTCTTTCTATTTTCTAATGTCTTCAATTTCTTCAGTGTTTTAAAGTTTTCATTTTAGTGGTCTTTTACTTACTTGGGCTAGACTTATTCTAAACTATCTTTCTCTCTATTGTGAATGAAACTGTTTCCGTGATTTCTTTCTCAGTATTTTTATCATTGGTAAATATGCTGACTAGTTTACTGTCAACTTGACACAAGCTAGAATCATTTGAGAAGAGAGACTCTCACTTGAGAAAATGTCTTCATAAAATTAGCCTGTAGGCAAGTGTGTTGGGCATTTTCTTGACTAATTGCTTATGTGGGAGGGCCCAGCCCACTGCAGGTGTTGCCATCCCTAGGCAGGTGGTCCTGAGCTGGATGAGAAGGTAGGCTGAGAAAGCCATGAGAAGAAAGCCTGTAAGCAGTACTTCTTCATAGCTTCTGCTTTAGTTCCTGCCTCCCAAGTCTCTGCCTGTGTTTAGAACATAGTTAACACAGTGACTTCCAGGCCAGGCAGTGCTTCACATATGACTCTGTCAAAAAATGATCATGGTTGTGATGGGGATGATGATGATGATGATGATGATGATGATGATAGCAGGAAGTATTTTATAGTTTGGAGGCATGAAGTTCTCCTTCTGTGCCCATAATTAATAAATTTCCTCTTTCTGTGGTATCTCAAAGATCTTACATGTTCCACTCCTAGGCTTCTTTAAACTACCATTGACTTTGACTGAGGGACCTGACTCCTCTACTTTGTCTTCAAGCTTTCAAGTCCTGTCTTCTACATGACCTCCCCATCATTCTGTTGATGAGGTTCTCCATCGATGAAGTTCTCCACAGAGATTCCCATTTTGCTCAGTGTATTTTTCATTTCCCTCATCACTTCAGTTTGGATTTTCTTCAGTATTTTTCTTTCTTTATTGATACCTATTTTTGTATCCTGAGCTGACTTTCTTATTCATCCAGCTGCCTGTGTTTTCTTGGAATACATTCATACTATCTTTGAGCTGTCTGAATATATTTATAATTGTTCTTTTGAATTATGGGTCTGGAATTTTCAAGGTCATTTCATTCTGGAACATCACTCACTATGCAATTGGTCATTTTTGGAGGAGACAAACTGTCTTGTTTTGTTTTGTTTTGTTTGGGTTTTTTTTTTTTTTGGTGTGTGTGTGTGTGTGTGTGTGTGTGTGTAACTTGTCCATCTTGGGTTAGATAATTGGTTGAGATTTTTATTGTTGTTTTCTAATTTGGGACACCTTTATGCTTTTAGTAGAGGTGTTTACAGTGTACAAGAAAGACTAGCTTGCAGTAGGGTTGAAGAGATTGTTGTTCAGGGAACCCATCTCCATCTCTAGACCTCCAGTTCAAGTTCAGTGCTGGCTGCAACTATACATGTGTTCTGCTTGTATTTCTGGAAGAAGTAAAGGAAATATGATAGGATATAGAGAATAGAAAAATAAAGAGATGGGTGATTGGGTGGAAGTACCTGCTACATTGGCCTTGGATGTTTTATAAATAGGAAATAGCTGAAGAGAGGAACAAGATTAAGTGTGGGCACAGATTCTTTGCTGACCTCCTGACCTCATGGGATGACCTAGGGTAAGGACCTAGATTAGAGGTCAAAATCTCAGTGGTAACAGAGCCTGGGCCAAACATGGGCCTGCCCCCTTCCTTCAGGGGTAACCTAGAGCTGGGCTGGAATATGGGCATGCTGCCAAACCTCAAATGGCAAACTAGAATGGGGCAAAAGTATAGATGGATTCCCTTCCTCAGATGGCACACACATGTTATTTGAAGATGCCACATATGAAAGAAAACATGTGACATAAGATTCTTTCATTGCTATTCCATCCCCAGAGACCTTCTCCTGGGCCTCGCGCGCTCCCTTCAACCATGTCCCTAAGCTGCTCCTGCAGTAAACTGAGCACCACTTCCAAATTCATGGGAAGCCCATTGCTGTCCCTGCATTCCAAGTGAGAGTCTGAACCTGCTTACTCAGACATAAACATTTATGTCTGGCTCGGCTAAACAAGAAAATGCTTGACCTGTGACTTAATCATGAAAATATATACATATATATATATATATAGAGAGAGAGAGAGAGAGAGAGAGAGAGGGAATAGACAGAAGGAATTCCTGCTGTCCTATAATAAAATCCAGGATCAAATTTAGGCAGACACTACCGGCAGAGACCCCAGGAGTAAGAGCAGTTTCCTTCTTACAAGCGATTATCTGCAAACTTTAGAAGTTATAATCATGTTTGCTCAGCTGTTCCCACTGTGTCCACCAGTGCACTACTGCCAGCCAAGCTGTGTGAAACAAGGTAAGCCTTTGTCTGGCCCCAAAGCTCTTTTAGTTCATCTCAAACTTCATGGAGCTTTTTGTTTTAAAAGTTATATGGTTAAGAAAAAAAAAGCTGACTGTTAGATTTATCCTCCTAAAATGCAAGCATAGAATGCAGTTTGGAAGATGATAAATACAGTGTTGTATGGTGTTAGAGTCCCCACAGACCTCTGGAACTTTCCCACTTGCATGGCTTTAGCTCTACATCTACAGGAATTCCTTGTCTCCTTATCCTCCTAGTTCCTGCCAACACCCACTCTGCTTCCTAGAACTGGAACTGTCCTCAGTGTGTGCTTCTGTAACTGGCTTCTTTCACTTAGCGCAGTGTCCTCCAAGGCCAGCCATGCTATAGCATGGCAAGGCTTCCTTCTTCAGTAGGTGAGTAGAATTCCTCTGTGCACAGCATATTATAGGTCATTTCCTCACACGTCCACTCATGGACATTTAGATTCTTTTCACCCCTTGGTTATTATGAATAGTTGTGCAATGAAGACAAGACAGCAAAGGCTGCAAGTATCTCTATGCGATGCTGGTTTCAATTCTTTTGGATAAATTTAGAAGTAGGAAGTCAAACTGATGGATCATACAGTTTTAAGTCTGAGAACCTTGATACTGCAGTGGCCACATCATTTTACATCCCTACCAACTGTGCACACCAAGTCTACTTTCCCCATATATGTGTTAACACATAATTAGTTTCTGGTTTTTCTTGTTGTTATTCTTATGACAATCATATATCCTCATTTGCATTTCTCTGATTATTAGTGTATTGAATATCTTTTGTTTGTTTTGTTTTGTTTTGTTTTGTTTTGTTTTGTTTTGTTTTGTTTTGTTTTGTTTTGTTTTGAGACAGGGTTTCTCTGTGTAGCCCTGGTTGTCCTAGAAGTCACTCTGTAGACTAGTCTGGCCTCGAACTCACAGATATCTGCCTGCCTCTGCCTCCCGAGTGCTGGGATTAAAGGCGTGCACCGTCACTGCCCGGCTATATTGAATATCTTTTATGGTCCTGCCATTCATTGTTCCTCTTCTTTGAAACTTTTTTTTTTGAGGCTACTTGTTTTCTAGTCATTGTAAAATTTCTCTCTGTATCTTGGATATTAATCCAGTTTCAACAGATGGCTTACAAATATTTTCTCTAGTTCTGGGAATTCCGCTTCACTCGATTGACTCTCATTTGCTCTGCCGGAGTTCCTTCCTGTGATATGGCCCCACTTGTCTATTTTCAGCCTCATTGCCTAGGATTCCTCTTACCTCACCAGTGAGAAAATGAGGGCTCTGGAGACAGTTGGTGGTAAGCCAGACCTAGAATCCAGGATTCCTGGCCTAAATTCCATTATTCTTTCTCCACGGTAAAATAAATGTAAGAAGTAATTGCTAAGAGGACTATTATGAAAATGTTACCTTCCATTTGTTTTCAGGAGTTTTATCATTTGGGGTCTTTATTTAATTCTTCATTTATTTGTTTGTTTGTTTGTTTGTTTGTTTGTTTAGGGTATCACTGTGTAGCTCTGGCTGGATGGAACTCACTCTGTAGACCAGGCTGGCCTTGAACTCAGAAATCTGCCTGTCTCTGCCTCCTGAGTGCTGGGATTTAAGGTATGTGCCACTTCAGCCTTTCATCTATTTTGAGTTGATTTGTACATGAAATAAGACAATTGTCTAGTTTAATTTTTTTTACATGCAGCCATCTAATTTTCCCAATATTGGTTTTAAAGACAATCCTCTCTCTGTTGTATTATGGACATGATTTTAGAAGCTTAAGTCAACACACACATACACACACACACACATACACACACACACACACACACACACACACACACACACACTTTCTCATTTTTTATTAGTTCTTTGATAATTTTTTTAGAGTCTTTCTATTCCCTCTTCCTTAATGATCCCTGAACCTAGAGAGGATGGAGAATGATGTAGATGTCCCACACAGGGCTGAGCATCCCATAGTCTCTTATTCTCTGCACCTTGATCAGCTGTGGGCCTCTGTGTCAATCACCATCTACTGAGGAAAGTAGCTTCTTTGACGAGGACTGAGAGATGTATTGATCCATGGGTGTGAGCCTAAGTCATTAGGAACCAATTTAAATTTTTTTGGCTTCTCTACTTTGTTTATTGGTCTGTACCTCTGTCTTCACAACAGTTCCGTAAGTCTTTATGAATGTAGCTTTGTGGTAAACTTTGAGCTCAGATGGGCCACTGGCTTTGTTTTCTTTCTCAAGACTGTTTTAACTCACAGAACTTTTCTTGTCCCCAACAGAAGTGATTTTCAGGTTTGGTAGTTTCATTTTAGGAGGACTCTCAGGCTCAAAATCTTTTCCAGGGACTTCTAGAGATCTGCTTTGGTGTCTCACCATTCCTAAGATGGGCAAGCTGGTTTTAGAAATGACACATACTCACTTCTGACCTAACTGATGAGGATGATGGAGACAGTTAGTTGATGGCGAATCTGAGCTGGAGCCCAGAATTTCCAGCCACAATTCCATTATTCTTTCCCCTGTGAGTTTAATGTGTAGAAGGAGAGTGAGTAGGCAGAAGATGCACCCAAAGGCCACAAAACAGGACAGCTCTAGACAGAAAGAGGACAAGTCCAGGCGGACCTTGAGGGGTTACCAGTTAAAGGATTGCTGAAGAGTCCATTTTCAGGGGTGTCTTTCTCTTCTCTTAACAAATGGTCTCTATTTTTGGTAACTTACCTGGTAGAATTCTTTTTCCTGGACACAAGAGTCTGGAAGTCTCCTGATAATGGGAGTGGGCCAGTGAGCTGGGAGGAGACATATATTTAAATCTCATGGATCTTTAAAGTCATTCACACAGCACCTGCCTCCTCTCACATTTCTATAGTACAGACTTCCCTTAACATGCTCTGTTTGTTACATGTAGCTCAGATGGTGTCTTGGTCAGGGCTTCTATTGCTGCGATGAAACACCATGACCACAAAGCCAGTTAGAGAGAAAAGGGTTTATTTGGATGACACTTCCACAATGTAGTCCATCACCAAAGGAAGTCAGGACAGGAACTCAAACAGGGCAGGATCTTGGAGGCAGGAGCTGATGGCAGAGGCCATGGAGGGGTGCTGATTACTGGCTTGCTTCCCATGGCTTACTCAGCCTGCTTTCTTAGAGAATGCAGGACTACTAGCCTAGAGGTGGCTCCACCCACCATGGCCTGGGCCCTCCCGCATTGATCGCTAAGTGAAAAAATGCCTTACAGCTGGATCTCAGGAGGCATTTCCTCAGCTGAGGCCGCTTTCTCTGATGACTCTAACGTGTGTCAATTTGACACACAAAACCAGCCAGAACAGATGGGCCAAGGTGTCCAGTTTGTTTGAGTCAACTGGCTTCTTTCAAGTGCTAATCTTGATGTCTCTCCACATCTCTATTCTCCTGCCCACGCCTTCACTGCCAAGAGATCCCAAACTCTCAAAACCCAGGAGCCTGAGCAAGTCCTCTTGTTTCAGGTTGTACCTTGCCAGGTATTGCGTCAAAGCAATGAGAAAAGCAACTAACACAGAAAACTGGGCCCAAGACGTGGCGTCGTTGCTGGAATAAGCCTGACGGTGGTTCATGTCTTTGGGGACAGGTTTATTGAAGGAGTGTAGCCTGGCAAATGCCCTAGAATGTGGAAAGCAGAACCGAATGTGCCCTTCTCGTGGGAGTGTGGACTGGAATACCGACAGCAGTCAGTGAAAGGCTGGGCTCATGGCATTTCAGATGGGAACAAGGATCCTACTGACAAAGAAAACCCTGGCCCCTCTAATCCCAGTGCCCCAGTCTTAGCCCTAGCTTCATAGCAAACCATGTGCTACCACCTCCCTTTCCTCTACGCCCTCTTCGCCAGTGGGTCACAAAGCCCCCCTCCATCACCACATCCCTCAGTGTACAGCTTCCAGAGGCACCCCCTGGGATCCTGTCAGCAACACCCACCAAGGAATCAGGTCGGCAATCTTCACTGTCCCTCCTGTCCTGCCATCCCAATCCTCCAGCCTCATCCCCAGCTCTGCAGCAGACCACCCGCTGGGGCCTCTGCTCCCTCCTGCCACAATCCCCTGGGGACTACTCAGATCTTGGTGAGAGATCCAGCTTTCCCGTCCTCTGTCGACCGTCTCACACACACACACCCATTCTAACCCACCCCAGTCCTTAGTGTCTGCTCCCAATACCCAGAAACATAATCTACCTTGGACCCCCAGTGGCTACGCCTGGAAGGATCTCAGAAGCATTCCCAGGCAACCCAGTGCCACACTGTACTTAATCCAGAGAAGAGGGCAAGGGAAGCCGAGGAACAGGACACCCACCTAACAAACAGGAGACCAGATATTAGCACCTAGAATTACAGTCATCCCAAACCTAGATGCCTAGAAGCCAGCATAAAAACACAGTGACTCACAGCCTGGACAGTCTGCCCCCTAGAGCCCAGTGACCCTACCACAGCAGGCCCTGAGAAGTGCCACGTAGCTGAAGCACAGGACAAGGGCGTCAAAATAGTCCTTAGGAATCTGCTCAAGGACCCGAAAGAGGACATGATTAAATCAGCTAATGAGATCTATGAAAACATGAAGGAACAATGAGACAAAAGAAGAAAACTGAGACATAAAAGTGAAACCAAATCATTAAAACCCAAACTAAGGGAAAACTGGAAATGAAAAAACTTAAGAACTAGAAAACCTCAGAGGCCAGCCTCACCCACAGAATATACAAGATTCAAGAGAGCATCTCAGGCATTGAAAACAAGATGCAAGAAATAAAAATGTTCAGTCTAAAAAAATCCTGACAGAAAACACACAAGAAATCTGGACACTATGAAGAGACCAAATTTACAAATAGCAGGTATAGAGGAAGAATAAGAAACCCAGATCAAAGGCGCAGAAAAATATTTTCAACAAAATCATAGAAGAAAAGTTCCCTAACCTAAAAAAGGAGGTGCCTATGAAGGTACAAGAAGCACAGAGAACACCAAATAGACTGGATCAGAAAGGAAATTTCCTTCAGCATGTAATTATCAACAGTAAATGTACAGAACAAAGAAAGAATATTAAACGCTACAAGGGCATAAGACCAAATAACATAAAAGGCAGGCCTAATAGAATAACACCTGACTTTTCTACTTAAACTTTAAAAACCAGAAGGACCTGGACAGATGTTCTACAAGCTCTAAGAGACCACAGATGTCAGCCTAGACTACTCTACCCAGCAAAGTTTCCAATCACAATAAATGGAGAAAGGAAGACATTTCATGATAAATACCAAATTTAAACAATATCTGTCTACAATTCCAGCTCTAAGGAGGAGCTGGAAGGGAAACGTCCACCTCACAAGGTTAACCACACCCAAGAAAACACAAGGAACAAATAATCTCGACCAGCAAATCAGAAAGAGGGACCTATACCACACACCCTAACAACAAAATAATGGGAATCAACAAACACTGCTCATTGATAACTCTCGACATCAATGGCCTCAATTCCCCCAATAAAAAGACACAGACTAACAGATTGGATGTGAAAACAGAATCCATCCTTCTGCCGCATCCAAGAAACACACCTTAACATTAAGGAGAGACATCTTCTCAGGGTAAAAGGATGGAATAAGGTATTTCGAGCTAATGGACCTAAGAATCAAGACAGTCATTTTAATATCTGACTAAATAGATTTCAAACCAAAACCAAGAGGACAGTGCAATTCTTAACATCTACACACCAAACGTAAGGGCACCCAAGTTCATAAAAGAAACACTACTCCAGCTAAAACCACATGTTAACCTTCACAAACAGATAGTGGGAGACTTTAGTACCCCACTCTTTCCAATAGACAGGCCACCCAAACAAAAACTAAACAGAAATGCTGGAGATAACTGACGTTATAAACCAAATGGACCTAACAAGTATTTACAGAACATGTCACTCAAACACAAAAGAATATACATTCTTCTCAGCACTCACAGAACTTTCTCTAAAGTTGACCACATACTGGGACACAAAGCAAGTCTCAACAGATACAAAGAAAATTGAAATACCCCCCTGCATCCTACCAGACCGCCACACATCTAAGCTGGATATCAACAACAGAACCAAAAAGCTTACAAACTCGTGGGAACTGAGTAACTGTCTACTGAATAAAAAATGGGTCAAGACAGACATTAAAAGCCTTCCAAAACTGGGTGAATACACAACACGCCCGACTCTATGGGACATGATGAGCTGGTTCTAAGAGGTGAGTTTGTGGCTCTAAGTGACTACATAAAAAGTTGGGGCTACCATGCCACTTACGCTTTCTTTATTTTAACATCCAATGGTGTCAAGGGAGCACCTCCAGAGCAAAGCACCTGCTCATATTTTGGAGTCCTCTTGAGAAGAAGGCAAGCTTTGGAGGAAATATTGCACACACACAGTCTATGGCTTCAGCCTCCACCACCAGGAACAGCTTATTGAGAACAGTGATCTCTGGAGAGGAAATTCTGGGTGGATTTGCTGAACCAAGTGTGTCAGTGATAACCAATAAACTGCAGTAAAGAGAAAGGAACAATCTACACTGGTGGGCTGAATACTGGGCCCGCTGAAGCAGAAGGGGCTCCGTAGCAGGCTGGGTTGGAGTTTTGTGTGTTTTCTAGAAGGCGGCATCTTTAGTCATCTGGTGGCCTGTCTGCACTCTTGAGGTTCCATTTTGTCAGGGCCAGCATCAAGGCCCACCTTCCAGGCCTCCTCCACGAACCAACTGAGGAGTGGTACTTCCACCATACCTCAGCCTTAAGCCATAGGTTGGAACGTGATCAACCCTGAAACACACTCAGGAGGGTTGGAAACACACACAGCCACGACCCCAAAGCCACCTCTGAGCAGACCCTGGTGTGTTTCTTCACAGCAGGACCACATCAAACCTGCCAGTTTTTATCACCACATTATTCTTTATTTGTTTTCCAAATTATTCTTCATGCGTCGCATTTTTCCTCGAGCCGTTTCTTCCCTCCAGTGAAGTCTGGCACCCCAAGCAGCTCTCAGAACTAAGTTAATTATAAAATCATATTAATGTCATCCATATAGCAATGAAATTGATTTATTTCATACATCTGAGGGAAAGTCATCGATTAAGATTGGGGACTGTAGCATTTTGTGCTATAACATTTACAGTGCTTATGAATTTTAATATTTCTCTCAGCAAGAATTGCCATAAATATCACCTGCCATGAAGTCTTCATTTATGAATTAAGCCCAGCTTCCAGGTACCATTAATATTTAAATGCTGAACATTTAATTCTGATTAAGTACATGCTGGAGATATTTATCCCTGTATGAAAAATAAGTCCCTCCACCTCTCAGGGCTGACCCAGGGTGTGAGCATACATAATAAAATCTGAGCTGGGATGTTGGGGAAAAAATGGGAGAGGTCTCTTATTAGTAACTTAACAGCACACCCGAAAACTCAATTACAAAAGAAGTCACACCCAAAAGAAATAGACAGCAAGAAATAATCAAACTCGGGGATGAAATCAGTAAAATAGAAACAAACAAAAAATACAAAGAATCAATGAAAGGAAAAATTGGTTCCTTGAGAAAATCAAGAGGATAGACAAACCCTTAGTGAAATTAACTGAAAAGCAGAGAGAGGATCCCAGTTAACAAAATTGGAGGCAGAAAGTGGAACATAACAACAGAAACTAAGGAAATCCTGAGAGTCCTAAGGACAAGCTTTAAAAACCTGTACTCCACTAAATAGGAAAATCTAAAATATATGGGTAATTTTCTTGATATATACCACCTATCAAAATTAAATCAAAAACAGATAAACAATTTAAACAGACCTATAGCCCCTGTGAAGTAGAAGCCATCATTAACAGTCTAACAAGAAAACCCAGGGCCAGATAGTTGGTGCAGAATTCTGACAGACTTTCAAAAAAGAATTCACACCAATAGTCCTCAAATTATCCCACAAAATAGAAACAGAAGGAATATTGCCCTTTTTATGAGGCTACAGTGCCCTGATACCTAAACCACATAATGACCCAACAAACAGAGAGGATTACAGATAAATTTCCCTTACAAATATAGATGCAAACATTCTCAATAAAATATTTGCAAACCAAATCCAAGAACACATCAAAAAAGATTATCCACCATGATCAAGTAGGCTTCATCCCAGAGATGCAGTGATGGGTCAACATAAATAAATAAATGTAGCCAGGCGTGTATGGTGGTATTTTATTTGTGCTGAAATGTGATTTTATTTGAATGTTAATAAATAAAGTTGCCTGGAGATCAGAGGTCAAAGTGAGCCATAAGCAGAGTCAGGCGGTGGTAGCACATGCCCTTAACCCAATCACATGGCAGGCAGAGTCTTGGTGTGGTCAACGACACAGCCAAGCCTGGTAACAGGAGCTTTTAATCCTAGTACCAACCATAGAGACCTGGAGATCTGTATAGACAGGCAGTGACGAGGAAGTCATGTGTGGTTGGGTTTAGAGCCAGTGAGAAGGCAGAACAGAAAGGCAATAAAAAGACAAATAAAAAGCTCTCTCTCTCTGAGGAAACTACTTCTGGTAGTAAGCTAAAGCTAGTCGTGGCTATTGCTCTGATCTCTTTGGCTGTTTCCTCTGTATTTGGCTTTGTATTTCTTATTTACTAAGACTGTTTAGAAATTTGTCTACTGTTGCTGGAGGGCTTCTCTCCAGGTTCCACCAAGCCTCACAGTCCCACAATCCACGTATAAAATAGTCACTCAGACACTTATATTACTTATAAACTGTATGGCCGTGACAAGCTTCTTGCTAACTGTTCTTATATCTTAAATTAACCAATTTCTATAAATCTATACCTTGCCACGTGGCTGGTGGCTTACCGGCGTCTTTACATGTTGCTTGTCCTGGTCGTGGCTGCAGTGTCTCCCCCCCTTCTTCCTGTTTCCCCAATTCTCCTCTCTCCTTGTCCCCCCTATACTTCCTGTTTTGGTCACTGGCCATCAGTGTTTTATTTATATAGAGCGATATCCACAGCACTTCCCCTTTTCTTCTTTTTTTAAAAAGGAAGGTTTTAACTTTAACATGGTAAAATTACATATAACAAAACAATTATCGAGCAAGAATTACAGTTACAATATTAAAGAAGATGTCCTATCTAATACTTGTGAGTTTAAGGTTTTATATCTAACTTATCTTTTTAAAAAAAATATTTATTTATTTATTTATTATGTATACAGTGTTCTGCCTATATGTATGCCTGCAGGCCAGAAGAGGGCACCATATCTCATTATAGATGGTTGTGAGCCACCATGTGGTTGCTGGGAATTGAACTCAGGACCTTTGGAAGAGCAGCCAGTGCTCTTAACCTCTGAGCCATCTCTCCAGCCCCTATATCTAACTTATCTTTTATCATAACTGAGGAAATTACAACTATCTAGTCTTTAACCACATCAAAGACCTGAGAAGGTCTGTCAGATACTCTAGGCCTGTAGCCAATTTGAATGCACCAACAATGCTGAGAAACATTAGGTGACTGTCCAGGCTGCCAGCTGTCTTGGTCTACTCTTGCAAGATTCCCGAAAGTTGCTTGCATCCATCTACCATTTCTCAGGTACCATTAGGTTCCTTCTCAGGTCTTTGATGGGATTGAAGACTAGCAGTTATAGTTACAACTTAGTATATATAATACCTTAGATAGAACATATTAAGTATTAGATTCAGGTTCTTTGGGTAGGACACCTTTTTGGAATGATCTTTATAATATGCCATTTACCTATGCTCTATACTTCTCTGGATTTTAGTATGTGTTTCTTGCTTGATATTGTTTGCATTGGTTGTAGTTCCATCTTATCTAGGTCATTATCCCTCATTATTCCTGGACAATATTTGATAACCATTCCTTTGTATATAGTCTTGTACTAGTTTAGAACCTTCTTATTTAGACAAAAAGGGGGAGATGTAGTGGGTAGCCATTCCAGCTTGGATCTAGAAGTTCCAACTCCCATTGAGACTCTGGCAACTGTCACGTCTACGAGGCGGGGCCAGGGGAGGTGCCTGGAGACCCGAGACCTGGATGGGCGAGCATGCTCTCTTGGTTCCTGGACCCTGGACGCTGGAGGTAGACAGAGCAGAGTTCTCCAGAGAACACCACCGGACTGTGCACGCCTTTCCCAGACCCTGTAAACTATCCCTTCACTTGTAAGTTACTTCACAAAATAAACCTCCCTTTTAACTACGTGGAGTGGCCTTAATAATTTCACCAATAGTCTACAGCAGTGGTGGCACATGCCACAATCCCAGCACTCAAGAAGCAGTGAATCTCCAAGAGTTCTAGACCAGCCTGGTCCACAGAGCTAATTCCAGGATAGTCAGAGCTACACAGAGAAACCCTGTCTCAAAAAAACAAAAAAGAAAAGAAAAAAAACACACACACAATAAATAAAGATCCATAGATAAATACATGTGGCCCACCATATAAACACACATAAAAACATAAAACGACAAAACCCACATGATCATCGCATTAGATGCAAGAAAAGCCTTTGACAGAATCCAACATCCCTTCATGATAAAAGTCCTGGAGAGACTAGAGATCAAGGGATATATCTTAAAATAATAAAGGCGATTTACAGCTAGCCCAGCTAGGTAAAAAACAGAATCTCAAAGCATTTTCACTAAAATCGGGAACAAGCCACTGCTGTCCACTCTCTCCATACCTATTTACCTATTTTGTACCTGAGAGACCTTGCAACACTCAGTCCTAAATAGGATGGCTCCATCAAATATCTCCTCACAGGGCTCAGGAACTCTGCAGATGAGAAGGCAGAAAGATTTTAAGAGCCAAAGTGGATGGAGGACACCAAGAAAGCAAGGCCCTGTAAACACAGCAGGACAGACATATCTGTGAACTCACAGAGACTGTGGCAGCATGCACAGAGCCCACATGTGTCTGCTCTAGATGGGGTCCCAGTGCTGAGAGGAAAAGTGGACACAAGCCCCCCTCCCCGTCCCTAACTTTGCCGCTGTCTCCAACTGATAGCCACTTGCCAATGAAAAATTAGTTGTTTCAAGGTGTATAAACTGAGGACATGACTGTTCTAAGGCATGGTTGAGGGGAAGGTTTTGATTGTAGATTGTAGGTTTTGATTGTAGAACACAACCAGAGATATCTGGAAGAGTCCAGACAGAGAAAGCAGCAGACTGAACATGGTCAGTAGACTGGACTTGGCCATGAGACAAGGGGGTGAGCAGAGTGAGAGAGGAAGGCAGAGAGTGCTCAGGCCGAGGAGACCAAGAGGTGGGGACAAGAGCACATAACCAAAATGGGGTTCAAGGACTGAGAAGTCGGGGAGGGAAGCCCGAGCACTGGAGAAGTTCAGGGGAGGGGCAGGGTCAGAACAGCTGAGAGGAGCCACAGATACTTGGGGTACTGAGGGAGGCTGGAGGCCAGGGGGTGCTCTGGTATGCTAATAGGCTCCACAGATAGCCACTTGTCCCTGAGTTCCTTTTGGACCTGACACAGGGAGTCTCACCAGGGTACAAACCACCCTTCAGGGCAGTCCCCATGCCCGGGAGTAAATGGCCAACAGAAAACCAACTCAATTGCATCTTTGGAGGTTCTTTGTCTTAGAATGTTTTGTCAGGGCATTTTAAAAAAACTTCCCAGGTTCTTTGCATGTAGATTATGGCTTCTGGTCTTGTGTTTCATAACTGTAATTCTGCTACTGTTATGAATTATAATCTGATATGCAGGATACCCAAAGAGATCCTGACCTATAGGTTGAGAACTGCTGAATTAGTCTCCCCTCCCTCTCTAGGTCTCCATTCCTTTTAGAATGTCACTCTGTGCTGTTGTCTGTTGGATATAACAACTTCTTCTTCTTCTTCTTCTTCTTCTTCTTCTTCTTCTTCTTCTTCTTCTTCTTCTTCTTCTTCTTCTTCTTCTTCTTCTTTCCACAATCACAGCTAAGAGTTTGCCTTGAGTCTCAGAAGACTTTGAAGTTTTGAATAATGTAAGACTACGAAAATTTTTAAGTTCTACTCAGGAGATGGCCGTGAGTCTATGGGGTCAGGAACAGAATGTTACAGTTTGCATGTGGGATGTCTCCCATAGATTCATGCGTTTGAACACTTGGTCCCCAGCTGGTGGCACTGTTCAAGGAGATTATAGAGCTTTAGAGGGTAAAGCCGAACTGGAGGAACTGAGCTCCTGGAGGGGAGAGTTGGCCTTGAAGGGCATACCCTGCTTCCTAGTTGACCATCAGCATGTGAACAAGTAGCCCTATGATCCCACCACAGCAGCCCCAGCCCCTCAGCTGTTCCGCCTTCACTGCCGTGATGAACTGTAGGCTCTCAAACTGTAAGCCAAAAATAAATCGTCCTCCCCCAGGTGGAGAAAAAACCTGAAAAGAATAAAGAGAATTGACTAAGGGATTTGGGGTTTGTGGTTTAGTGTTAGAACGTGGACTTAGTATGTGTGAGAAGCGCTGGGTCCAACTGCTAGTACCACATATATGTAAACAAAATGGACTAAGGGCAAGATTGTGTAGAGCAGTTAGCACAGTATTGGTACATAGCAAGGTAAACTCATTAGTGATTATTATCATAATTGTAATTACGTATATGTTAATAAAGCATCAGAGAGTTGATCCCTGGGTAGAACATTGGGGCATGCCTTGAAAATGAAAGTACAGTGACCCTGAATCACTGTAGTGTGCATTTTCTGATTCTACTCAGAACACATATACTCCATTCCTGTGATACAACTGTAGGAAATGGCTTTCGCCATCCTATACTGAGTTCTCACCTCGTCCCTCTCACTGGACCACAAGCACTGGTTTCTGTTGGCCTCTGTGACTTCTAAACTCGTGGGATAAGAGGCTGGGCTGCTATAGAGAGTTTATGCAAGGCATGGAGCAGAGGCTGGAGTTTTGAGAATGCCTTCTGCATCTCTGGATCCAAATGAGCCTGAAACCCAACACACTCCAGATGTCCCCAACTTATGGCTCAATAGTTCTCTTTTTGCTTGTTTGAGTTCAATTTTCATCTCTGTCAGGCAAAGATTCCTGATATAGTTGTAAATGCTACTTGAGTATATCTCTAAATTGTGGTATATGCGGATTTCATATTTTATTATTCCCAGAATTTTTTTTATCTGCTCCCTGCTTTCATCAGAAGAACTGTGCCTACCTCCAATCCTTCTGCCTGATTAAGTCTGACGATTTGTCCAAGCTAATAAGAAACAGGGTGTGATTCAAAAAATCACATTTAACTAGTTGTACAATCTGATAGTCATCTACATCAAACTTCCTCTCCACTTGGAGGTAAAATGTTCTCAAGGGGCTGGAGAGATGGCTCAGTGGTCAAAGGCACTTGCTGCTCTTGCAGAGGAGCTGAGTTCAATTCCCAGTGGTGGCTTCTAACTCCAGTTTGGGGACATGGTACCCTCTTCTGGCCTCTGCAGACACCACTCAGGCATGCAGTACACATACAAAAATGCAGACAAAACAGTCATACACATAAAATAAATGTAAGTAAATCTTGTGAATTTTTCTATCTCAGTATATCTCTGATATTAAGATAAAAGTCAATAAACAAAAAAAATAAATTTAGCAAATTTCACTTTTAGTGCCCTGTGCAGATCAGATCCTTTCTGAGAATTACCCCAAAATGCTCCATCTAAGCCTTCCTTACCCATCCCCTGCCTCAGTCAGTCACACCGAGTCCTCTTCAAGAAGGAAACTCAGAGTCAGGCCTGAGTTTGAAATCCCAGCTACTCAGCAGACCGAAAAGGGAAGTCTACAAGTTCAAGACCAGCCTAGGCAACTTAGTGAGACTCTATCTCAAGAGGAAAAGGATGTAGTTCAGTGGTAAGAGTGAAAAAAAAAAAAAAGCAAAACCTTGGTTTCCCTTTCTACAAAGCACGAAACTACATGAGGTAAGT
This sequence comes from Peromyscus maniculatus bairdii, assembly GCF_049852395.1. Taxonomy (NCBI): domain Eukaryota; kingdom Metazoa; phylum Chordata; class Mammalia; order Rodentia; family Cricetidae; genus Peromyscus; species Peromyscus maniculatus. The sequence goes on along the minus strand of NC_134860.1, from coordinate 40,986,660 downwards.
GAGGGAATGGGACTTGCATTCCAATGGGGAAAATTTATAAACAACTAAGTCTCTTACAAGCCACAGTTAGGTATGTGCTGCTGTCAGTACAAAGAGCAGTCTGTAGAGACTGAAAGAGGACAAGCCTTCGTGGGTAGGGTACAGCAGAAAAGCAAGAAGAGCATGAGAAGGATGTCTCAGAGAGGTCATGTTCCAAGTCAAGGCCGACCCTAGAGTGGTGGTTCACAACCTGTGAGTTCCGATCCATTTGGTGGGGTCAAGCGACCCTTTCACAGGGGTCACCTAAGAGCATCTCCATATCAGTGTTTACACTGCAGTTCATAGCAGTAGTGAAATTACAGCTGTGAAGTAGCTAGGAAAATAATGTTATGGTTGGGGGTCACCACAACATGAGGAACTGTGTGCAAGGGTCACAGCGTTAGGAAGGTTGAGAACCACAGAGTTCCTGTTCTCACAGCACTAGGCAGCAGGGGGAGACCGACCAAACAGGGTTTGCACTGTAGAGTGTTTTGCATAAAGGACCTGGGGCTAAGGATGGGATACTCTGGCCCTATCTTCAGCAGCCAGGGACATCTGAAACAGGATCTTGGGGTGAGAAAAAACAAACTAACTTAGAAGGGAGCACTCTGCGGAGTCCTCGGGGGCAGCGGATGCAGGTGCAAGCCAGTGAAAAACTTTTTCTCGTGTTTTACTCACGGAAGAACCCAACACACTCGAATGCAGGAAATGTGGCCGTGAGATAACAGGACTGCCACATCCACGAGGAACCCGCTTTCCTCTTCAGCCAGTGAGTCCTGCTGTTGCCGAGTGTACTACCGGCGATCCACCGCCAGGGGGCGGAGGACAGCCCGCAGACTTGTTCCAACTCGGACCTGTGCTGGTTGTAGAGCTTTCTCTCCAGAGACCGTTTTAAAGGAAATTACTGTGTGACTGTTGAGAAGGAAGGTTATCTAGAGGTTTGTGTTCAAAATGTACTTACCAGATTCCCAGAGTTCTTGAGCCCCAAAGGGAAACTATTCTCAGACTGATGCCTGAGTTGGAGTCCCGTTTTCTGTGTTGATATTTGCACTTGCCTATTTTTTGGGTTTGGTTTTTTGTGTTTTGTTTGTTTTTCAAGACAGGGTTTCTCTGTGTAACAGCTCTGGCTGTCCCTACAACTCACTTTGTAGGCCGGCTGGCCTCGAACTGAAAGAAATCCATCTGACTCTGCCCTCCCTTCCCCCAGTGCAGGGATTAAAGGCGTCACCACGCCTCGCTCGTCTTTAAAATGGATTCAGGTTTGATACGATTAGGACATAATTTCCAAAATGGTCCTAAACATATTTTTGTCGTGTGTACTACATATTTAGGTGAAGCACTGTTCTCGGCATTGACGATTATAAGATCAAACTATCGATCAACTCGGAGAAACTCTTTAGAAGCTCTGTATCCTGCAGTAACACATCATCAGCCAACAGTTAATTCTTTATGTAAAAATCATTACTTAGCAAATTTGCTTTCATCTTTAGCAAGTGATAAAATTTTATATATATACTAAAGGATTATTTTAAAATAAGTTTCCTTATAAAATATTATTAGCAGGTGATTGATTAATATACCAATTTTATATACTTAGCCATGAAAATTTCCAGTCACTCGCGGAAAAGACCTCGAAGGGGCTCTTTCCAGTTGCTCCCTCTAGAGGGCGCCAGAGGTCTTCTGCCAGCCAGGGAACGTTACCGCCAGGCAGAGCAGGAGCCGCTTCTGGAGACCTGGTTCACATTGCTGACTTCAGTCTTGTTTCATTTTAGTTTCAGGTAGGAGTAGACAGACGGCACGAAATCACAAAGAGAGATGTGGATGCAGCCAGGACTCGTCAGGGTTCAAGAGTAGTTTAGAAGATCTCCAGCAGAATCTGCCTTTGCCCTGTGTTTCTCTTTGCACATCTCTATAAAAATTCAGTTACTTTAACTTAGGTTCATATGGCCCCTGGGATTTCTAACAGATTTTCCCAAGTATTATGTCTTGGGAGCCTCGGACTTCTGTGAAGCCAGCCGAGCAGGCGCGGTGGCCTGCACTGCCTTTGGCAAGCAGGGTTGATTTTACTTTACCACACTGAACCAGTGGGGAGAGATCCTCCATCCAGCTAACCCAGGTTCACTTTGTGTGTGACGCGGAGGAGGTAGCAGAGGCCACACTGCCCCCAGCCCAGGGAGACAGTTTCTAAATTAGATGCTTTGGGGTGGGGCCTGAGAATGAGCCTCCTCAACCACCAACCTCAGATGCTACCCGTCCAGAGACTGAGAAGGGCTTTAACACGTCCCACATGTTTGCTAATTTGATCCACGCCCTGTAACGGGCTGGGTGGCATCCCTGCCTGTGGAAGAACTCACCTCCATGGCCAGGCTGTTTCCCCGCTGAGGAAGGATAAGTAGGAGTCAATTCCAGATTCCAGGGTCACAGTGACAGAGCTCGGTACTGTCCGAAGAAGGCCCGGGTCTTCCGCGCCTGATCAAAGCTAGTTCCTGAGGCTAACCATCTTTCAGTGGTTTCTTTAGTAGCTGGCAGGGATGCTTGGCAAATGTTACTTGGAAGATGCTTAACATTGAATATGGGGGCGCTGGCCCTGGAGTCTATAACTGTGGGACCTGCCCCCATTATATCGATGTCATGGTTTCCCCTCTGGGATTTCAATGGTCTTCTGCCCCTGCGGCAACCTAGGAAAGTGTTTCCTCCACACAGGCTACTTAGGAAACAGGTTCATTTGAGCTTTACATGGAACATAATGTAAGGAAACAGGAAAAGAGAGACCTCCCTGTTTTCATCTATGGCATGCCGTAGAGATAAAAATATCCTTGAGTGTACCTAAAGTTAGCAGAGGAGAAACAGAAAAATGCCAAACTGCACCTCTTTAGAATTGTCTGTCTAAATGCTGTTGGATTTCCAAAAATAGTGAAGTTCAGCCTGCTTTAACAGAACTTTTTTTTTCTTCTTTTTTAACATTGTCTCGGTGAGTAACTAACTGCTGGGGCTATAAATAAGATCCTGGCTACAAATCTGGTCTCCGGCTCAGAGGAATATTTATGGTGAAGTGGAGAAGAGCAAAATGTTCATAATTAACTACAGTATCATACCAGGCAAATGGAAGTCCACGCACACCGTGCTGGGAGATGGAAGGAGGGAGGGAGGGAGGGAGGGTGCCAGTTTTCACTCAGAGAGAATGGATGACAGCTGCAGAGGAAGGGGCGCCGCCCTGTCTCTAGGTGACAGGAAAACCTGATTTGTTTACGTCTCCCAGACAGTGAAAGCCACATGGGAAAAGACACAGGTAGGTCCTTCCTGTGTGGACTGTGCAGAGCGTGAGTACGTTGAGTTCCACACCCGTGTCACTGAGAAGCAGAGCAGCTCTGAGCTGGGGGAGACCTGCACATGGGTCAGAGCCACGCTTCAGACTGTGGCAAAGGCAGCAGTCAGGGGTGAGGGGGGAACAGTGGGGTGCGGAACCGTGAGAAAGACACCCCCAGGCTGACTCGGTTAGTAAGCGGTTCGGGGAACATGGGTCCCCTATCTCTGCTGTAACAACTGACGCTTCGGACTTTAGTTTTCTTACCTGTGAAACAGCGGCTGCTGGGTAGTGAGTGCCCTTGCCTCCTCATGCTCTGTGATTCTGAAGGCCTCGTTTTCTACAAGAATAACGCTGGATGGCTTAAGTCACCCCTCACCCTTCTTTATTATTATTATTATTATTATTATTATTATTATTATTATTACTATTATTATTTCTTTGGGAGTTACACATTCTGCTCATTTCCCAATCCTTCTGTATCTGCCCTCCACCCTTGCAGCCTCCCCCACAAAATAAAAAGAAAAACAATAACAGGTAAAACTTCTTACCAGCCTGTCTGAGAACAACCTGCTCCTCTATCAATCCCTGCCTTCTTCACACTAGCCGGAGTTGCCGAGTCTCCAGCTCTGCCATCCATCTTTCCTGCCCCTCCATCATATATGTTCGCTGGCCGTAGTGGCATTGGGAGCTGTGGTGTGTCACACTGTAGACCCTTTTGTCCAAACAGCTTTACTTCCGAATGTTCGGTGCAGTGAGTCATTGGTCTGGTTCAAGGCTTCTGGTTTCTGCTACTTTATCAATACTGGGTCCTCTCTGAGATCTCGGATATCCTGCTGATGCCCAAGGTCACGGAGACCCTGTGGTTATGGCTCCCCAACCCGCCCCTTCACCAGCTCCAGCAGTTCATCGATGGGGTAGGTGTTCCTCACCTTCTAATTCCCCCAAAATGATGGGATTGTCTGGCGAAGTCAGGTGCAACCAAAGGCCCTTGTTGTTCTCGCTGGGGTTTGGGGGGGAGGGCTAACATGGAATTCTTGACTCAGAACTTAATTCTGACCCATCTTCTTTTGAACTGACTTCTGTTAAAGCAGCCTTTCAAACATGATGTAAAAGTGAAAATTCATCTTAATGTGTTTATAGGCGTGAAAAAGCGTGTTCCCAGTTCTGAAAATGTGCGGTGACTTAGGTTACATCTTACAAATGTTTGTATCGGGGCAGAGACCAGATTTCAGGACTATAACCGGAAATCCCAGACACAGATGAATCACATAACACATCACTTCAGCCACAAAGCAAGAGTAGCCTACGGTTAGCATTTATCCTACGGTTAGCATTTATCTCGGAATGCTTACAGAAATCTAGGCAAGCTGGAGGAGCCCTCCGGTCTCTTCCTATGCGGGGTGCAATGGTCCAGCTCAGACTCCAGCCAAAAGACCAACGAGCACCTTTTGTTCTGCGAGGGGGTGGGAAGGGTATGGGAAACAAGGATCCGGCCGGCCACGGAGAAGATTCAAGGGAGAAAAATGAGTCACCGACTACCAGGAAACACCAGGCAGGAGCTCTCTAAATGGAGCGGAATTCTGTGCTGGGGAGGGGCGAGTGATACGGGAGCTGGGGGGGGGGACCGGGGGGGGGGGGGGGACGGGACCCTCCAGCAATTCAGCAAAGGAACAAATCCAAAGCCACATGAGCTTCGGGGGGCAGCTATTCCTGGGGCCTCAGTGACTTCCCCCAGCAGCTGCCCCCAGAGTCCATCATGGGCAGCAGCATCTACTTAAATATGTGAAGAATGTTTCCACTGTTCAGACCATGTCCAGAACGGCTCTGAATGAGGCTGCTCATGCAGTCTGCACATGCGCCTCCAACCAGCAGCCCAGGAATGCTAACCTCTGACCTGACAGGAAGAGATAAGCTCTCTGAAGGTCCTGATCTATAGCCTGGGGAGATTTTAAGCACACTTTCCTAGCTCCAGAACCCTGAAGCATCATGGAAATGGATTCCCTTTTGATGTACCATGCATCTTTAATTAACTTGGTTTACTTTTAAATTATCCTTACACTAAAATCTCTTTATTTTGTTTGACTCTTTAGTGTTTCTCAATTAGTCTTCTTTTAATAGACCTCTAAAAATGTTGACAGTTTACGTGTAAAAAGATCAGCAAGGAGATATCATGATGAACTGGCATGGCCTTACCCATTTCTTCAAGCATTCTGCCACATTGATTCTGCTCCTGTCCAATTTTTTTTTCTAGGTATACTAAAGTGAACCCCAAATGTTACACCAGGTCATCTCTAAGTGGCTTGAAACTCACTGTTTGCACATACAGATTCTTTTAACCTAACAATATTGCTACCATACGTAACAGTGATTTTTTTTTTTTTGTATCATAAAATACCCAGCATTCCACTCGCTTTTAAACTTTTAGAGGAGGGTAATCATGGCATGCATGCGAAGGTCAAAGGAAAACTTGTAGGAGTCAGTTTCCTCCTTCACCGTGTGGGTCATGGGGATGGGACTCAGGATGCCAGGCTTCTGCTGAACATCCCGCCGAGCCTCCACTCACACTGCTTGGCTGATGTGTTCTTTCCAGGTGGGTTGAGATCCTCGTGAGGTCTACGCACAGGCATCATCAGTTCCTGTCTTTGGCCATGCTGATCACTTGCGAAAGGAATCGGGTCACCGGTGGTACTACGGAGTTCCCCGCATTTCAGACTGCCTTACTGCGCTCTTGTGATGTTTTTGCCAAGGACCCTCATTCCTTTCAATTGGGAAATGGACTTAGAGACCACAGTCTCTGGTCAAGGGGTATTCCTTGTCCCTAAATTGTCACTGTTTATAGTTCTTTGTTTTGTTTTGTTTTCAGAATAAACAGTTGGAAAATTTCTGTGCATTGGAAAATTTGAAACAAGGACTTTCTGTCTTAACATATTTAAAAGCTTGGTTTGCCTGACAATGACATAGATATTTACTAATTTTAGTTTATCACACATCTGTCGCTTTATAAATCCCAGAATTCATGTTACTTACAATGAACGTTTTGAACACAGATGTGCTGGTTGGGCTCCCGTCAACTTGACACAAATTAGGGTCATCTGGGAAGAAAGACCTCAATTGAGAAATTTTCTTTGGACGATTGGCCTGTAGGAGAGTCTGTGGAGAATATTTTTTATTATTAATGATTGATATGGAGAGTACCCAGCCCACTGTAGGTGGTGACACCCCTGGCAAAGTGGTCCTGGGCTGTCTAAGAAAGCAGGTTGAGCAAGTCATGAGGAGCGAGCCAGTAAACAGCGCTCGCCCATGGCCTCTACTTCAGCTCCTGCCTAGAGTTCCTGCCCTGAGTGCCCCTCACAATGAACTGTAAGCTGTGAGGTAAAATGAACCCCCCAGGCCAGCACAAGGTGCTTTTGATCATGATGTTTATCACAGCCTAGAAATCTAACTTGAATCCAGGGTAAGATTTCTTTGCAGGAGTTCTATAGAGACACTATCTTCTCTTAGGCATCCAGGAATGTTAATTACACTGATTTCTTTTCTTTTTTTTTTTTCTTTCTTTTTTTTTTTTTTTTTTTTTGGTTCCTGTCTTGGATCTTGCTCTGTAGCCCAGGCTGGCCTCAAACTCACAGAGATCTGCCTGGCTCTGCCTCCCGAGTGCTGGGATTAAAGGCGTGTGTCACCCAAAAGAAAATTCTTGCTGGTGGTGTTATTGGAAAATGGGTCTATGAACCATCAGAGGAAGATGCCCATCTTTGCCATTTGGAATTTGGATGTATATGAGCCTCAAGTGACTGGATTTCAAGTTCCTGGACTTGATAGGGTTTTTCCTCCAGTCTGGGAAGCAGTTTACCTAGAGCAGTTGAATAATTTCAGGGCACTTCTCCAAATAAGGGGGAGAAAAGCTTGAAGACACAGCCAGGTCTGTCACAGCTAGGCAAAGGCCAACCACACAGGATGGGTGCTGAGGGGCTGCCATCAGTACAGAGAGTAGGATTCTGAAGGAGCAACAAGCTCCAAATATACAGAACACTAAAGGGTGTGTGTGTGTGTGTGTGTGTGTGTGTGTGTGTGTGTGTGTGTGTGTGTGTTTGGATTATGGCTAGATATTTTATTTTGTTTATATTTTTCTCCTTTTTAAGTTATACTTACTAGTTGTACTGGGTGGCTTTGTGTTTCAATTTGACACAAGCCAGAGTCATCAGAGGAAGGAGCCTCAGCTGAGGAAACACCTCGATGAGAGCCAGCTGTAAGGCATTTCTCATTTAGAGATCAGCAGGGGAGGGCCCAGCCCATGGTGGGTGGTGCCATCCCTGGGCTGCTGGTCCTGGGTTGTATAGGAAATAGGCTGAGCAAGCCATGGGAAGCAAGCTAGTAAGCAGCACCCTCCATGGCCTTTGCATCAGCTCCTGCTTCTGGGATCCTGCCCTGTTTGAGTTTCTGTCCCGACTTCCTTCAGTGATGAACAAGCAATGCTGAAGTGTGAGCCTAATAAACCCTTTCCTCCCCAACTTGCTTTTTGGTCATGGTGTTTCGTCCCAGCAACAGAAACCCTGACTAAGATACCAGTGTCCCATAAAGAGCATATTTAGCCTTTGTAACAACAATGAAACCATGTAATACGCTGTTACTTTTGACCCTCAAAGGATTTTTGGTGATGACGGAAGTCCTCTTAATATGGACCATGGTGTGAGCTGTCAATCTATATTCAGCGACAGGGGGCTGCCAATCAGAAATGAACAGTAACAAGGAGAAAAGGCAAACACAATAGAAGATCAAGTACAGGGAAGAACTATGGCACTGTGAAATAGTTCCAAATACACTAGACTACTGAAAATGAGAAACAGCCCAGGAAGTCTGTGCTCCTTGTCGGGACAAAGGAGGTTAAGACAGCAGCTGAGAATGGAGCTGACTGAGCCTCTCCACAGAGAGCGCTTCCTTCCTACAGGGCGGAGCAGGGCAGCTGGGATCCAACCAGCCCCTGGCTGGGCCCTACAGAGCGAGAGTAACAAAGTCACATGTCCTGGACTTTGGATGGGGTTGTTCTGGTAAACCCACAGTAGGATGAAAATACATTCCTTACACCTACCCTGAAGAACACAACAGTTTACCAATGGTGCATCAATCCCTCTGGGACTGTCCGGCTGACTGGGACTCACTGTTGCTACCCAGCATCAGGAGAATTACTGGCATAAATAATTACCCCAGCCCAGGAAAAGATCAAAATTGAAGTTTGGTTTCTATTGAATAGTGGTGTTTCACAACATTGTAAAGTAAATCAAAACAAAAACAAACAAACAAAAACCTTGGAAGTCAACCCCTCAGGAGTCTCTACGGTGTATAGGGTGCAGGAGGTCTGCATCAGGTCACCCCATGGTGGTGGCTCAAAGTTAGGCATGAAAAGAGTTGAGTCCCCGTTGCCCTTCAGTATCCTTGGGGGACTGATTCCTGAGCATGTGTGTGTGCTGGAACAGGCACACACACACACACACACACACACACACACACACACACACACACACCCCATAAACACCAAACTCTGTAGATGCTCAAGTCCGTTACATAAAATGGCATAGTGTTGGCATATAACTTACACATACACTTCCTGTTCATTTTTCTAGTCATCTCTAGGGCCCATGGCCTATGTAGTGTCAGGTTCTTGACCTCACTGATAGTGCCATGGACCCTAGGGAAGAACACTATTATTCTGCTAGACAGACACAGTAATAAAACGATTCCTAATAACCCATCTGTCTCACCTGTACATTGCTCATCCTCATCAGAGACGCTTCTTGCAATAGACGGTAACTAACAAGAGACTCACCCCTGGTCAGTGCACAGAGTTCAAGGGACTTTGGAATGCTCATCCCTAAATGGTGTATCTGTATCACAGCCCTCTCTTTAAGGCTCAGGGGTCTATGGAAGAGGGAGGCAGTAAGATTGTAAGAGCCAAAGGTGGTGGATGACTTCAGAGAGGCAGAGTTTTCTGGAAGCAACAAGGCATATGTGTGTATGAACTCACAGAGACTGTGTCAGCATGTACATGACCTGCAAAGGCTCAAGCTAGACAAAATGCCAGTATGAAGGAGGGGAGGGAGGCATGAAGTCCCACCCATAGTCAAGGAGTTCTTGACAATTGCTAGCTGCTGGGACAGGAGAGTCACAATGGAGGGACACCAGGTATATCAACCACACACCTGGGCAGCTCCCACGCTCAGGAGTAATTGACCAACACAATTGGACTTCGTGTGGATGTTGTTTCTTGTTTGTCTGTTTGTGTTGTTTCTTGTTTGTCTGTTTGTTGTTTTTTTTTTGTGTGTGTGTGTGTGTGTGTGTGTGTGTGTGTGTGTGTTTTAACTGATAGAGAACATGAGATCGGGTGGTTAGGGATGTGGGGGAGGATCTGGGAGGAGTTGGGAAAGGGATGAATATGATCACTGCATATTATATGAAACGTTCAAGGAATAAATAAGATATAAAAGCAGATAATGACAATAGATATGTCTCTCTGTACACCTTTAGTACAGTTACTTTTTCAGGTGTTTTTGATCTGTAATTGGTTAAATGGCAGGGGGAGTGGAATTCACAGATACTGAGAACTGACTATACTACAGAAATCAGTAAACGTCATAAATCGGGACTCTTTTCTTTGAAGAACCAGTTATTAAATATTTACAAGCTCCAAGACAAACCATTTGAGGAAAAATCCAGGGACTATCAAGCGAGCTTGGCAGAAATTCAAAATTACACAAACCCAGGCACCAGCCGCTTCCCTTCACCACCCCAGCCTAACCCAGAGCCCCAGGCCTCTGGACCCACCTCACCAAACACTGCTTGTGCTGGAGCAGAAAGTGCCCACACACCCCAATTCGGGCCTGAGGAGGTTACTGCACATTCACAGGAGAGGGCTCCTTCCATGACCCATCCGTCCCCTTACATCGTCGGAGCACAAAGAGGGACTTGAGCTGCTCCTTTAAACCTCCAACGAAAACAGGAAAGAGAAGGAGATCAAAGATGCCCTTTGCGGCACTTGAACTTGCGGAGGAGCAGCTCTGGGTTCCTTGATTCTTTGTCTCCAACATCTGCAGCTGCTGTCAGGTGGCTGGTTGTCGCATTTCTTAAATGTCTGGAGAAACAGTTCAGTTTTCCCAGTAGACTGATTCAAATAATTCCCAGTGGAGTAGAAAACCTTTCCCACTTTCTGGGACATCAGCTTCCCCTGCATTATCCCGGATTCCGTATGCTTACCTAATTCACTCCCGCCTCAGCAGTTCTAGTGATAAGGCAGGAAACAGACATGCTCCTCCCGGTAGAGTTTTGGGAGGAGAAGAATCGCTACTAAAATGAAATCACGGTTGGCATCTTGTGCCCCACGCCCCTTCGTCGTCATCGTCACGGTAATAGAAATAAGCTGCCTGCTGAGTAGTAAGGGTTGGTCTTTCCTCTACGGTTGAGGATCCTGTCCGTCCTTCCCCATCATCATTATGCTGGCGAATATGTCTTCTAGCAAAGGATGTTCTTTATTAATGCTTTTCTTAGCATAAGAAGTAATGGGTTTCTTTGTGACGTTTTCATACACATGTGCCATTATACCTTGTTCCCAAAGACCTTTTCTTCTGACAGGACATATTCCTAGAAAGGGATTATACAATGAAAGGATACAATTTCAGAGCTTGTGGTGCATGCAGAAGGGCTGTATCCTAACAGGCCTGTGCAAAGTTTTACATTAACCTGCATTTTGTGAGATTGTGTTTCATGACGAGACAGTGAACAAAAGTAACTGTATACAGTCTTAGCCATATAATGCCCTTACATATGTACTGTATGTGTACACGGCTGATTTGATACAGCAGTGTGGCATCTTCTAGTTTAATGTGCATTCTTCTCCTCCCCCAAGAACCCAACTTTGGTCTTGGAAATAAGCAAAACATCACTGCTTCAAATGGATGGCCACAGTGAGGGTGGAGGCTGGTGTTCGAGAAAGGAACTCAGAAATGCTCACATTGACAGAACTGGGAAGATTCGAGAGCCTGGATACCTGAGGACAGGATGAGCCAGAAACAGAGGGGGCCTCAGTCAGTCCTGCGAAGCCCAGAAAAGCTCATTCTGTGATCCAGGTCTCACAGCAAAAAACCCAGACAGCTGACTGGACAGGATGCATTCATTTCATCTTCTAGTACATAGTGCCAGGTCCAGCGTGCTGACGAGGCCTGTGTCTGGGGGGGGGGGGGGGAACTGAGCAATTTCTCCATTTCCCTGTCAGATTCTCCCCTAATTCATTCCATCAGCTTGAAATTTCTCTTCCCATAGCCCTCTACCCCGATCTGAATCACGTATTCAACTCACAGAAGCAAGGACTCAAACTGGACATTGATCCCGCAGATCTGGGTAGAAGAGTTTGAATTAAAATCAGCTGGGACAGGAAGACGAGATCAGCGGGCTCAGCTGTGCTCCAGAGCCAAGGGCAACACAGAGGGGTCCAGTGCTCAGTATTGACCTGCAGGGAAAGACTTCTCATGTGTTGTCCCTGTAAACACTTCATGTAGCCAAAGTTTGCAAGGCAAAGGATATATGAAGACTCTGAGCTCTCACACACACCGGAGGGCACTTAGCTACAGCAATCTGCAGCTACACTTGAAGGGAGCAGTTGGTTCTAGACTGAATATGAAATCTGCTTAGATGAGGCATTTTTATTGGTTGCCAGCTTCTGGGCTTTTGGGTCAGAGCTTTTTGCTACCCAGGAAACAGAGGACAAGAATGAAAGTTACAGTTTGTCTATCAGGTCGTCTAGGAGAATCTGCAAGTAAGCCAACCCAGATCTGTTGTGCATTGTCTGTGAGCAAAGAGGGGTTGTTAGATACTTAAAAGGTGGAGAAGGAATCAGAAGACAAAAAAAAAAAAAAATGCATGAAATCCAACTTCTAATGTCTAGAGAGCAGGCTCCATCAGAGAGGCAGAGTCCTTAGCCTGGGTATTGTTTGAGGCTACTTTTCTGCTACTGTTGGACAGCTATATAGTTACTGTTGTGACAGAGATCTTTTGTCCCCCAAAATAAAGATATGTAACTTCTGGCCTTTAAAAGAAACACGTTTCTAGCCACTGATGGTGTGTGCCTGTAATTCCAGCACTCAGGAAGCTTGAAGCAGAAAAATCCAGTGTCTGTAGGTATCCACCCTAAGCTGTATATTAAGACTGTCTCAAAAAAACAAGGGCTAGGATGTAGTCCAGTGGCACTTGTCTGGTGTACATAAGACCCAGAGTTGGACTCCTAACTTGGAAAAGAAAAATGTTTCCGAAAATTGGGAATCAATCTACCTCAAGTCCCAATGACACTACTCTTGGGCATATACCCAAGGCATGCTCAATCATACCACAAGGACACTTGCTTAGCTATGTTTATAGCAACATTATTTGTAATAGCCAGAAACTGGAAACAACCTAGATGTCCCTCAACGGAAGAATGGTTAAAGAAAATGTGGTACATAAACACAATGGAGTACTACTCAGTAGAGAAAAACAATGACATCATGAAATTTGCAGGCAAATGGATGGAACTAGAAAATATCATCCTGAGTGAGGTAACCCAGACTCAGAAGGACAAACATGGTACGTACTCAGTCATAGGAGGATACTAGATGTAAAGCAAAGGACAATCAGACTACAACCCACAGCCCCAGAGAAGCTAGGTAACAAGGAGGGCCCTAAGAGGGATGCATGGATCACTCTGGGAAGGGGAAATAGATGAGCTCTCCTGAGTAAACTGGGGGAGGAGGCAAGAGAGGAGAGGGGATGGGGGATGAGAACATGAGAGAATGGGATGGTCGAGCTGGGGGAGGGATGGAGTGAGAGAGCAATGAAAGAGATATCTTGATAGAGGGAGACACTATAGAGTCAGGGAGAAACCTAGTGCTAGGGAAATTCCCAGGAACCCACAAGGACGACCCCAGATTAGACTACCAGCAATATTGGTGAGGTGCCTGAACTGGCTTACCCCAGTAATCAGATTGGTGAATACCCTAACTGTCATCATAGAGACTCCATCCAGTAACTGATGGAAGCAGATGCAGAGATCCACAGCCAAGCACCAGGCCGAGCTCTGGGAGTCCAGTCGAAGAGAGGGAAGAGGAATTATATGAACAAAGGTGGTCAAGATCATGATGGGGAAACCTACAGAAACAACTGAACCAAACTCACAGGAACTCATGATACTTAGATCAACAGCTGTGGAGCCTGCATGGGACGGGACTAGGCCCTCTGCATACGGGAGACAGTTGTGTGGCTTGGTCTGTCTGAGGGGCCCCTGGCAGTTGGATCAGGATCTATCCCTGGTGCATGAGCTGGCTTTTTGGATCCCATTACCACCTTGCTCAGCCTTGATGCAGAGAGGAGGGGCTTGGTCCTGCTGACTCCCCACGGGAGGCTTTACCCTTTTGGAGGAGGGGATGGGGGGTGGGGAGAGGTTTGGCAGGGGGAGAAGGAGGAGGGATGAGAGGGAAACCTGTGGTTGGTATGTAAAATAAATTAAAAAAAAAATTCTTAAATAAAAAAATACATTTGAAAAAAGTAAAATGTTTCCCGATTTCTGCATTAATACATTCAGAGGCGTGGCCTCAAGCAGTATAATGTCCTTATGGAGGATCCAGCCATACATAGTAAAGGATGAAAGAAAGGGAGAGAGAGAGGCATGAAAGAGGGGGGGGGGAGAAAAGCATGAAGGGGGAGGGAGAGAGGCATGAAAGAGAGAGAGGGGAGGGTGACATGAAAGAGGGGAAGAGAGAGAGTGGAAGCCGTGGGACTTGAGAGGACTGAGTTTGCAGTCTTGCTTATTGAAGGTTGCTGCTAAGTCTGGCAAGGTAAGGAGAGCAGAATTTAATAAGGTATCAGAAGAAAAACTAAAACCAGCCAGGAGCTAGCTCAGACAGGCAAAAATGCTTGCCTAAGGAGTCTTGCTTATTGACTAGGCCTAAGGAGCTAAGTTTGACCCCAGAACACACATGACAGCTGAGTGTGGTGGGAGCCATCTGAGGTCCCAGTGCAGGGGAGGTGGAGACTGAGACTGGCAGATCCTGGGGTTTGGAGTGCCAGTCGGTGACCTCCAGCTTCAGTGAGGGGGTCCCATTTCAAAAAATAAGGTAAAATGCAATTGAGGGAGACAGCTGACCTGATGCTGACCTTTGACCTCCACACACAAGCACACACACACACACACACACACACACACACACACACACACACACGTACCCGTTAAATACATGTGGACACATAGAGACATGTGCCAGACACACACACATGAAAAATAATGATGTGATAAATGGTCGAGCTAAATTAGACATTCAGTGTCTGTAATAAAACCCCCCAGTTCTAAAATAAGGGAAGCCTGAGAGGAGGGGGTGTGGCATCAGCATTCTGGTGACTGCTGTTCAATGGTAGCGTTAGGCACTACTGTCACATCCTCCCGAGAAGCAAGCATGGACCAGCTTCAGTTCCAGAGTCATTCCTATCGACCTGAAAGCAGATCTTCACCTCTCAGTTCTCACTGACTCACCAGTAGGATGGTACCTGGATTTAGAGCTCTGTGTTATAAACAGACATGGGGGCTGAGATTTCTACAAAGGTGGTTGTAATTAGGACATGGAATGTGTGGTGGTTTAAAAGAAAATGGCCCCCAAATAGTGGCACTATTGGAGTAGGTGTGGTCTTGTTGGAAGTGTGTCACTGTGGAGGTGGGCTTTGAGGTCTCATCTATGCTCAAGCCACACCCAATGTCTCAGATCACTTCCTGTTGCCTGCAAGTCAAGATGTAGGACTCTCAACTACTCCTCCAGCACCATGTCTGTCTGCACGACACCATGTTGCACCATGATGATAATGGACTGAACCTCTGAAAATGTAAGTCACTCCAATTAAATGTTTCCTTTATGAGAGTTTCCATGGTCAGTGTGTCTCTTCACAGCAATAGAAACCCTAACTAAGAGAGTATCAAAGACGACTACGTGAGCTGGTGCATTTTTCTGAAGAAGGTAAAAGAAGCAGCTTTGACACTATGGAGCAAGGACTGGATGTGGAACAGAAGACTTGGCTTCAAGTGTGGCTTTGCCACTTACCGGCCATGTATTTAATCTCTCCAAGCTCCCTTGTCTCTGAAGCTCCTTAAGTGATTCTGAAGAACTCCATGAGATAACATTAAAACAGCTGTGTAAACACCTCAGCGAGAGACGCTGTGACACTAACACCTGGAGTACTGAAGAATTACCTCAGGGGGTTTGGGGGGTTGTGGACAGTTCAAAGAGCCCAGGAAAGGCCTGGAAGATCTCCCCAGACTGCTCCGGTTCACACTGAACTGATCAGGAGGACTAATTCTCAGCCTTGCCTTTCCCTTACACTGTGGTATCATGGGCTGGTGAGAACGCTCTCACCCAGAGAAAGACACATTCTTCCTCCCCTCCCCCCCTCCCTCCCGCCTCTGACCAAGGGGCTTCCAGGTGTCCCATATTTCTGTGTGAGTACACAGCAGCGCTATGTTTTCCACGGGTAACCAAGACGATGGCACTGGATAGGAATTTTCCCTTTCTACGGAGAAGGTGGAATGGCGCTGAACTTGCGGAAGACGCCAGGCAGGCCAAGTCGGGGTCTGAGACACTTGGCATGGCAGTGCAGAATCCACCTTGGAGACACCCTGTAAGACAGACAGACGGGAACCTTCTTAGCATCCATCATCAGAGCATCCGTCTGCTTACTCTTCTTTTGGTCCTCCGACTCTGTCACTCTTCCCGGGATTAAAAGATAGAGATAGAGCGTTTTAATTTATTAATTAATTAATTGATTAATTTTTATTGGGAAGGGTGCTAAGAACTAAACTGCAGGCCTCATGCATGCTAGACAAATGCACACCATGCACTGAAATATATCTACGGATTTCTTTTAACTCTTCGTTTTGAAACAGGGTCTCTCTAAGTTGCCCATACAGGCCTTGAACTTGAAATCTTCCCTGCCTCAGCCTCCTACGAAGCTGGGATTATAGGCCTGGCACCACCAGGCCTGGTTCTTCTACAGTGCCTACCTAGAAATAAAACTGTTGCTTTTGCTTAGACAGATTTACACTTATCAAATATCCAACTGTACCGCGTCGAGGATAGGAAGGTGGCGACAAGCTGGAAGAGAGGTGTCTAAGGTTTTCGGAGACTTTGGCAATGTCTGTGTCTTGCAGCTATATCTAACTTACGCAAAGCTTCTCATGTTTAACTGGTGGATTCATTCCACTTTTTAGCTAATCAGTAAGAAGTACCTCCCAGGTTAGGGTGATGCTTGTCTGCAGAAGCAAGAGGAAGAGGGGGAGGTGGGCGGAGCGATGCCGTCTACAGACTTCAGCAGTGAGGATGCTGCCTAGTCGGGAGGTGAAGGATGGATGCAGTGAGTTCAGCCAAGTGTAGCTGTCATTCACCCCAGGGCGCATCTCCCCTTCTGGGAATCTTGAGGAATTTGCAACTGGATCTTTCCAAGTGAAATAATGGCTTCTCTGCCGAGTACTTTATGCAGAGGACTCTGCTTCCAGCACATTGTAAAGAAATGGCGATGACCTCATCATACATACAGCTCTGCACCACAGAGGGGTAGCCACACCTAAACACTGCTTAAGAGGAAAGTATTTGGTGACTTCCAGGGTTGCTCAGTCTCCCACCTCCTTCCCTTTTCCTTCCTCCCTTCCTCTCTCCTTTCTTTTCTTCCTCTCTCTTTTTTAAATTTACTTTGTTTGGCTGGGTGGTGGTGGCACAAGCCTTTAATCCCAGCACTCAGGAGGCAGAGCCAGGCAGATCTCTGTGAGTTCGAGGCCAGCCTGGGCTACAGAGTGAGATCCAGGACAGGCACCAAAATTACACAGAGAAACCCTGTCTCAACCCCACCCCACCCCCCAAAAAAATGTACTTTGTTTGAGACAGGGTCTTACTATGTTGCTCAGGCTAGCCTGGAATTTCCTGTGTAGCTTAAGCTGGCCTTGATCCTCCTACTTCATCTTCTTAGGTGTTGTGATAATAAGTATGCCTGGCTTATATGGTTTAAAAACAATTATTATGTATCACTTAAAACTGTTAAATTATTTAGTAACTTTTTTTCCCCAGTAGCCTCAAAAGCATAGAAAAAGAAAGAATTTAACCTACTTTAGCTATCCTTTATTTCCATGTGCTTAGCCTTTGGGGGAGTATTTTCATTCCATCACCAGACAAATAATAGTTCCCATCTACATTGAGTGACCGCCTTCAGAAACCTATAATTAAGTCAGGGAAGCAGGCCATACATATTCAGAATGGAAAATACGAGTGTAATCCTAGTGTGTAAAACAGTTAACTGTTCTATTCACACACATGCCAATCTGACGGCAGCTGACTAAGAGAAGGCTGGTCTCTGAAAGCCTTCCTCCAGGCCGGGCGGTGGTGGCACACGCCTTTAATCCCAGCACTCAGGAGGCAGAGCCAGGCAGATCTCTGTGAGTTCAAGGCCAGCCTGGGCTACCAAGTGAGTTCCAGGAAAGGTGCAAAGCTACACCGAGAAACCTTGTCTTGAAAAACTGTGTAGGACAACACCTATTTCTTCAACAAACTTATTGACCATGTTACACAGCAGACTGCCTGGGCACACTGAGAGGATGGTGGTGAGATGGTCTTCCTTTTCACAGAACTCGTATTTTAGTGCAGGAGAAAGACAATAAACAAACACACATCCATCAAAAAAAAATAAAAAAACTTAGCATGAGGGTCCCAGTCTCTTTTTGTATGGTATAAAAAGACAGAGAAGCACCCATGTATGCAAATAATTCAGTATCTCAAAATACTGGAAGTTCCTTTAAATTCACTCTTTAGTTGTTAGCCTGGGCCAAGTCAGTAGGGTCTCAAGGATAGATTTGATCAGTTTTAATTAAATAACGATTTTGTGAGCTTCACTGATTATTTTTAATATTCTTAATCAGATACAATAAAATACATTAAGTGTTAGTAGACTCTATCTTCACTGGCCAGTAATAGTTCAGAGCAATTTTCTTGTTTAGGACTCTTTTGGCCACCAAATTTATACTAGCTTCTCGAGTAACTCCATTTTGAGGGTTTTCAGGCTTTAAGGCATAAATTATGTGTCATACATTATAGCCTAGGAATCTTTGAAGCCATTGTGTTGGACCCTTCCTGAAAAATTGCCATATGAAGCTCCTAATGAAATGCAAGGAAATCAGCAAGTAGCTTTGACTTCTTGGAAAAACTGGAGTACCATGTCTGAAGAACAAAGTACACCTTCTCTTGGTAAGGACAAGGAAGCTGTGCCTTCATTTAAGATGGCTAGACACAGGGTTACTGATGAAGGGCCCTTTAATCAGAATAGACACAGCCATCTGATTTAATTGGTCTAATTTTGGAGGACAAAATTCCCAGGAGAGTTTAAAAAAAAATCCTTGCATAACTTTCTAGGAAAATAATTGGGGCATCATTTACATAATCATTTGCATATCCCTGATTTTCTCCAATCCTTGAGACCCTGGACAGCAGCAGCTAATTGGTTAGGGGTAGTGAGCACATTAAAGTGGATAGATTTCAATATTAAAAAATATATATTAGTGACTTTTGAGTCTGCAAATAAAATTTAATATTTAGAAATATCTGTGGTCCCTACAAAAATTTCTGAAAGAAAAATTTAGTACAGAAAATTACATAGGAAAGAGGGTAGTTAGGAAATGATCAGAAAGGATTAATAAAAAAAAAAAATGAAAGAAGCGAAGGAAAGACAAATAGTAAAACTTAAGTCCAATTACAATGTCTGTCTCACCACAGACATTTCCCTGAAGGGACTGAAAGGCTGCACTTAGAGGTCCATTCCCATCCACAGATGGTGGGGAGAGATGTCCAGTGACCCTGCTTCCTGGGGTGTGGTGGAATATGATTTTAACTGTGTAAAGGTGTGTGTGTTACATTTGTTTCTGCTGCTTTTGTGAACAATGTAAGATGTGTTACAGTTGTTTAATTAAATAAAACTAACCTGGTCTCAGGAGGCTGAGTCAGCAACTAGCTGACAGGAAGTGGTAGGGAGGAACTAAGGTAAGGAGGAATCTTTAGTGGGGGCCATTTTTCAGGGGACCCAAGAAAGGAGAGGTGAGCTACTTGCTAGTCAGCCTCTCTGAGCTAGCAGGATATCACCTCAACCTTAAATCCTGAGTTCTGTAGAAAGATAGAGATTTAGATAAAGTTTCCTTTAGCGGCTATGATAGAACCAGTGCCTGAGGGAACAGAATCCCCGCCTGGCTGCGCCCCATGTTTCCAAATTGCCGCTGGTAGCTGTGGTGTCACAGTGGCCTGTTGGGACAGCAGTCGCTTAAAATGCAGCCACTGTATTGAATGCAAATTTGGATCACACGTGCAGTGATTCCTTTAATAAGATCCAGCCAAGGACCCCAAGTATGTCTACTGGGAAGCAGGTGCCCAGGACGCATGGCTTAGAAGTTAGTGTCAAACCGGAAGTGACCAGTATCAGACAGGAAGTAACGTCTGGGCTTGGTTGCACATGCTTATAGTCTCAGCACTCATTCTGGAGGCTGGAAAAGGAGGGGAATCTGAAGCCAACCTTGACTACAAAATGAGACTGAGTCTAAAAAGAAAGGAAGAGACAGGCACGGTGGCACCTACCTTTAATCCCATCATTTGGAGGCAGAGGCGGGTAGATGTCTGTGAGTTCAAGGCCAGACTGGTCTACAGAGCAAGTACTAGGGCCGTCAGAGCCACACAGTAAAACCCTGTCTCAAAGCAAAACAAAACAATAAATAAAAATTTTAAAAAGAAGGAAGGGAGGGAAATGGAGTCAAGGGGGTAGGCACATTACCTGTTGTTGTCCGTGTTAGTTCTGAAACGGACATCAGCAGATTCCATTTGAACACACACGCTTGTCTCTTAAGTTGGTGTCTTGGGGCAAGTGCAGCATGGACGTTTAGAATTGTACTTTTTAATCTGTTGGATTCATGGCCACATATCTATCTGATCATAGCTGGCCAGCCAGAAAATGGGAGCTGTCGGAGGAAAAGTCTTGCAGGCCTCATGTAGTGATGCTATGCAGTGAGAATTTATAGGTATTTCTGGCAGACGCATTCTATTGGAAGAGTGGAGCAGTTCTGACTGTAAGACACCACTGGTTCGTTCTGTATGCTTAGAGCTTCAAGTGTGATATGCCAATGACACTTCTTTAGATGTTTTAACTGTAAAGTGAGATATTTTAAAACAATACAGCTTTTCCTGGATGATGATTATTAGAGAAAAGGTAAATTTTGGTCACCTGATTGATTTCCTGGGGTAAAAAAAAAAAATGTTTTCCATAGTTTCCTAAAATTTGAAGTAATTTGAGGCTGACCTCTCACCTGAGTTACTTCCTGATTAAGTGTAAAAGCCTAAAGCTGTGGCTTCTCAGGCATCGAGTAGTACGAGGAATTTTTGGAGTGGCCAATATAATATATTCCAGGTGGAATAAATAGTTTTATTCAACTTGGTTAATTTCATTATGTATTATGAAATCAGTTCAAACCATCATCTTATAATTAAGGTAACCACACCAAATGGTGTCTTTTCATTGTATCTAATGCTTGGCCAGCATGTTTTTTTATTTAGAAAGGCTTTCATCTCAATTATGGAGATAGATGTTTGACTGTCTCTAAAATATAAAATATCTTTCTAATTAAAAAGCATTGCTTGAGCTGGGTGGTGGTTGTGCACACCTTTAATTCCAGCATTCAGGAGGCAGAGGCAGGTGGATCTCTGTGAGTTCGAGGCCAGGCCTGATCCACCAAGTGAGTTGCAGGACAGCCAGCAGCTACACAAAGAAACCCTGTCTGGAAAAACAAAGAATTCATTGCTTGAAGTACTGGAAGGAGTTAGACAGCCCTTCAGTTTTTGTTACATGTCAAATCATGAACAGCGTTGACTTGGATCTCTGTTCATTGCACATGCTCACATCAGAAATGAAGAAATTGAGACGTTGGTAACAGAATGTTTAGAATCTATTATGATACAGTAAAAATTTACATTGATTGTTCTTAAGGTGTAAGCAGTCACCAGATACTATCTAATTAGCATTGTCATCAGGGTTGGACATTTCAGAATAAGCTCTGCTAGGGGCTTTCCTGGAGTGTCAAGAGAAACATCTGTCTTGGGAAAAGACTACAGGGCTACAGGGTGGGATCAGAGCAGAATTCAACTAGGGCATAAAAAGGCTGTAGATGACCTGTGAGTGAAGGGGCAGGGGACAGCGAGCAGGACAATGGGTTTAGGTCCCTGGGTTCTAATATGTCCCTGGTTTTCAATAAATGTCTTAAGATGGAGATCGTCTTTAATGCCCAAGTCAGGAGAGAAGGCTTTAATATTATCAGGCATATCTAACCTAGGGAGTTAATCCAGCTTTTGTTTAAGGAAGGGAACGACTCATCTAGCATCTGGATCCCCCAAAGCAGGCATTATTGTTATACATATTACAATCATTTCTATATTTAATAGAACTAACTAAAATACAAAGAACATCGAACACCCCTATTATGTTAGTCCCTTTACTTTTATATGGTGAGGGGATAAATCTTTTTGTTTACCCGGGGGCCATCTAGAAAGCATCAAGGATGGATAAAATATAAATTAATCTTGACTTTTTTTTTATGTGCATTGGTGTTTTGACTGAATGTAAGTCTGTGTGAGGGTGTCGGATCCCCTGGAACTGGAGTTACAGACGGTTGTGAGCTGCCATGTGGGTTCTGGGACTTGAACCCGGGTCCCCTGGAAGAGCAGACAGTGCTCTTAGGCACTGAGCATCTCTCCAGCCCTAATCTTGACTTTCAAAAGTGTCGTATGTTGTGTTTAGCTCTTGGAAAGACATAAAAAGATTTCACATGTGTTGGGTGGTGCTTAATGAGGAACACTCCATCTCTGTGACAATTTGGAGTCGAGGTCGGGCTGTAGCCAGAACACTAAATGGGGACAGTGTACTGGTGGTTATGCAAGACAATGAGGACTGGAGGAGAGCTGGGTTGCAAATGAAAAGACAGGGACAGATGTGACACAGGAAATGAAGTGAGGACTTGGAGGATACTATGAGTGCCTGGGAGAGAAGGGACAGGGGGAAGCCAAGGTCACTTCTGCCCTTCAGTCCCAGGCCACTGGAAGAAAGACTGGATCCCTGGACGGGGGTGGGGGAGCCGAAGAACCAAATCAGGAGGAGAAGGCAAGTGTGACTTTACAAAGAAGGAAGCAGATGGAAAGATGGAACTGTGCTCTCGCCATCCGTTCGTTTAACATACCACCTCGTTTGCAGTGGGTCGAGAGCCAGCTGTAATTACACAAGCTGGAAAGCCAACGAGGAAATTGGGGGACAAGAAAAATACGCCCGGGGAATATAAAATCCAGATGTGGTGTTTGGATGCAGCTTTGCATACTTCGGATACTGTACTGTGCATTGCTGGAGTGACAGTGTGGGTCTGGCGCTGCGCTGCTGCATGACGCATGCAGGTCCCAGGACTCAAACACACATCAGCCATTCAGGAGAAGTGCAGGTTTGGGGATACTGAATCAGGTAATTTCCTGTGTTCTGGGGAGGACACTATGATGTAACAGATGGTGCACTTTCCTGACCTACCCTGCAGGGTTAGCATTGAACACTTCCTCCTCTTCCCCGCCCCCTCCTTGTTCTTTGTTTTTGCTTTTGTTTCTTGAAAAAAGGCTTATTCTGTGTAGCCCTGACTATAATGATGCAACACACGGGAGGCCTCAGTGGGTTGGGCCAAGGTGCCCGGTGGGTGAGGGAGACACACCACGCAGACTCGGCCAGTGGGCTGCAGTGTGGAGTGATGGAAAGTCACACACACCACGCAGACACATGTCCACGTGGAAAGTTTATTTTGGAGGGTAGAGGGAATAGAGGGGAGGAAAAAGGAGAGAGAGAGAGAGAGAGAGAGAGAGAGAGAGAGAGAGAGAGAGAGAGAGAGAGAGAGAAAGCAGGTACACACCTCATGAGAATAGAGAAAGAGAGGAGGGAGAAGAGGAGTTTTCTCTTAAAGGGGACTTTATGGCCGGCGGTGGTGGCCCATGCCTTTAATCCCAGCACTTGGGAGGCAGAGGCAGGCGGATCTCTGTGAGTTCGAGGCCAGCCTGGTCTACCTAGTGAGTTCCAGGAAAGGCGCAAAGCTACACAAAGAAACCCTGTCTCAAAAAACCAAAAAAAAAAAGGGGGGGGGGACTTTATGTTAGAATGCTGGGTGGGTCCCCAAGGGGTGGGAGAAAATGCCAACACTAACTGTCCTGGATCTCACTCTGTAGACCAGACTGGCCTCACACTCAAAGAGATCCACCTGCCTCTGCCTCCTGAGTGCTGGGATTAAAGGCGTGCGCCACCACCGCCCGGCTGCCCTTCACTTCTTAATGGATTTTGTACTCTGCTGGCTCACTCGCTCTTCTTCCTCCACGATTTAAAGTTATTTTTGCATTTGTAGACTTTCTCTCCTTCTTTTGCCCTTTCTTGATTTTGTTGATGAGAGAAAAATAAGAGGAATGAGAAATCAGGATATGAGTAAGGAGAATCTTTTTGTGAGATTTTGGAGGAAAGGGGATTGGGGGTCTGTGGTAGTTTGAAAGTAACTGGTCCCCATAGCTCATAGGGAGTGGCACTATTAGGAGGTGTGGCTTTATTGCAATAAGTATGGCCTTGCTGGAGGAAGTGTGTCAATGTGGGGTGGACTTTGAGGTCTCATATATGCTCAAGCCACACCCAGTGTCACAGTTGCCTGCAGGATCAAGATGTAGCTCCTTCTCCAGCACCATGTCCCTCCAGGATGATAATGGACTAAACCTCTGAAACTATAAGCCACCCAATTAATTATTTTCCTTTATAAGAAGTGCCATGGTCATGGTGTCTCTTCACAGCAACAGAAACCCTAACTAAGACAGGGTCCAGTACTATTTTTTTGTTTGTTTGGTTGGTTGGTCGGTTTGGTTTGGTTTTTCAAGACAGGTTTCTCTGTATAGCTTTGGAGCCTGTCTTGGAACTTACTCCATAGATCAGGCTGGCCTCGAACTCACAGAGATCCACCTGGCTCTGTCTCCCAAGTGCTGGGATTAAAGCCATACTCTCCCCTCCCCCAACCTGTTTTTGTATTTTGAGACGGGGTTTCATGTATCCCAGGTTGGCCCCATACTTGCTATGTAGCCAACAATAACTTTGAATTTCTGATTGTTTTGCCTCCATCTCCCTCCCACATGCTGAGAGTACAGATGTGAGCCACTGTGCCTGGTTTATGTAGGATTGTGAACATCATGTGTGCTAGGTAACCACTGGGCCACATCCCCAGCCCAAAACATTGATTTGGAAAAGCCATGATGCATGAGCGAAGCCTGAGGGCAACACCATGCCTTTGAACATCACTGCTAATCGGTGTCTCCTCCTTAGCTCTTGCAGAGTGTTGGTCATGGGTTGCTTCAGTTAAAAGTCTCAGCTGGTTGTTGGATGCAGACTTGGAGACGGCGGGGAGCCAGGCTGTGGCTTAGTGGTGGAAATACGAGGGAGACGCCAGTGGGGACAGTGGACTCATGATGTAACCGGGTGCTGCCACCACTGCAGATATGAGTGCATATCTGTAACATTGTTCCGGGGTTAGGCCAAGAGCACAGGTGCCCTTGCAACTCTGGAAGAGACTCTAACCCACTGTGACACAGGCTCTACTTGGAGCAGCACACTGAGCACGCTGTGCTTTGTTTGGAGATTGGTTTTTCCTCCTCCTTTGTCCTCTAGTGAGGATCTTGAATTGATAAACTAGTTAGTCTGCGGATTCATGACAAATTGATAGAACAAGGCTAATGAAGGAGAATCAGCAGAACATGGAGAGACAAGGAGAGTAAATTGGGCTTGCAGAGATGGTGGCTTCTTGTCCCCAGAAGACACTGGGAAGAGAAATAGTGGGAAGGTGTCTTAGTTAGGGTTTCTATTGCTGTGAAGAGACTCCATGGCCACGGCAACTCTTGGGAAAGCATTTAATTGAGGCTGAAGGTTTAGTCCATTGTCATCATGACAGGAAGCATGGCGGCACACGGGCAGACAGGGTGCTGGAGAGGTAGCTGGGAGTTCTACATCCAGATGGGCAGGCAGCAGAAAGAGACAGTGTCACACTAGCCAGACTTGAGCATCTGAGACCTCAAGGCCTGCCCCTTAGTGACACACCTCCTCCAGCAAAGCCAAACCTCCTCCAACAAGGCCATACCTCCTAATAGTGCCACTCTCTATGGACCTATGGGGGCCATTTTCTTTCAAACCATCAGAGAAGGCATGGAGGCAGGGGAGACCTGAACAGGGTCAGTAGAGGAAAGGGGAGAACCCAGGGGCCCTGTAAAGTACCCACACCCAGTCTGATTAGAAGACTCCAATCATTAGGGACCTTCCCATCCTAAAGGGAGAACACTGTTGCCTTCATTTTCTCAGAGGCTTGGTCTTCTGTCTTTCCCAGACACTCAGTTTGCTGCTCATGCAGCAGAATGAACTCAGCAATCCCCTCAAGGATGCACCAGCAGCCTTACAATAGCATGGTCAGTTAGTTTCACATGCCAGCCTGACTGGGCTAAGGAATGCCCAGATAGCTAGTAAAGCATTGTTTCTGGGTGGTTCTATGAGGAAATTTCCAGAATACATAGTGCTGGAATCAGTAAACTAAGCAAAGAAGAGTCCCTCACCAGTGTGGACCGCATCTTCCAATCCCTTGAGGACTTAAGTAGAGTGAAACAGCAGGAGGGTCCCCCTGGCTGAGCAGCAACATGTTTCCCCTGCCCTGGGGTACCAGCACCCCCATCTCTCTGGTCTTTAGACTTGAACTGAGGATCCGTGATAAAACCACTGTTTCTTCTGGTACTCCAGTGTAGTTGGTTTTTATTACTCTTCGGCTCTTTGGGAGGCCCACCACCCAGCTCCCAAATAAATCACACGGAGGCTTATTCTTGCTTATAAATGCCCGGCCTTAGCTTGGCTTGTTTATAGTCAGCTTTTCTTAAATTATCCCATCAATCTTTTACCTCTGAGCTTTTACTTTTCTATATACCTTTCTTTACTTCTTACTCTGTGGCTTGCTATATAGCTGGGTGCCTGGCCTCTGATGTCCTCCTCTCCTTCTTCTTTTTCTTCCCAATCTTCTCTTCTCAGATTTCTCATCCTATTTATTCTTTCTGCCTGCAAGCCCCACCTATTCTTCTCCTGCCTAGCTATTGGCTGTTCGGCTCTTTATTAGACCAATCAGGTGTTTTAGGCAGGCAAAGTAACACAGCTTCACAGAGCTAAACAAATTCAACATAAAAGAATGCAACAAATCTTTGCATCGTTAACCAAATGTTCCACAGCATAAACAAATGTAACACATCTTCAACTAATATTTCACAACACTCCAGATCTCAGAGAGCAAATATGGGCTGCTCATATATCATGTGGCCTAATTCCTGCAAAACCAAACTCTCTGTGCCTCTCTCTCTCCCACCCTCACTCTCCCTATCCATCCTAGGTCTCTGGAGAACCCTGACCAAAACAAGCAGTGAAAGACAATGTGTTCAATGGATGGGCAGGCTCAGATGAGCTGGGCGTTTTCCTGACAGAGAGACGGTAAGAACTATGGACCATGATGGTTGAACATGTAAGATTTTTTTTCCTGATTTATTATTCTTTTACAACTTTACTGAAACATACTTTACTTAAACTACACATATTTAAACCATACTTTTTTGAGATATAGTTTTAATCTGTGTTTGCTGGCCTTGAAATGACTATGTAGCCAGGTATGACCTTGAACTTCCGATCCTCCTGCCTCCATCTGGAATAGCAGGCATGCATCACCATGTTTTATGCTGAAGATTCAGCCCCGGGCTTTTGTACATGCTAGACAAGCACCTACCAACTGCACAGTCTACCACTACATCCCCTGCCGTGGGTAGGTTTTCTGTTGGTTTTTATGTGTATGTGTGTGCCCTGTATGTATGCATATGCACTATGTGCGTACAGAAACCTGAAGAGCTTCAGAATTGGATCGTCTGGAACTGGATTCACAGGCTGTTGTGGGCTGACATGTGGAACCTGGATCTTCTAAAGAGCAGTAAGTGTTCTCAACCGCTGAGCCAATCTCTAGACCCCTCAGTTTTGATATGTAGATTTCCATGGAACTGTCAGTGCAAACTAAACAGTGAACTCACAGATGGGGGACTGGATGTAACTCAGTATACAGCCCATGTCTTCTCACATGCTGTAGAGCCCCACACCACCCCTCTATGCTTCTTCTGTCTCAAGTTACCAGAAAAGAAGAAGTCCTGCTGAGCACAGGAGGAATGGAGCTTGCAGTCATCCACCCACTCCCACACGTAGAGCATCCCTCTGAAGAGAGGCTCCCATGCCCTCTGGGATAATTAAATTCCGTGTCTTTTTAACCTTGGGATTTCAGCAATTCAAGGATAATCCAGGAAGCGTCTCTGAGGAGCCACTGTGACTCCTAGTGACTGTCAGACTCTAACGTAAGCCTCTGATCGACAAGGAAGGACGCGAACTTGCTCCTCAGTACTTGCTCTACTCTTGGGGAGGGGCAGGATGTGAGAGAAGCAAGGAGACATTTTGGTCAACTACTTGCTCACAATCCCAGTGACCATCTGCCTGCAGGACAGACCTGAGAAGCCCGCTGCTTGAGATTGCAACATTCCAACAGGGACCCACAGGCATGGACATGAGGGAATGTAGAGCGCCTCCTCAAAGGGAAGAAAATTGTAGTAAAACCTGGTAAACCTGATAAGAGCAGCGATGTTACTCAAAAAATGCGGGAAGAATCCTGCCCTGTTTCTCAACAAGCTGGCTGAAGACTGTAGAAAATGGGGGTTGCCCCAGCGGCTCCCTGCTCTACTGTTGACCTCTTAAGCAGAGAAAGGAATTGCTTGAGCTCTTGTCTTTCTTTCTGGCCTCTGCTTGGACCTTATCAACAAGTGGGTTAGGCTCTGTCTTTGAGCACCATCTAAGCTTTGTACCTTGCCACTCTTTAAAGTGGTGTTTTTGAAGTGCAGGGTTTGGATGAATGCTTTGGAGAAACTGATCAGATCAACAGTCTGTCTTTAAAGCTGGCAAATGAGAGATCTAAATAAAATCAATACAGCCCCCCCACCCCGTTTTTAAAGCTGTCTTTATGTACAACTATAGATACATATGCATTGCTACACACGCCTCTGTCTTTTTTTTATTTATATGGTACCAAATTAGCTCATATGTAAGTGGTCATATAAGATAAAATTGGTAAACTAGTCCAAATTCCTTTTAGTTCACAGTGTAACTAAGTTTTAAGGCAAGTGTCCTGTTTCCAGCAGCCCCCACTTGTCCTGAAGAGATAGAATAATGGCAAGGGACAAAGAGAAGAGACTTAATAAATGTAGCCATGTTGGAGAAGCAAGCAAAGAGGTCTGAAGGCCTTGGGGCTATCTTTGGGGTACCAGCAAATTTAAATAGAAAAGTGATGTCAGGGATGCCCACAGCGGGGACTCTATCTCATTGTAGGAGAGACAACAAAGGTGATTGGTTCAAATCCTGGTCTGGGAGAAGAAAGCATAGAAAAGTTACGGGCTCACACCAGTGTTTCTAAACCTCCCATGGGATATGCTCAATTTAAATATAGATTTTTTTCTTTCGAGTAGAGAAAAAAAAACAGCAGACAAGGTATGCATAACTGGGACATCTTAGGAAGGCTTGGTTAGTCACTGTCTCAGTTCTGGTTCTTGGAAATCATCTGAGGAAGACCCTATTTGAAGGGATGGCCTGGTTGTCAGGTACGATTGCCCCAGCCCAAGATGTAACTGCGGGGGTAGGGTGTTGGTTCTGTTGTTCCTGGAATCTAAGACTGGGACAATGACTTTTCTTTCTGCTTTAACAAGCTCAGGTAAAGCAAGTAACCCAAAGGAATGGAGACGAACAGAAAATGAGGCCGAGATGGAAAACTTCTGTCCTGTTTTAGGTTTTAAAAATTCCATTGTGGCCTGGTGAGACAACTTGGCCTACAAAGGTCCTTGCTACCAAACCTGATAACAAATTTGACCTGATCACTGGGCCCCTCACTGTGGAAGGAGAGAACCAAATCCTGCAGGTTGTCCTCTGACTTCTAGATGCACACCATGGCATGAGCATGTCCACACATATGCACACACACAAAATACATAAAGAGAAATGTAAAAAACTATTAGAAATTTTCCTAAGGTCACACATATGGCTAGGTGAGATACTATCTGCCAGTCAGCCTGCTCCCAGCGTAGAAGGAAGGGAGCTGCAGACCCTCTGAGTTAACTTCTAAATTTGACTTTTGGGGTCAAATACCATCCCAAAGGTCTAGGGAAGAAATGGCAGGCCCAGAACAAGCCAGATGAGAGCCCTGAAAACATTTCCCCAGAGTGACAGAGGTCTTCCCCCTCACAGGAATCCCAGGCTGAAGAAAGGAACCTAGAGCAATGCATACCACAGTGTGTGTGTGGGGGGGGGGGGGGGACTGGAGAATAACTGCCCTCTGTCGGGTTCTGAAAAGCAGGGCTTTGCCCACTTTGCAAAGAGAGAAGTCACAGAGGGAGTCACTGGCTCTTCATCTCCAGTGAGAAATGAAGCTGCCCAGGGTTTCCTATTGAATACATTTCCAGAGACCCATCAAGGCACCTTGAGTAACTCTTGACATGGCCAGTCAAAAAATTAAAAAAGAAAAATGTTTATTTTCATTCTAATACTGGGGATTTATTTTCTGCCTTAATCCATCATCTAGAACCTCATATAGAAACAAGTATATCAACGAGAAATAATCGAAGTGAGCTTGTATAGAAACAGGTGTTGATGGGAATGTCTCCCAAGCCAAATGAGTTATTGTTTCAGCTCCAGCCTTGAAGATTGCCCTGTGTGTGGCCCAACAGCAAGGCATGACACTGGACATCCTCACTGAAAAGCTAGAAGACATTCCTGAAGCCATGGTTCACTTCTCCAACAAGACTCTTAATGTGGATGGCCAGGATGCTTCCAATGTATGGAACCTATTAAGCCAAGACTGGTAAGATGGCTCAGCAGGCAAAGGTACTTGATACCAAGTCTGGTGACCTGAGTCTGCTCCCTGGGACCCACACTGTAGCAGGAGAAAGCCAACTCTTTAAGTTGTCCCTTGACCTCTACATGCATGTCATGGCATTTGTGCATGCATGTGTACACACAAATAAATAAATGCAAAACATTGTAGTGGCTACAGTCATGCTGATTGATGAGCCTTGTCAAGGATATAAGTATATATACCTTCTCAGGGTTGATAGAGGCTAGCCCCACCCAGACTAAGAGAACTACAGAGTGTTAGTCTCCAGGATAGAGCTCTCCTTTATGACTCTCCACAGTGTCAAGAACACCTCAAAGATGTGGCTGAGCCGGGCAGTGGTGGTGCACACCTTTAATCCCAGCACTTGGGAGGCAGAAGCAGAGGTGGATCTTTGTGAGTTTGAGGCCAGCCTGGTCTACAGAGCGAGATCCAGGAAAGCCACAAGGCTACACAGAGAAACCCTGTCTCGAAAAAAAAAAAAAAAAAAAAAAAATGTGGCTGCTCACACCTGAAAACTGTGAAAATGCCAGAAGACTTGAAATTTGTCTTCAAGAAAACTGTACTTATTACCCTAAAATGCAAAGATAAGTCTTATTTATAAATCCATTTGCAGTTGCAACCCTGCTGTATGTCTTGGATTTCAGCTTTGGGCAATGTTGGTGTATAAAAAAAATGCAATGATTACAATTTCATACTATTTCCCTAAAGGAAAAAAATGTGTGGAGGATGATTGTTAGGGCTGGAGAGATGGCTCAGCGCTTAAGAGAAAGCACTGCTCTTGCAGAGGACATGACATGAGTTCTGTTCCAAGCAGCCACAACCATCTATAACTCCAGGGAACACAGTGTCCTCTCCTGACCTGCAGGGGAACTTGCATTCACATGCATACACCTGGCCCCAACATATACAATTTAAAAAGTAAATTTTAAAAGGTATAATTTTTAATTTAAAAAATATGAATGTGTGTACATGCACGCACGTGTATAAGTGAGGCTAACTTGGTAGACAGAAGAGGATGTAGGATCCTGTCTTAGTTAAGGTTTTTATTGCTGTGAAGAGACACCATGACCACAGCAACTCTAATAAGGGAAACATTTACTTGGGGTGGCTTCCTTCCTTTCAGAGGTTCAGCCCATTATCACCACAGCAGGGAGCATGGCGGCAGGCAGGCAGACATGTTGCTGGCTACATCTTGATTAGAAGGCAGCAGGAAGTCCACTGAAACACTGGGTGGTATCCTGAGCATAGGAAACCTCAAAGCCGGTCCCCACAGTGACACATCTCCAACAAAGCCACACCCACTTCAACAAAGCCACAACTTCTAATAGTGCCACTCCTATGAGATTATGGGGGCCAATTACGTTCAAACTACCACAGATCCCTTGGAGCTGGAGTTACAGAGGGTTGTAAGGTGTCTGACATGGATGATGAGACCCAAACCTGGGTCCTCTTCAAGAGCAGTAGTCACTTACCATGGAACAATCTCTCTGTCCCACTATTTACCTTCAAATCTGCGCCATGGTCATGGCTTTCCTGGTTCTTGCTCCTTTGAAGGTTGTTCCTTGATGTAATCAGTTAACTCTTTGGACCTTATGTTTCCGACCCATTTCCTTATAAAACTTGTGTTCTCTTACAGACGTTTCAGACTAAACTCCTGTGATACAGGGATTATAGCCGTTCCAATGCCAGGGGACCAGGGCTTCCGTGACAGCTATAACATAGAACAGGGAGAGCCTTATGGTTCCTCTCAGGCTGGGACTACATTCGTCCCTCGACATAAAGGAAATGATTACAAACAACAGATCATCACCCTTCAGCTCCCCCAAAAGACTTCCGGGGCCACAGCTCTCAGAAAGAGTTGATGTAGGAGAACAGGGTGGAGCGCACGGTCCAAAAAGGCATTTTACAAAAGCTGAAAAATTAGCATACAAAAAAAAAAAAAAAACCCTTACTGGCAAAGAAGAGGACTAGATACCTCAAGACCGGGGCTAAGTAGAACAGTCCGGGGTCTCTGGCACGGGTTCAGTGGCACTCTAGTGTCTGTAGGTGACTCACTATAGACTACATATAGGAGAGCACGCATGAAAAAGTCTGCACTATGCAAATGATCCCCAAGCCTGCGCCCCCACCCTCCCCTCCGACCCCACCCCTGATCCCCCATCTACTGTTGCATCGTCCCCATTGAACTTCCAAAGTGCTTGAGCCCACTTCCCACCTCAGGAATACAGTCTCTCCCCATAAATTCTTCCGCTTTGCCTGCCTCTGCCTATGCGTCTCGTCCAATTACTTGCTCCAGGAAACAAGAATCTGGAAGTCCCAGTGGGTGCCCACAGAATCCTGATATTAAAGTAGTAATTTTTCTGGCCAACCGATATCTTGAGAGGGAGAGGGAAGCATATTGTCACGGGCAGGCTTGCTGGACAAACTTCAGCCCAAGGCAGTCTTCTAATCTCCGGCAGAATGATGGATCACGGGACTTTTGGCAAGCCCCATGCCTGCAGCTGGACTCTGGCTGAGCCGGGGACCACAGAGAGCTGAAAGCTGCAATAGTCAGCAGAGCATGGAGTGGGGTTATCTGGGCCTCTAATCGAAGTCAGATGCAGATGTTTGGACTATCCTTGGACTATCCGTGGAGCCGAGGGCAAGAGTATTACCCTATTGCTGCCATAAAGGAGGCTGATCGGCCTAACTCCGGGGGTGGACGGGTGACATACCTCCACAGAGCAAAACTAAAGTTATCCTTTGTGTTTCTGGTTTACCCCAACATTCTAGAGTTCCCTGAGAGGAAAGCCTAGATGGAGAAATTGCCTAGATCAGATTAGTCCAGGGTTGTCTCGTTTATTAACTGGTGCAGGAGGGTCCCGCCCACTATGGGTGGCACCATCCCTAGGCAGGTGGGCCTGGACTGTATAATCATGCCGGTTATGCGTGATCCTGGGAGTGAGCCAACAGGCCACCTTCCTCTCTGGTTTCTGCTTCAAGTTCCTGCCTTGATTTCTCTCAGTGATGTATTGTGACCTAGCCGTGTAAGCCAAATAAACCCTTCCCCCTCCTAAATTCCTGTTGGTCATGTTTGTTGCAGAAACAAAATGAAACTATAATATCCAGTTCACAGATATGTGAGCAACCGAGATCCCATGACTCTAAAGTTCTGTGGTACAAAACAAATTTTTTAATTTAAAATTATTATTGTTGTTGTTTTTATGAGACAGGGTCTTACTATACAGCCCTTGCTGTCCTGGAACTTGCTATGTAGTCTGACCTCAAATTCACAAAATCCAGACTACTGGGATTAAAGTCATGTGCCACCACACCTGGCTGGATAAGTTCATTTAGAAAGAAACTTTTAAAGGCATTAAGAAAGTAGAGATAAAATTCCTGCAGGACTTCTACTTTAAGAAATGTATCTCCAACCAGGCATGGTGGCCCATGCCTTTAATCCCAGCACTTGGGAGGCAACTCAGGTGGAACTCAGGTGGATCCCTGAGTTCAAGGCCAGCTTGGTCTACAAAGTGAGTTCCAGGATGGCCAGCACTACACAGAAAAACCCTGTCTAGAAAACAAAACAAATGAAAGGAATGGAGGAAGAGAAAAAACAAAGAACAGTGAACGCATCTTCTTGATGAGCTCAGCTGTATGAACTCATTAGAAAGCTTATCCTAAAGTAAACCACTTATTGTACCTGCTACATAGGTTTCAACTATGAGTAACAGAGATCCTGACTCAAGTGTCCCAAGAAATAAGTGTTAACTACCTGGAATTACATAGTTTTAGCATCTGTAAGGTTGGTTACTTTAGCGTCTAAAAGACACATCAAGAATTCATGAGTTTCCCTACTTTCCACCATGCTGTATCAATCACAGCTTCAGGCTGACCTCCAGTCATAAGATAGCCGTGATAGTTCCAAACAATCCAGGGCTGGAGAAGTGGCTCATTGGTTAAGAGCACTGACTGCTCTTCCAGAGGATCCAGATTTGATTCCCAGCACCATAAGGTGGCTCACAGCTGTCTACAACTTCAGTCTCAGGGGATCCAGCGCCCTCTTCTGGCCTCATGGGTACCAGGCATGCACATGCAGACAAAACACCCATACACATAAAAATGTAACAAGTCTTTCTCTATCCCGCCAGCCAATATTCCCAAATAATGACATGGACACCCATTATTAATTAAGAAAGCTTAGCTACAGCTTAGGCTTGTTTCTAACTAGCTCTTATAATTCAAATTAACCCATTTCTATTAGTCTATGTTCTGTTACATACCACCTGTCCTGCTTCTTCCGTGTCTCCTGGTGTTCCTTGCACACCTAGATTCATCTCCTACTTTCTTTCTCTACCCACATGTCCTGCCTATTCCTCTTACCTAGCTATTGGCTGTTCATCTCCTTATTAAACCAATCACCACAATATATCTTCACACAGTGTACAAATATCCCACATTTCTCCTTTTTGTCTAAATAAAAAGGAAAAAAAAATTTTAACTCTAACATGGTAAAACTAAATACAATAAGAACAGTTATCAGGTAAGAATTACATTTAAAATAAATACAAAAAGAAGTTCCCAGAATTCATTGTCACTCAATCATCACTGGCAATAAGGCCATTCCCCACTTTTGTCTTCCTGAAGATCAAGCATGACCTCCACCCAAACCCCGCGGCCATCCACTTCCTCATAATTCACTGACTGGGAAGGTGAATATGTCCACACTCAAACAACTATCAAAGGTCAATGGGACCAGTGCAGGAGCATTAGACCAGTCAGGACTACACTTTGGTTGTTAAAGGCGGCTCTTGAAGCAAAGTAAGTACTCTGCTAAAAATAAGCAAGTAAGTAATACTTTTTTAAAAGGGAGGGGTAACCACATTGTCCACGAAGAACTACAGATATAATTTGATGATAGTTTTCATTAAGATTCATTCTTCTGTTGTTTTGAGCATAGTCATATGCTCTAGCCTAGGCTGATCTGCAACTCACTATGGACCCCTTGCTGACCTTGAATTCCAGTATTCTCCTCCTTCCTCCTCCCACGGGTTGAAATTATGGACATGAACAACCACTGCTGGCTAAGATTCACCCTTAAACCATTCTTGTAAAAATTTATTAGCAGGACTCATCTTTTCAGAGACAATTTGTAGTACACCATAGTAAACCATAACCTTTGGATAGAGAATCAGTGAGCTTTTTTTTGTTTTTGTTTGTTTGGTTTTGGTTTTTCTCTGTTTAGCCCTGTCTGTCCTGGAAGTCACTCTGTAGACCAGGCTGACCTTGAACTCACAGAGATCCACCTGCCTCTGCCTCCCGAGTGCTGGGATTAAAGGCGTGAGCCACCACTGCCCAGCTAGCATTTTCATTTTCAATAGGTGAGGTTGGCACAGATGGGAAATGAAAGGAGAAAGGCTTGCTAAGCGTGAGCATGGTTCAAGGTTAGCCTCGGGAGGCAGAATTCACAGATGAAGTTAGAGACGGGAAACTGAAGTCTCAGGACTTGTAGGTGAACAGGGAAACTTGCATTTGAAAAGAAATGAGAACATCTGAATCCTAGATACACTATTAGAAAGTTTACCAACTTCCCAAACAGGATTTCACTGTGCAGAAACGTGTGGATAGAACAGGGTAAAACTGTAAGGTTCCATTTGCTCATGCTTAGCTTCCACAGCAATGGGGCAGTGTGGTGGTGCTATGGTGGGTGCTGTGTGACCAACTTTTCCTAGGGAGGTGCTACACCCACATCTGTTCACCCTAGATATGGAACCCAAGATCGACCAAAGTACAGATACCACCAGAGTCCAACTTGGTGGACCACTGAGTTTTTACTAGGGTTGCTTACAGGAATATGGGTGAAGGGTTACTCACAGGAGTGGAAATGACTCAAAGAAAGCTGCATTACCAAGGCCACCCCAGCATGGGTGACAGCTCACAAAGCTGGGAACCTGGAGCACACTGCACAGCTTACAGGCAGCTCAGCAGGTTGGAGAGCGTCCTTTCCGAGTGACTCCGGTCTACACCTCTTCCAGGCAGCTTTTCTTCTCTCAGTCTTCTTCCTAACTCAGCTTTCCTCTAGCTGACAGGGACTCTCAGCTTTTAATGCTTACTCTGGCAGGGAGGGACCTAGTGAGTCTGGTCAGTTTCAGGGACTTCCTGAAGCTATTTTGAGTTGTTTACCTACCTGCTTAAGGATCTTCCGTGCAGGATGGGATGTCCCAATCTCCAAGGAAACTGTTACACAACACTCCACTCAGCACCCCCATTCATTTCTGCCCCTTCTCTGTAATGATCCCTGAGGCCACCACGTCACAGTAACAGTCACTTGTTCTTAGGAGCTTCACCGGTGGTTATGAATTGAGGCTGACAAAAACAGTGATCTACAGGTGCAAACACACTCATTTAGAGGGCAGTTTGACAGGCATGTCACATCTGTCTAGAAAAATCATAGAAGTTGCTTCCCCATTGGGACCTATGACCTCCCTAGCCACAGGTTTTTGTCCTGGCTTACAGTACCGGACATGAACTCCCTTTTGTGGAGCAGACCTTAAATCTAATTGGAAGGCCCTTGGTCTTACCCACACTAACCAAGCCACTATTGCACAAGCAGACACGTGTCAGGATTTCAGCACACAGTCCAAAGCCAAGCAGGAATGTTGGTGACAGTTCTCCACCAATAGCCTGCATGGCCACTGCTGGCACTCTGAAAGCCAGCCAGCAGGCTGGGGGTTTCCAGTGCGGTCCCAGCTTCATTTCTCCGTGTCCTGTAGTCACAGCATGGACATGCAGCATCTTCAGCAATGGGGTCTTACAGTCTCATTCCGGCATATAACCAACGGCAGTGGCAACAGCCTTGTGGTTTGTGGAGCCTCAAAGGCTTCACTGGCCTACAGCTCAAGGGGAGGGAGCCCACCCCTGGCACTGAGGTTTTCATTCCTCTGGGAGTGTTCTTTTGGATATATATATATATATATATATATATATATATATATATATTTTTTTTTTTTTTTTTTTTTTTTTTTTCCTTTCAGTTAACCCAGCCCCAGTAGGGTTGTGAGGTAGTTGGAAGAACCTGGTTGTCTCTCCTCTGGCTTTCCAAATCTGCAAAGACATTCGGGTTAGCATTTTGTCATCTGTATAACAAATCCTTTCCCAAATGATGGACAGAACAAGGCAACACCACAGACCACCATCCCATAACAAACAGTGGGGTTGCAAAGATACCCTCGGTGAAGCGCTCTGAAAGTCTGTTGTCACCTGTTCTCAGTGGGGCCAGGTGAGCCCAGAGGTTCCCGACTAGGAAGACACTAAAGTCAAAAGGTCTAGGTAGGCTGCAAAGGTTCCATCCATTCGTATCAATTGCTCCCTCCACAGATCAAGGTTGGATACAAAGCACGGAGAGGAGACGTTGACTTAAATTATCTCTCTGTAATCCTGTCACTCTCCCTGGGCCATTATGTCCCCATATCCTGGAGCTCTTCCACAGAGCCTCCCTGTATGTCTCCACATCTGATGAGCTCACTGGCCTGACTTAATCTCCTCAGACCCGCTCAGGGCCCAAGGGGAAGGTGGTCTTGTGCTCCCCGCTGCACCTGCTGGCCCTGAAGATCAGAGCGGCCCTGGGATGGCACTGTGGATAGAGCTGCAGCTGTGGCCTCTGCATTCCATACCCGGCTGTTGGGGTTGGTTGCTCCCGACTGGGCAACCCCCTAGCATAACCTCTGGCTGCAAGGAAACGTGCTCTTCTCGGTGTGGGGAGATAACTACCCACGCCTGGACTGGCTTAACTGTCCTCACATGTATTCCTGCTATTTTTCCCCTTAGGAACTCCAGCTAGACCCTGCCACATTTCTCTTGAGGAACCCAGATAAACCTCTCTCTCCGCTTTACCCTTTTCTCATCTCCTCTAGGCTGCTCTCCCACTCTATGGACACTTTACATGCTGGACTAAGTCACTGAGACCTGTCAAAGCCTCTCCTACTTTAGAAAGATCCTGCACCACCAAAGGGCTCAGCAAACCTGCGAAAGCTCCACACCAGCCTCGAGGTCCTAGCCGGATCCACCTTTTCTTTTGTTTTCTTTTGTATTTCAAGACAGGGTTTCTGTGTATAGTTTTGGTGCCTGTCCTGGAACTCTCTCTATAGACCAGGCTGGCCTCGAACTCAGAGATCAGCCTGGCTCTTTCTCCCGAGTGCTGGGATTAAAGGCATGCGCCACCACTGCCCAGCCTTTCTTTAACTCCTCTGTGAACACAGTCCTATCTGGCTGAGTGAACGGGGGTTCAAACACAGAATTCCTTATTTTCAGTCCGCTCAATAGCGCCCTCCCCTCTTCCACAGTCCTCCATTCTGGTCATTCATGGAGGGTTACAGGACATTACAGGAGATGCAGGTTATGCAGCCTGTGCCTTGGGGGATGGAAAGTTACATTGATCAGTTTTCCTGCCTCCACAGCCAGACTGATCCCGTCCACTCCCGTGTCCCACAGCCTCACAAGCCAGCCTGTGACAGGCTGTTTCACCGCTTAAAAGTCTTTCCTAATTCTAGCAGTCCAGTTGCTGAGTGTTTCCTGATCACACTGGTTTCTTGAACGGGACCATTGTAAAGGCCCCCCTCTTTATGGAGGATCACAGTTTCCCCCTCTTTTTCTACTAAAGGTCAGGCTTGAGGGGTGCCTTCTACTGCTTTTCCTACCTCTTGCCTATCTTCTAGTTGTCTAATTTACCTGTCAAATGGGATACTAACACAATGCTGGCCGTCACTCCCTTTCTTTTTGCAATTGCTCCTTTACACAAACAAGCTCCTGCCTGGCCACCATCTCAGCCTCAGATTCATTCCTGACAACACACAACAGAGGCTGAGCAACCTCTGTCACGGCTTGCCGACAATCTTGACCCTCAGGTAGGGTAAAAGATCCAAGCGCATGTCTGGGTTTGAAAATCCCACCAATCCCTGAGCTCAGAAACCCACCAATCCCTGAGCTCAAAATCCCACTTATCCCTGGGCTTGTCCCAAACTCAGGACTTGAAATCCCATCAATCCCCACCCTGGACATCTCCACCCTGGAAGACTCTGCTCCCAAGAAACCCTATATAAGCCTGTCTCCAGCTCAGTTCCCTGTTGCTCCTCACCAGGCAGAGGCAACTGCTCTCCTGTGTCTCTCCCAATAAATCGCTTGTGTGAGGTTCATTGCCTGGCATGACTTCGTGGTATTCCTTGGCTCCCAGCTGCCAGGACACCTTTCCCTTAAGAGCTGCAACACTTAAACTAGGGAAGCCTTTCCCTCAGAGCTGTAACGCTTACACTTTGTGCACTAATCTCAAAGACTACAAGATTTCCTCTAAACCTCTAGCTCTTTCCAGGGTATCTCCATATTCATGTGGTGGACCTAATCATCAACCTACCATAAAAGACTGCCATCCTGGGATCCCTCCCCCAGAAGCTCCTAATCCTGATGGCTCAGCCTTGGTTGCATGTCTCACTACCCATAGCAAGAACCACACAACGGCTGTCATAGCACAGAGACACACTCGCATACAGGAAAGGACAACTCTATTGGAATTTCCTCTCTGGACGATGCCCACCCAGGCTTCTAGCCTCATGTGCATCCCTTGATAGCCACAGCCAGGACCATGTACTCCCTCCTCCCCAGCTCATCTTTGGTTCTGTTCTGTCCCTGTTAGGACACCAACTGTGTTGTCCGACACAACTTTTTCTGGGGAGATACAATACAGACATCTACTCACCCCAGATATGGGGGGAACCCATGACTGACCAAAGTATAGATACCACCAACGTCCACCTTGGTGAACCAATAGGGTTTATTGGGGTTACTTACAGGAATATGGGTGAGGGGTTACATATATAAGTGGAAATGACTCAAAGAGAGCTGCATTACCAAGGCCACCCCAGCATGGGCCACAGCTCATGAAAGCTGGGAATCCTGGAGCACACTGTACAGCCTGCAAGCAGCTCAGCAAGTTGGAGAGTGTCCTTTCCAAGTGACTCTGGTCTACACCTCTTCCAGGCAGCTGGTTGGTTTCTGCTTCTTCCAGGCATCTGGTCCATCTCAGTCTTCTTTGCAGCTTTTCTCCTGTCAGAGTCTTTGTGGCTCAGCTTGTCCGAGAGTCTCCTCAGGAGCTTGGCTCCCATCTGAGAGGGACTCCAGCTTTTAATGCTTGCTCTGGCAGGAAGGGACCTAGTGAGTCTGGTCAGTTTCAGGGACTTCCTGAAGCTATTTTGAGTTGTTTACCTACCTGCTTAAGGAGCTTCCCGGCAGGATAAGAATGTTTCAATCTCAGGGGAAACTATTTTGCAACAGTGTGCCAGAGAAATTCTGTGGTAGAGGCTTAGCCTGTAAAGTGCCTAAGTGCCTGCGGCACCAACATGAGGACCCTAGTTCAGATCCCCGGTACCCGTAAACAAAAATTAATTAATTAATTAAATTTTAAAAAAGCTGTCCTCATAAACATCTGCAGCTTTGGCACAGGGAGGCAGAGACGGGTGGATACCCAAAGCTGACTGGTCAGCCGTCTAGCCAATCTGGAAGCATTAGGTTCTTCAAGAGACCCTGTCTCAAAAGATGAAGTGGAAAGTGCTCAGTGAAGACACCTGACATGCACCTAGTCCTCTACATACACACATGCATATGTACACACACACACACACACACACACACACACACACACACACACACACACAGAGTGCTGGTGTGTGACTAGCCTAGGGCGGGTACACTGAGTGTATTACAGGCTCATAGCAGCCCTGACAACAAAGGAGGCCATGGCAGAGGGGAAGTACTAGAACTTCCCTAACACTGGAGGGCCTCTTTGCCTCCTTCCTTCCCCAGCCTGTGAGGTGTGGCTTCCGGAGCCACACCAGTGTCTCGAATCAGTCTTCCCTCTCCTGTTCCTGCCACTTCCTCTGTACACATTAGCAACAGAGAGCAAGGAACCCCACGGCTCTTCCCAGAGCTTCCCAACTGGATGACTTTGAGGTCCTTCAGGAATTCCATCAGGAGCGTGACCTTGATGCTGTCTGCATGATGAAGGAACTGAAGGGGACGCTTGGAGCTGGACAGGAAGCCAGCTGCGAGGTTGTCTGGGCTCTTCCTACCACACGGCAAGAGAACGCTGATGTTGGTCTTCCAATGCATCCTGGGGTCCACAGACATCCTGGGTCTGCTACATTGCAAGGGCTTAGTTACTTTTTTTTTTTTTTTTTTTTTTCAAAGGGAAAGGATGAAAACCTTAAGACATTTTCAGGAGGAAGATCCTAATGTTGGCACTGTATCAAATTCTTTGCTCTGGGGGAGGATGGCTGTGGAGACAGGGTGGGGTGAGTTCAAAAACGTTTCTAACATGTTCTGGCTCTGGGCCCAACATTGTTGAAAACTGCTCAGAGGAGAGCCCCAGAGCACTTAGATTTGGGGCTTTAAAACCCTCTTTGTTTAGATGGTCAAATTTGTTTAGTTTCTCAAAGGAAACAAGGAAAGAACTTGAATAGAAATGATCCCCCCATAAAACAAACCCTTTCCCAACATGTTGTCCTTATCTTTATCAAGCGTTTATCCAAAGAAGTAAAAGCTGCAAGATTCAGCTGAGATTTGTGTCCTCGGGGTTTTTAGCAAAACGAACGATTATCATTTTATTTGCTGTTACATTGTAAGTGTTTCATGTATCTCATCCCTTCATCTTTTTACTGATCCTTTTTGGGGAAAGGGAACAAGGCTCAGTATAAAGGCCAGGCTAGCTTCAAATCTTCAGTCTTCCTGCCTCAGCCTCCCAAGTGCTGGGATCACAGCCCGGACTGTGTCCTGCCTGGCTGGGACAGTCCTTCACCTTACATATGTATCCCAAGCATGGGCAGGAAGCTGCGGCTCACCTGCCTAAGGGAGCTGGTGGAAGGCAGGGATTCTTGCACTTTTTCTACGTGCAACTCTTTGAGAAACTTTTGCATGAATCTGGACGTACAAGTATATAAGACAGGCATACAGATCAAACATTTACTGTTAATGAGTCATGGTTTATTGTGAAGCAACGCTTTAATTTTATACATATATCTTCACCAGTTGTTAAGGAAAACAAATTTGCATGCTAATGAGATAATGTGCTTGTTTATTTTTGCATGAAGAACTAAATCGGGTGAATATTTAGTATTTCTGGACATAGTATTTTTCATTCTTTCTAGATTTTTTTCAGAATTGATGGGTTTTGACTTTATAATGCTTAAGAATACTAATCTGAATAAAACCTAGCTGACAATGGCAAAGGTGTGTTTAGAGTCATTTCAGGAACTGTTAGAACTTCATTGCACGATTGCCAAAATTTATTACATTAAGAAAGTTAAGTCAGCAATTCAAACAGCAATTTTTGAAACCAAACATTTCAGCATAACGAAACCCAGAGCTGTATGCATTTGACATTTGCATGCTGAAGCGCAAGGGTCAGATAATATTAAAAAGCCTTTGTTTTCTGTAATGAGACCACTCACTGTGTTTCCATGAGAGCAGAGAGCTATGGGGAAAGCTTGGCTGTTTATAACGCACAGTAGTCTTAGCTCAGAACTCAAGTGCTTCACGGGGCCTCCTTAGCCTTGCCAGCATGACACGTGTGCTGGGCAAAGTGCTCAGATCTTTTACTGTTTGTTTGCCAAATATTGGGTGATCTCCAGCTTAAGAATCCGGGGTTTAGATTTAAGAGCTGATGAGGGCCGGAGCTGGGATGCAAATATAGGTGTCTGCTTGAAGTCTGGGTTCTATCAGTGTGTTCTGATGAGTGTTTACCACTTGGGGCTCTGGTAGAGAAGAGACTCTGTTTCGTGGTGTTTGTGGTTCCCCGCCATAGCTGATCTCAAGCCACTAACTTTATCCCACCGAACAGACGCGT
Organism: Peromyscus maniculatus bairdii; assembly: GCF_049852395.1. Taxonomy (NCBI): domain Eukaryota; kingdom Metazoa; phylum Chordata; class Mammalia; order Rodentia; family Cricetidae; genus Peromyscus; species Peromyscus maniculatus. Next base: position 40,943,367 of record NC_134860.1, on the reverse strand, counting down.
GAAGAAATGCGCCAAATCTACTCAGCTGACGTCAGCTGTTGTCAGCACACCAAGCTCACCTTGTGTGTTCTAATGCCATCGAGTATCCTGAGGAGCCTGGCACACTTGTGTGGTGCCAATTCTCTGTACTCCTGTACACCCAGACACTACCCTGAAGGTTTATATGAGTATTTCCAGCTTGACTTGCCCATAGCCAGCCATTTCAAGGAGACTCTATAGAGGTCCAGAGAGTTTAAAAGATTTGGTGAAGGTCACATAACATACAAGTGGAGTGTGTCTAGACTAAGGCTAGACCAGACTCTTAAACCTTGTGGATGATGAACTTTAGAGAAAGCATTGAGAGTAAATGAAGGACTGGAAAGAAGCAATTTCATTCAAGTGTTATGGCATAGATGTTGTTTTCTCTATATGATACCAACAAAAAGCATCAGTTAATTGAATTGGTGATAGCAAGCATTGGGGTATTAGGCTGTGTTTACATTTTTTTAAATATTTATTTTTATTTTATTTGCATTGCTGCTTTGCCTGCATGTATGTCTTTATGAGAACATTGGATCCCCTGGATAGAGTTACAGACAGTTGTGAGCTGCCATGTGGGTGTTGGGAATCGAACCTGGGTCCTCTGGCAAAGCAGTCAGTGCTCTTAACCACTGAGCCATCTCTCCAGCCCCCTGTTTAATTTTTTTTTTAAGTTTTATTATTTATTAGGTATACAGTGTTCTGTCTGCATGTATGCCTGCAGGCCAGAAGAGGGCACCAGATCTCACTACAAATGGTTGTGAGCCACCATAATGGTTGCTGGGAATTGAACTCAGGACCTCTGGAAGAGCAGACAGTGCTCTTAACCTCTGAGCCATCTCTCCAGCCCCTGTGTTTACATTTTTAAAAACCTGGACTTTCCATGGGTGTGGTGGCACACACCGTTAATCCCAGCACTCTGGAGGCAAAGGAAGGTGGATCTCTGTGTTGGAGGCCATCTGGTCTACATAGATCCTGTCTATAAACAAACAAACAAACAAATAAATAAATTTCATCTCTAAAACTATGTAATTTTGAGTTTGATGGTCAAAAAGGATGATAACTAAGTATATGATTATTAATTAATTAATTTTGAGACAGGACTTCACTATGTAGCTCTGGCTGTCCCAGAACTCACTATGTAGACCAGGCTGACCTCAAATTCATAGAGACCTGCCTTTGCCTCTGCCTTCTGAGTACTGGGATTAAAAGCATGCACCAACATATCCAGTTTGTGATAACTGATTTTTAAAGTATTTTTAGATTTATTTATCTTATTTTATGTGCATGAATGTTTTGTCTGTATGTATATATGTGCAATATGTGTGTGTGGTGTCTGTGGGAGTCCAGAAGAGGAAGTCTGATCTCCTGAAACTGGAGTTAGAGATGGTTAGGAACTACCATGTGGATGGTGGGAACTGAATCCAGGTCCTCTGCAAGAGCAAGTGTTCTTAACTGCTGAGCCATCTCTCCAGCCCCTATAACTAATTTTTAAACAAAATTCAGAGGCCTTAAAAGCATGTGTAGGGGCTGGGGGGATAGTTCAAACAATTCCCACCACCCCCAAAAAACGAAACAAAACAAAACAAAACAAAAAAAAACAAAGAAGGAAAGAAAGAAAGAAAGAAAGAAAGAAAGAAAGAAAGAAAGAGAGAAAGAAAGAAAGAAGGAAGGAAAGAAGGAAAGAAGGAAAGAAGGAAAGACAGGTGTGATGACATGTGCTTGAAATTCCAGCACTATAAAGATGGACCTTGGGGACTCACTGCCAGCCAGCCTGGCCTATGAGCTCTAGGCCAGTGAGAGATCCTTTCTCAAAAAAAAAAAAAAAAAAAAAAAAAAGGGAAGGCACACATACAGTCATCGTCCACACCCACACCCACACATGAAGAAAAGAGAAGCAAAGAAAAGTATGCCTGCAATCTACAATAGCGGTGTGGGGGTGCATTCCTGTAGCCAACGAACTAGAAAGGCTAAAGAAGGAAGAGCAAGAGTTTGAGGCTAGCCTGGGCTACATAGCAAGACCTTGTTTATTTGTCAAAACAAAACAAAACAAAACGGGGGTGGGGGGGGGTGTCCCAACTAGTAGTTCCCATGGCACTGAGGCTACGAGGTGCAGAGGGCCCAACACTCCTGTCCTTTCACAGAGCTTGATCTGGTTGTTTCTTCTGTTCCTTGGGCTTTTCTGATTTTTGCTGACTTTAAGGTTTCAACTAAATATTGCTCAGGCCCCTTTGTGGGGTCCTCATGTAGCATAGGATTGGGTGCATCCATAAACCAGCCTAGGGGAGTTTCTCTCCTTCATAGCTACACGGAAACCACAAGCATTCTTAGGTTATGAACTGCTGTGCAAGAAATCAAATCCTCCTCATTCTCCTCTGGCCAGAAAGAATGTTGAGAAAGAAGAGCCTGGTTCTGCTTCCCTGTGGATGTGATAAAGTCCGAGACTTGCAAAAGAGCTTAAGTAGTACAACTTGTGTAAGAAGAATTCCTTGGGTGCATTTACTATAAACAAAGGGTCCTTGGCACGAACAGAGAACTGAACAGCTGCAGCTGCAGGAGATTTGCTTAGACAACCAAAACATTAAATGCTCTTGAGACAGGAGGCAGGGGAGAAGGAGAGAGAGGGAGAGAAGAAGAAGGGGGAGGAAAGAGGGAGTGAAGAAGAGAGGGAGAGAGGGGGAAGAAAAAGGAAGAGGAGGAGGAGGGAGAGGAGGAGGAGAGGAAGGAGAGAGAGAGAATACCTGCCAAGTCTCTGATATGTTCATCTTCTCCCTAGGTCTATGTAGCCTTCTAGGATCAACTGTGCCTATCTGTGCCTAAAAGGAACCTCTTTAAGCAAGACTGGATTTTCCCTTTATTTCTTTCGAGTTAAACAAACACAGGGGTCTAAGGTTAAGTTACTAGACATAAATTAAATAAATCAAAAGCAGGACACGGGTGAGACTTCAGCTCCCCCGAGAATATGCAGAAGTTAGTGGGAGAGACTGAACAGAAAGGATTGCCTTGAGGTGAGATTATTGTGGGTATACTGGACTCGACTTGCTTACCGTGGAAAACCCAGGGACACAGTGACACAGTCCTGTACTTCTTGGTCATCCTGCTCACCCTCACAGCACTGCAGCTCTCCAAACTCTTGAGTTTCTTGGGACATCACCATGAAATCAACTGGAACTTGTTTCATGTCTCTGCAGAATTCAGTTAATCACGTTACTAAAATAACTGCCACACACTCAAAGCATGAAATGTGTAGTTTCATCACTTAGTGGTAGCACCCCAAATTTTACTAGAATATACTAGAAGTACAATTGCTATTATTTTGAGCCATGGAATTGTCAAAATGTGACTTTTCAACTTAAAAATAGTAAATTTATGTTCTACTAGAAAATATAATACAATAGATGATTGGATAAAACATGAGATTATCACAAAGTCACCAAAAAAATAGATTTGAACTATATGTTCTAATATAAAAAGTTATATGAGATTATTATGAAATGACTTTAAAATATTCTCAAGTATTTTAATAATTTAAAATAAACAAAATGCCATCATTGAAAAAAAAATACTTTTATAAGGGGTTAGAGCAGTGGTTCAGTGGTTAAGAGCACTCATGGCCCTTCCAGAGGACCCATTCGCAGCTCATACAGCACCTCACAACTGTGGGTACTTCCATTTTCAAGGGATCCAACTTCCTCTTCTGATCTCCAAGCACACATGTGGTACACATACATACATGCAAGCAAAACAATCATACCCATTAAAGTAAATAAAATATTTTTAAGTGTATGCTAGTATATAAAACATGAGAGAATCTGTTAACAGAAGCTATAACCAGAAACTGGAATGGTTATGGAAAACTTGTATTTTCTATAAATAGTTCTACAGCATGTTATCATTGGGTTATTGTCTTGTTTTTGTTTGTTTGTTCGTTGTGACAGGGTTTCTCTGTGAAGCCCTGACTGTTCTGGAACTCACACTGCAGACCAGGCTGGCCTCGAACTCACAGAGATCCACCTGCCTCTGCCTCTCAAGTGCTGGGATTAAAGGTGTGTGCCACCACCGCCTGGCTTTTATTTGTTTATTTGAGAAAGTGTCTCCTGAGCCAGCATGGGACTCACTGTGTAGTCCTGTGTAACCCACGCTAGACTCAAACTCCTAATTCTTGGGCCTCAGCTTCCTGACAGCTGTTATCAAAGGCATGGGTCACCAATCCTGGCAATACATTGTCTTTTTATTTTTAATAACAAGTATGTATCATCTTTGAAATAAAATAATCACTATTTTAAACATCTGGAGGTAGAGATAACAAGTAGTCATATGATATAGTCTCAACACCAATTAGTGATTAATTATTACAATTAGAATAATACAAGTTAAAAATCATAATGTAATACTGTTCCATATCAATAATCATGACAGGAGGATAAAGTAGTGAACACACTAAAAGCTGGAGCAGATGCAGCAAAAGCAAATCATTTGCACCTTACTGGAGGCTGCAAAGGGGTACCACCACTCAGGGTTTTGGCAAGTTTTGTTAATAAGTTAAACATACAGTTAGTCAATGACCCAACAATTCCACTTCTAGGAAAAGGAAGATACTTATTTTTCATGCAAAAATCATACACAAATATTTGTAGCTGATTTATTCACAAATATTGCCATCTGGAAGCAGCTCATATCCTCCAACTGGTGAACAGATAGCTGTGACACACTCATGTAGTGCAACACTTGGCCGCAATGAAGTGAAATGAGCCACCCATATTTGCAACTCTGTGAATGAAGGCCAAAGGCATTATGCTAAGTGAAAGAAGCCAGATGTCAAAGACTGTATGTTCCCATTTATATGCTGTTCTGGAAAAAATCACTGCTGGAGGGCTGGAGAACAGAGTCAGGATGGTGGAGTAAGAGCAAAGTGGAAGCCCGAGAGGATGCTGTAGGGATGGAACAGCTAGCTAGCAGTGTATCTTGATTGTGGTGTTGCTCACACATCTCTAAGCATCTGCCACGCTCAGAGATCTGTACATCCAAATGAGCTTTCTTGTATGTAAATCAAAAAAATAACGCTTAAAAAGAAACATGCTATCAGAAATACCCAGTTCATGTTCTAGTTTTAGAAATCTCTTCACAAGTGAGTTTTTGTTGTTATGCAATCCAGGGCTGCAGGCATGCTAAGAAAGCTCCAACCTTCTCACATCCCTGCACTCATCCTGTGGCTTTGCCAAGTCCAGTCAAGAGGCAAGACTAGCAAGACTGCTTTGTTGAGATCAGACTCGATTGCCAAAGATGAATGAAGTGTGATATTCTCATTACGTGAGGGTCATTTGGGAGTTCATAGCTACAGTTTGGAAAACTCCATACAGATGCAGAATGGATGAGGTAGTGGCCAACACTTCAAGGAGGCAGTTACTCATGAGCACATCCTATATCATGGATAGTGTATGCCAAGTCTTAGCACCATCCAGCTCCCCTTTCACACTGGAGGAACCCCTAATCCTACTCAAAGGGTAGTCAGGTACTATCAATTGTTCAATCACGTCTGCCTTAAGTCCTTCAACTTCTTCCATCTACGAACACTCTGGGGGTGGGGAGAAGGGGGAGGCACTTCACAGCCAGAGCAAGGTGCCACTCCTCTGACAGATTTCTGGACTGAACTCTGTTTCTGCTTAAGCTCAAAAGCATAACCCAGAACACCACACTAGGCAGGGCTGGAGTCACTGAGGGTGACCTCCTCAGTTGTTAGCACCGTCTGCAGTAAAGTAAAAGCATTGTTTCAGGCTGCATTTTTCCTTTCATGTGCACGAGGGATATTGCTCCTCTGAGCAATAAGAGTGAACCAGAGCAGATGGGCGGTGGTAGCGCACGCCTTTAATCCCAGCACTTGGGAGGCAGAGCCAGGCAGAGCTCTGTGAGTTTGAGGCCAGCCTGGTCTACAGAGCGAGATCCAGGACAGCTAGGGTTGTTACACAGAGAAACCCTGTCTCGAAAAAAAACAAAACAAAATGAAAGAGCGAACCAGAACAAGGAAAGGGGAGAAGGGAGAAAGGGGGCCCCTAATAACAATACAGAATAAGGAAAAGAGAGAATGGGGAAGGGGGGCCCCTAGGTAACAATAGAGAGGAGGGATCTGCTGAGCTTGAGGCTGCAGAGCTAAACTTTTCTTTGTCACATCCATTTTTTTCAGACCTTCTACAGAAGAATCCTACTCTATTTACATGACTTATTAAAGATTCATGCCTAAGAAATTAAGGCTTTCAAATAAAAGAGGCAGAAACGGGCTGTTCCATGTAAACAAATCTTCAAAATGGAAGTCTAGGTAATGATTGTGGTATACCAGATTTTCTTTGTGAACTGGCCATTTTTCGCACAACCACATACTCAGGGTCAAAGCTAATGGAGCTTCCTACCATTATGTCCCCTTGTAATAGACCAACTCTTTCTTCCTCCGGAGACCAGTAGTTGGAAGTTCATGTTCTCTGTTTTGTTCCTTTGAGTCTGTAATTGTTTACCATGGCTGTCAAATACTTCAAGGAGCTGCTAAAAGGAGATCTTTGCACTCTCAAAGAATCATAACTCCTATGGGTCAACTACAGCCACTGACTAGCCGGTTAACTCTGAGCTTGTCATCGACCTTTCCACTAGGTTACTGATACATATCTATCTCTCTACAATGTTGAGATGAGTTGTGGGAAATAATACACTTCAAAGTGTGCATAAAAAATCACTAACTCAAGGCTGGAGAGGTAGTTAAGATCACATACTGCTCTTGCAGAGGACTGGGTTTTATTTCCCAGCACCAGCATATGTATGGCAGGTCATGATTTTCTGTAACCACAGTTCCAAGGGATCCAATACTCTTTTCTGGCTTCTATGGGCACCAGGAGTGCACATACATACATGCAGGCTAAACACTCGTGCACATAAAATAAAAAGTAAATCATAAATCACAAACTTCTCTGCCAATGCAGGGATTGTTATAATTTCATAAGATTTTGAACCAAAATCTTTAGCAGAAGTATTTGTTTTGAGACAGCTTGTTGTGGAATGTTCATTTACCCTGTAAAATGTATCTTTGCCAAGGAGCCTTCTGATGGGTTTAATAAAGAGCTGAATGGCCAATAGTTAGGCAGAGAAAGAGATTAGGTGGGACTTCTGGAGACAGAGAAGATTCTGGAAGAAGAGAGGAAGAATTTCTAGCTAGACACAGAGAGGAAACAGAAGGTGCAAGATTAAAGAGAGGAAATACCACATGGCAGAACACAGATTTAAAAATATGGGTTAATTTAAGTTATAAAAGCTAGTTGAAACAAGCCTAAGCTAAAGGCCAAGCTTTCATAATTAATAAGAAGTCTCCAGGTCATTATTTATGGGCTGACACTCCAAAGATAGACTAACAAGAAAGCTTGCTACAACAGCTGCTGCCATGACATGCTGAAACACTTTGCCTCTTAGAAAATGACTCGGGTTGTTCCATGCAAATCTATTAAATGTGCCCATCTGTGACATTTTGCCATTTTAACCCACTTTCACGTATATAACCTCCACTTCTTCCCATACTCTGAAAGAGCATAAGCCACGCTGCCCCACACTGACCCTGCCCTTTCTTCTTCATGCTGCCCCAGGTGCCCTCTGCCCTATCTTCTCTGAGGCTGTATTATTCAAAACAGACGTATGGATGATGGTAACCACTAATCCCGAATGCTAGAGCAAGAGCATCCTTAAGCAAGACAAAGGCTGAAGATCTGGAGAGGAAGGGACTAGGAGCATGTGAACTCACAGAGACTGGGCTGTGTGGACTTCATGAAGAGGGAGGGATTGGAATGAGGTAGACATTGTACCCTTAGGACAGGAAGGGTGCTGAGGACTCACAATGACAGTGAGATGGAACGAGGTGAGAAACCCTGCGGGAAATGAGTCTGTGAAGTAAGACATTCATTCAATGTTCATTGAGCTGTTTTTGTGTTAGAACTGGGAATGTCTCAGTAAATAAAACTGGAAAAATCTGGGTCTCTGTGTATTTAGGGTCTGGAGCCCTTGTAAAGTCACTGGATGTCAGTGAAATGGAAAGTGGGAAGTCATGACACCATTTCCAGTGGGTGTTGGAGGGCAGGGTGGTGCAACAGATAACAACAGAAGGTAGGTGAGGGATGGGCTGGGAAAGTGGCATGGACACATCAGTGTTCAACACCGTGGATGTGAAGTCCCAATACCCAGTCCAAGTTCTGTTCTCAAATGAAACAAGCTCTACAGTAAATTCCTGGGTTTGGTGATTTATGTAGTGTTCCAGTTTCTCAAAGCCTAATTGAGGGAACACCCATTTGATTGAAATGTTCACCTAGTGCAATCCTTAATGTTTAGGATTTTTTCCTTTTGCACTAATATAGGAAAATTCATCAAACTAATAATGTACTTAATACATCTTTCAAAAAAGATAGATTTGTGAAGTCAGTTTTCCTCATGAAGGCCTATTTATAAATATTGAGGGCCAGCAAGAGGCCTCAGCAAGTAAAGGGATTTTCCATCAAGCCTGACAACTTGAGTCTGATGCCTGAACCACACATGGAAGAAGGAGCCCACCCCCTCAGTTGTCCTTTGACTTCTGTACCTACACGTATCCACACACGTATCCACACACGTATACACACACGTATACACACAAATAGTTAATAAATGTAATGCAAATTTAACATTTAAAGCCTAAAAAATTCATCTTAACTCATCCAAGGTACCTCTCTGGAGGTGATAAAATAGTGTAATCCACTGACCTAACAATAGAGGTAGAATGGAGAGAAATGGTGTGTCCTTTTGACTGTGTCTCAAACATCAAGAATGCCCAGGAAACTATGACTACTAGTTAGATTTTGCTTAGTTTCTAACCAAATTCTTCACTTAGTGCCTGACACAGCCATGTTCAGTGTGGTGCTTGACGCGGCAGTATGAAGTGTGGCCCATCAGAGGTCACTCTGTAGGTCCCAGATGTGTACTCTCAGAGTTGACATATTATTGGCAAAATTAAGAAGCTTTTTCTTTGACTTCTACAGAAGCAGGCCTAGACTGAAGATCATCATAGTTTCCCACAGAAGTATTTTCCCAAGATCATATTTCCTTTGATCACAAACATTCATCAGTTCTGCTGAGACTCTTAAAGAATTGATTTAATTCTTACTGCTTTGCATCATAAACTTTAAAAAAGGACTATATTATCTTGAAAAAATGTTGTAATTATATTCCATCAATTAATATTTCGACAAAGAAGCCCTCTATATCAGACTTCAGTAGGCCAGCGGCTTTGCCTATACTCTGAATCATCTAGGGAATTTTAATATCAACTGATGTCTGAGGTTCTAATTGAACTGAGAAAAGAAAGTTTCCTAAATGGTTCTGATATGCAACTCTTGCCCAAGTGCAGCTCTTTCTGAGGTCTGTTGTAGTGTCTTGGTGATGAGGGCATGAGGGAGCCCTCATGGTGGGGACTCTTTCCCACTTTACATTGGCAGTGGGAGGTGCACCTTCTGTCACTCATAGACAATATTTCTCAAGTGCACAGCTCTACTAGCTTCATTTCTCACCTCAATTAACAACCAAGATGATCTCCTACAGATATGGCCACAGGTCAATTTAATCTAGACAATTTTTCCTTAAGACCCTTTTTCCAGGTGACTCTAGGTTGTGTCAAGTTGACAGTTAAAACCAACCAGCACAAGCCGGGTGTGGTGGTGCACATGTTTAATTCCAACAGTCGGGAGACAGAGGCAGGCGGATCTCTGTGAGTTCAAGCCTAGCCTGGTCTACAGAGTGAGTTCCAGGATATCCAGGGCTGCTACACAGAGAAATCCTGTCTTGAAAAACAAAACAAAAAAAAAGAGAGAAAAAGAAAAGAAAAACAGAAAAAAAAGAAAAAGAAACAAAAAACCCTAACCAACACAATCTACCCCTTGTCAACTTGACATGCAAACATATCCCCATAACCTTCCTGTGTGTGTGTGTGTGTGTGTGTGTGTGTGTGTGTGTGTGTGTGTGTGTACATGTATATATTTTATTCCAACTCCTGGTACCAATTTCTGTTCTAGTTTCATTTATATTACTGTATAAAATATCCTGATAAAAAGCAACTTAGAGAAGAAGGGATTGTGGTGGTTTGAATGAGAACGCCCCTGTAGGCTCCTATGTTTGAATACTCAGGCACTAGTGAATTGAATTGTTTGGGAAGCATTAGGAGATGTGGCCTTGTTGGAGTAAGTGTGTCGCTAGGAGTGGGCTTTGAGGTTTTTAAAAGCCCACACTAGGCCTAGTGTCTCTCTCTCTGCCTACAGATCAGGATGTAAAGCTCTCAGCTGCTGCTCCAGCACTATGCCTGCCTGCTTCCCACCATGATGCTATGGTCATGGGCTAACCCTCTAAAACTGCAAGCAAGCCCCCAATTAAATACTTTCTTTTATCTTTTACAAGAGATGCTTTGGTCATGGTATCTCCTCACATAAATAGAATAGTAAGTAAGACAGGGCTTGTTTGGCATATCATTTTAGGTAACAGTCCACCACTGCAGGAAAATCATAGAGGCAGGAACTTAAGACAGCTGGTGGAAACATATCCACAGTCAAGAGTAGAGAGAGAATATATGCATGGATCCTTGCTTGCTAGCTTTGTTTACTTTTATACAGTTGAGGGCAGCGTAGGGAATGGTGCTGTCCACAGTGGGCTGGGCCTTTCTACTAAGTATCCAAACATATGAGCCTATGGGGGCCATTCTCATTCAAACCACCACCGTCCCTTCTTCCCTAAATTGCTTCTTGTCGGGATATTTTATCACAGTAATATAAATGCAACTAGAACAGAAATTGGTACCAGGAGCAGGATAGTTGCTGGTACTGGATGAACAAAAAAATAATCAAGGTTATTCCCCCCACTTACCCCCGCCACACCCCACACACCATGTCTATAGTCCAACATGGTCTAAACAATTCCTAATGAAAACTCTCTTCCCACGTGATTCTAGGTTGCGTAAACTGATAGTTAAAACTAGCCAGCACAGTGACTGAGGCAAAGAAGAAAAGCAGCCTTAGAACACAGCCAACTTTCCATCACGGAGAAGGTGAGAACTCACCACTGCCCAGGATAACCTTGGCAACAGTATTTCAGTAGGAAGAGACATGGCGAGTATATGTGAACATTCCACTACCATAGAGTCCGTCTGTATCAATGGAACCAGGCACTGTGGAGTTTGTGGAGCCTTATACCACTCTTCATTTATTTATTATTTTAGGGTTTGGGGTAATATCTGATGTTCATGCTTGGAGAAATTCTGAGAATTTTGAACTTTGCAGTCATTCTGGGTGGCTTACAAATCAGATTTCTGCTTCCAGATTAACGGACCATAGCTATGCTGATGTGCGATGTGACCTTTCAGGGCCATTCAGATTCTCATTCAGTTACTGCTAGTTCTTGGAGCCTCAGCAAGCCACTTAAATGTTCAGAATCTCGATTTTCTTATCTCATAGGTTGTGGTGAGGATTTCAAATGCATTGTAATGTCTATTGTATAATAAATTTTCAATAAATTAGAACATCATCAATAAATCTAGGTTGTAGGCCCTTAAAGGGCACAGTGTTACACTTCCTCGGTCTGTAGAATTTAGGCCGTTACAATTCTCTAATGTTTATGAAGTATGTCCAGTCACAAGAGCACAGTTCTACCTTCATGAATAATGGGGAAGGCAAGAACATTCCTTTACAGGCAGTAGAATGAGAGGTTTTGCTGGTGCCCATGTTTTTGAGGAAGGTCCCTGACTGATCCCAGCACCAGAGCCAGGCTTAGGAAGTTTAACCATCTGGATCCTAGATCCAGATAGCTTGGGTTTGAATTTTGCTCTTGACTCTTGCTTTTCTTGAAGTCACCTAATCCTTCTCCACTCCATTTCTTTATCCGAAAACTGGGCATGTTCACTGGATGAATAAAGCAGCCAAGAGCCCTCAGACTGAGCCCTGGACATTACTGAAGGTTCAGTAGGGACTTGCTATTGTTATTATTGGCTTCAGGAGCATCGTTCTGACTCAGGTACCAACTTCTAGAGGAAGTGCCAGTGGCCAGTGGGTCACATGTCACAGAAACGAGGTGATCTGATTGGGTGAGAAGCGCAGCATATCTCGGAAAGCAGCGCAGAGGAAGCCAAAGACAACGGGAAACATGGCTGCTCTCACTACCCAGTGCGGACAGCTCACACTGATGTCACTTTCGGGCCATCATCCAACTCATCAGAAGTTGACCAGCCCTTATTTACAGAATATGTCACAGGGCAGCTGTGAAGGTCTTAAAGGAAGTGAAACGTAGAACCTCTGAGGAACATTGGAGTCCGGGACTGGACATGAAGTCTATATGGAGGACAGAGAGGCTGATGTAATGTGATGAAGTATAACTTGTGTGGATTTGCCTGGTTTTTTTTTTTTTTTTTTTTCTCTCTTCTCCAAGTCCCATTTTTTTTCCTTAGCAACAATCAAGAATGAAACAAGAATGCAGTGATCCAGGAAAAGCTGTAGGGGTTAGGAAAGCCTTCGGAGTAGTATTTTTTTCTATTCATGTCAGCAGGGCTTCCTGAACAGCCCTGTGTGGCAGGTTCTGTGCTAAGTGTGGGAAACACAAGATAAAAATATACTATGTGTTTCCGACCATATTCCAATGACCACACAGGTCCATCCAGGAGTACATTTGTAAGGCTCTTTCTTGTCCTGTGATCAGAGGAAGAAGCATTCTGAAGTGGAGATACAAGGTAGATGAGCGTGTTAGAGAGGACAAAGGTGTAGCATTATGTGAAAACTCCAAGAGAGAAGGGGGCGGGTGGTGGTAGGGTGGAATTGGGGTTGGTGGGGGACAACAAAGGTGTGCCATTATGTGAAAACTGTACTTCTACACTCCAGACTTTGTCTGTCCACAGTGACAGATGTAACTAGAGAACTGTATATTTTAGGTGAGAGACTGAGGCAGAGACGCCCAAGCATTAGGCATCCAAAAAGAGGAGATGCTCTGTATAATATCTGGAGGTGGGAAGGGCAAGGAACACCATCCATGAAGGCATACCAGGACCCAGCTGTTTTTGTGAATGGGGTACCAGAAATAGCTCAGTATTCTGAGACTGTAAGGCTGGAAAGAACAGGATATGACAGATCTATCTCTTCCCAGGACTGAAGGACCGCAGCAGCTGTCCTGAAGATGAGGAAGCTCCACCCAAGCATGTAAGACAAAGATATGTCATAGTCAGGTTTATTTAAAATTCATAAAGAGCACAGGTTTAGGGGCAGAGTGTGTTAGTGAGGACTGGCGATTGCTACCTGTAAGAATGGCTTAGGCCAACAGAGGGATGTTTTCTCACACAGCAAAGGGGTGGTGGCAGCTGTCAGGGCCGGGTTCAGATACTCTGCTTTCTGCATTTTGGCTTTGTCATGCTTTATTCTCAGAGTGGCCATCCACAGATGGTTGGTTGAGCTCAACACATGACATTTGTGTTTGAGGCCACAAGAATGGAGAAAGAGCCAACGGTTCCTTCATCAATTATAAAGGCCCTTCCAGAGACCAACAGGCTCTTAGCAGATTTTTGGCAGTTAGGTAGATATGATCCCAGATGGCCTCCTTTGGCTGTAAGAGAAGCTAAGCAAGCAATAATTCTCCTCCTATGAAAGTGTGGATGTAGGAAGTTGGAAATAAGCAATGAGCACTTCAAGCTGTCATTTCTTCCACCAAAGCTAGCAGGTGAGAGACAGGAGAACCGGCGGCAGGGGCGGGATAATAGTAACAACAACAACAACAAAAGGCATGGTTATTGCCTCTGCAGAAAACTTGGACCTTAGAAATCCTGATCCAGTCCTTCTTGATGGGGTGGTCAGGAGCCATCTCAGGGGAAGCTCAGCAAAGGAATGGATGTAAGTTCAAAAGGAAGGCTCAGGGCTGGGTCTGAGACTGCAGCTGGGAGGAGGGCCTTTAGAAGAGTCTGGACACTCAGGTGTGGCATGGACAGGGAAGAGCAACAGGCCACTGTGATGACATACTTTTAGACAGTGGAGGCAGAAGATGAAAACCCTAAGACTCTATAAGGAGATGGCCAAAGAAGTCAAGGGAGCAGAGAATTTCTAGAAAGAAGTCCCAGAAGGGCCAGAAATACCAAAGAGGTCCCACAAGGTAAAGAAGTGGAAAATGCCTGGAGGATCTGGTCATATGATATCATAGTTGTTGGTCTTGATCTGAGCAGTCTATTGGTGGAGATGATCTGGTCATATGATTTCATAGTTGGTCACGATCTGAGCAGTCTGCTGGTGGAGATGATCTGGTCATATGATTTCATAGTTGGTCTTGAGCTGAGCAGTCTACTGGTAGAGATGGGGCATTCTTTTACCCTGTACTGTAAGGGAGGGCGGCTTGTGAATTTAAATTCCTTCTCAAGTAGAGGCTCTAGAAGTCCAGAGAAATAAAAACAGGCAATAGGAAGTAGAGAAATAAATTAATGGCTTGACTGGAGTGTGTTTGGAGGCTAGGAGAAGGGCCAACAGAAGGGAAGGGTTGAAGACACAAGAGACTCTTAAATAAAAGAGGAAAGGCATGCAGGCCTCTCCCCTCATCCGGTCAACCAACTGCAGCCCCAAAACTTTCTGAAAATGTACAGATACAGATAATGAATAGGTTTTTAATGAGTCTTATTAAAGCATGGTGTTATAATTGTTCTATTTTGTTACTGTTAATATTTTTAAGATTTACTTTTACTATATCTTTAATTATGTGTAGGTATATGTGTCTGCATGTCTCTGGTCTCCACATTCCCTGGAGCTGGAGTTACAGACAGTTGTGAGCTGCATGACGTGGGTGCTGAGAACCAAATTCAGGTCCTCTGTAAGAACAGCACATTCTGTTAACCACTGAGCTGCCTCCAGCCTCTTCTGCTGCTTCTAATGCTTCTAATTAACAATGAAATGCTGTCCCGGAAATGCATACAAAAAGTCATAATACACACAGTTTCAGACATCCACGGAATGTATCCTGCATCTGAGGAGGTGGTGACTGGAATCATGACTCCCTGACCAATTTCAGTTTATCTGTCAAAATGGAAGAGGCTGCTGCCATTCCTAGGTTTGTTGCTCTCTGAATCTGAGCAATACGAAGTTCCTGAGTCTGAAGAATACAAAAGGAAGGCTGTTGGGAAAGAATTCAAATGTACACCACATTATGTTTCTCTGTATTTAAAATCATGGTAAAATCTACATCTTTAGTAACATAGATGTCAAAATTGTAAGACTCAGAGTCTTTATATACTGTACATTTACAGCAAATACTTTCTTACTCCATGGTATTTCTTAGGCCCAACATAATTTCATTTGAGCCTGAGTCTGGGAAGACATGCTAATTTGCTCAATTCTATTTTTTCACAGGCTAGTACACCCTCCTTGGAATATAATTAGTAGTTAAGTTATGCAAAGAATCCCTGAGTGCTACAAGAACTGGAGCATGCTCATCTGACTATGCATGGAGCATGCTCATCTGACTGCATGGAGCATGCTCATCTGACTATGCATGGAGCATGCTCATCTGACTATGCATGGTGCATGCTCTTGAGTACTTGCATCTATCTGCACAGAGGAGCAACTGTGCTTTCACTTTCCTGATCAAAATAACAGGAAGTATCATCATTCTTGAAGTCCTGGTATTCATAACAGAAATGTAACTATAAAAAACCAGAACTGTGGAGAGTCACTAGAGATCTATTGGGAAGGCATGGTGTTTGGTACTATCCCTGACTTGAGATGGATAAAATAATCTCCATTCTCAAACAGTGTTCAGTCTAATGTAAGAACCCAACCCAAGAGGGCTAAACACTTTTACAGGAGTCCTTTATAACTTCAGCTTGAAGGGGGCTCTGGCTCTTCAGCCAGCTGGGCAGGTCATGGAAATTCTACCCTTGCAAAGAGAGCTGTGGGCACAAGAGAAGCATTTCTTCCCTCTTCACGCTGATGACTGAAACAGCTATGAGAGAGTTTTTCTTTTCCCTAAGATACAAAGTGACATTTTTTTAAAGGAGAAACCTCTCTTTTGGTGCCAGAGTTGTTTAAAAATAAATTGGAATAAAAGCTCCAAGGAATGTCTGTTTAAGCACAGCTGTCCAAAGCCTCATATTTTAAAAAATTCAGGAAAACAGGGGTGTTCATTTCAACCATTTCTCTCCTGGGTCCACTTCTTGGTACTCAGATCACATCGGATTCAAAGCTAGTGCTATCTTTAGTTTCAAAGGCCAGTTTGACCATTCTGCTGGTGAGTGCATGGAATGTTACAGCCTTGTATTTATGCTCTGTTTACTAGACCTGATCATGATCATGAGCTTGTAGGGTCAAAGGCCAGGTCATGAGAGCCTTCATATCTTACCTGTCACGGTAAGCTTGCAGGAATATTGGATGAATGAATGAGAGAATGAGGAAAACTGGAGAACAGTGGTGGGCGGCTTGCTAAGCAGCTTGGTAAGGAGGATTACAAACTAGTCCTGATAAGTAGAAAAGGTGGCAGAGAGGAGAGAAAGTTCTGAGTCAGCAGACCTGGGTCCTAGTCCCAGCATGCCTTGCTTGACTTCACTCACTCAGCAAACATGTCTTGAGTTTCTAGGCATTGTGACAAGCTCTGACAAAATTCCTGCTCTCAAAATGCACTGAAGGTGGCTAAGGGGCTCACAGGAGGGATGTGTGGGAGGAGATACCGCCATGGTAAGCCCAGGGCAGGTGCTAAGCAAGAAGGGGCTTCTAAATCAGGCTGTGTTTTCCAGGAAAGCCTCCTGAAGGATGCAAAGTGTTATTTAAAGACTGATTGGGAAAGCTGGGCAGTGGTGGCACATGCCTTTAATCCCAGCACTTGGGAGGCAGAGGCAGGCGGATCTTTGTGAGTTCAAGGCTAGCCTGGTCTACGGAGTGAGTTCCAGGACAGGCTCCAAAGCTACATAGAGAAACCCTGTCTCCAAAAACCAAAACCAAAAAAAACCCAAACAAACAAACAAACAAACAAACAAACAAAAAAAAACAAAAAAACCAAAACAAAAAACTGATTGGGAAACCCATTGTAGGGAAGAGTACTAGCATGTGAGTTATTCTGCATCATGAAATACAGGAGGAGGCATTTGCGAGCTGGTGGCCATAGGCAGAGAAGAAGCAAGAGAAGTAACCTAAGCTACTTTGCAAAGCAAAAATGCCATTGCATCCATATAATTGGAGCTTGAGGGTAGAAGTTTAGAGATTTGACAAAAATGGGTTCAAACCTAAGCTCTGACACACACCGATCATGTGGGAATAATCACTGTTTCAAATAACTCTCCAAACTTAGTTTCCTCAGCACAGTGTCCAGCCAATTCTATAATCTATTGTTGTACAGGAACCGTTGTTAAATGTAATGGCTTAGGGGCTGGAGGGATGGCTCAGAGGTTAAGAGCACTGACTACTCTTCCAGAGGTCCTGAGTTCAATTCCCAGCAACCACATGGTGGCTCACAACCATCTGTAATGAGATCTGGTGCCCTCTTCTGTATACATAATAAATAATTATAAAAAAAAATGTAATGGCTTAAGACAGCACGCATTTAGTAAGTCTCAGGGTTATTATGGCTCAGGAATCTGGGTCAGTTTAACTGAGGCCTCTGCTTAAGGGTCTTGCACAAGGCTGCACCGCAAGTCAGTCAGGGCTTTGGTTCTGGGCAGAATTTAGTTTCTTTCTTACTGGTGGCCAGAGCCTGTCCGAAGTTCTTTGCTATATATTGCCTTCCGAATACAATATCCGGCTTCCTCAGAATTAATGGAGATAACAGTGTTGGCCAGCAAGACAGAAGGGTCATAAATCATCACCATGGCCGAATTAAGCTGGTTAGAATGCACAGGCTAGCCCAACGTTCCGGGGGAGGGCTTATACAAAGGAATGCACATTAGGAAATCAGCATGTGGGGATTCCTTCTTGGAGTCTGCCTCACCACTAATTTGTAGGATAGACCACCAATCAATGCTAGCTGTTATTATGCTGAATAGAGAGATCACGGGCCAGTGGAGGAATTTATGGGGGATGGGAGAGTAACTTAAGGTGACCTTGGACAAGTCAAATCACCTCTCGTCTTTGAGACATCATTTTGTCCTCAGCAAAATGTAAATATTTGGTCCCAGAAAAAAAAATGAGAAAAATACGTGCAAGCCTAAATTTGATTTTGTAAGAGCAAACATAGCCCCCTCTCCAGCTTGGGGAAGCAAACTGCTTTGGGGTCCTTTCTGTTGTGTTGATTCTGAGTCTTACAGTCTCCCGTATTAAAGGATTTTAGTATTTGACCCCTTGGGTTTTAAAGAATTACTTAGCTGGGAAAAAACACAAAGAGAAAGCTGTTTTTTGAGAGTTTCTTAAACTATTTCTAAGCCTCCCCCGCCCCTCTTCTCTTTTAAACTACCTTTGCTTCTAAGGGTGGGGGTGGGCAGAGCTGAGAGAGAAAACAGACTATGTGGGAAATCTCAAGCTCCTGATAATAAAATGGTAATAAAATCTCGTCCGGCTCCCGAGACTTTGCAGAGGGGATGTTTATGGTGGAGGGGGTTCCCCCACACCCGCGCAGCTGCTTTCTAGGTTGTGAGGTTTCCAATCCTGCAGGGCAGCTCAGGTTACCGACTCTGTGGCCTCCTGCTAGGACAATTCTTTCACTCGCAGGCTTCGGGAGAAACACTTGATGGACCCGCCCTGGCGCCTGGCCGCTTCACTCCAGGATCCAATTCAAGGGGAGCACACACGCGACACACACACACACACACACACACACACACACACACACACACACACACACACACACACACACACACACACACACACACACACACACACACACACAGTGGGATTCACCGTCCGCCCTGGGGCGGTTTTCCCCAGGGAAGTGAGGACATTTCGGAGGGTGGCAGACTCATCCCAGCGCTAGCCAAAGCTTGGATGGAACTTGGGACTCAGCCTTTCACAAAGCCGAACTTCTCATCAGGAAACTTGGGTGGGGCGGAGCAGTCCCGGGATGGAGACAAAGCTCCTTTGAATCTTTATCCCAGGGCCTGGCCTCTAGCGCGAGGGGTAACCCCGACCCTAGGGCAGGGCGCGAACCCCAGTGTGTCACCCATCACCCTCCCTCGCTCGCTCTGCCAGCCCAGCGCGCACAGTCGCTCCAGCCTGCAGCTGCACGCGCGCCGGGGGTCCCGCCAGGGCGTGAGGTCACCTCCTGCAGCGTGGTGGCCTGTATTGGAGGGAGGGGGACAGCCTAGGAGCAACGGGCCAGCAGCCTCACCTTCCCGGCCCGGCCGCCCCAGCGAACTACCGCAGTCTTAGAAAACCTAATGAGAACCAGATGTAGTGGCCGCTGGCGAACTTTCTCAGAGTTGCTGATTGGTTAATGTCCAAGAACCGTAGCCAATCAGCGCGCTGGGCGGGCCCGCAGTGCGGACCAGAGGTCCAGGTTGGAGACTGGCAGGCAGTACGGCCGGCAGAGACGCGCGGAGTGAAGGGCAGAGCCAGGGAGGAGCAAGCATGTCTCGGGACCCGACAGCCGGGCGGCTAGCACCGCCATCGCCGCCGTCGCTGCTGCCGCTGCTGCTGCTGCTGTCGCTGTCGCGAGTCGGGGCTCTGCGTCCTGACGAGCTCTTCCCTTACGGAGAGTCGCGGGGAGACCAGCTGCTGCCAGAGGGCGACGACGAAAGCTCGGCAGCCGTGAAGCTGGCAGTACCCCTACGCTTCTACGATGCCCAGTTCAGCGACCTCTACGTAAGTTCAGGTCCTGGAGGTGCGCGGCTCGGTGCTAGTCTCGTAGCTTCTCCCCAGGGTGTCCATGGAGTGGAACAACCAGCCTCCCATGCTCAGCTGTCGTCTCTCTGGGGGCCAGGCTCTGCCACGGTGCTGCAGCTTCGTGACCCGTGCTGTGCAGGAATAAGGATCATCTCTCAAGGGGCCGCAAAGACCCTACCCTTCTACTTTGGCATCCTAGGCAGGAAGGAAGATGGGCCATGTTGAGGCTGCCAGGGGAGTTGGCGTTTAGGGCGGTGGGAGGCTGTGCACGCCGGTAGAGCTGTCTTCTCAAGGACACGCGGCGCCCAGGGCGTGCAGTAGTGGAAAGATGGACGGGTTCGAGGGCGGCCACACCTGTGGGTCGCACTACACTGGAGAGGTGGGGTAGAGGTGAGGACCGTCAGGGAAATTGAGCTGGTTGTCCTGGTTGTGTCTCCTAATCGGCGAGGAGAGGGAGGCTTCCTGGCTCGAGCAGAGCTCCTTTTTCTCCAAAGGGACGGTAGGCGCATACGACGGGAAGGAACGTGGTGGCTGCATTGTGGGCTGGAGCGACCGCCACTATTTTGTCCTTTTAAAATTGTTTATGGGGAGGGGGCGGGCGGGGACGGAGCTCACGCGCCACCTTGTGCGTGTGAAGGTTAGAGAACAACCAGTTTTTTTTTCCCTTCCACCATGTGGGTCCGGGTCCTGGAACTCAAGTGGTCAGGTTTGGAGGCAAGTGCCCTTAGCCGCTGAACCATCTCACCCTCCTCCTGGCCCTTCTTGCAGGTGGGCACCAACGGCATCATCTCCACCCAGGACTTCCCCAGGGAGACTCAATATGTGGATGATGATTTTCCTACTGACTTCCCAGCCATCGCCCCTTTCCTGGCTGACATCGACACTAGTCACGGCCGGGGCCGGATCCTGTATCGCGAGGACACCTCCCCGGCTGTGCTGGGTCTGGCGGCCCGCTACGTGCGCACAGGCTTCCCGCGGTCCGCGTCCAGCTTCACCCCTACCCACGCCTTCCTGGCCACCTGGGAGCACGTGGGCGCCTACGAGGAGGTCAGGCGCGGGGCTGCGCCCTCGGGGGAGGTAAGTGAGTGAGGGATGCCCTGCAGCTGAGCAAATTGAAGGGATGGGCTTGGATTTTGAGCGGGAACTAAGGGATTGGCTTGGAGTTTCTTCCCTTGCCGTTTGAACCGGATGAAACCAGTGCTTAGGCGCCTTGGGAGTGAAGTCTGTTGGCTCTGGGTGTGTTCTAAGGGCCCATAATGTGGCTAAGTCGGCACAGAAAACAGCTTTAGTGAAATGAGGGACTGAGGTGCAGATACTAAAGACCCTGGGGACCCAAGGCACTATACGGTTTATTTCTGGAGTCACCTATAAGTACACAAATATTTCCAACAATATGTTCATTGAAGGAAAAATTGGAAAATTCAGGAAATTAAAAAAGGAACGATCATCGTTAAACATTTTTTTTGTATGTAGATTTCCAGTTTTGTTTGTTTTTGTTTTTGTTTTGTTTTGTTTTGAGACAGGGTTTCTCTGTGTATCTCTGACTGTCCTGGAACTGGGCTATAGACCAGGTTGGCCTGGAACTCACAGAGATCTGCCTGCCCCTGCCGAGTGCTGAGATTAAAGGTGTGCACCACCACCACCGGGCTAGATTTCCAGCTATTTCTTACGAATATTGTTGTTGCCATTAACAGTAGTGGGGTCGCAGTATGCATATTGCTGTCTCAATGCACCAGAGGATGATTTGCAACAGGAGCCCTCCAGTGCTTATCTGTAGTAGATACTCCAGCAGAATTCACCGATAAAAAATTTAAAATGTATAGAACAAGGGAAAGAATAGAATGTGGAGAGGAAAGATGAGCCCCTAGCTCCCCCTTTTTTATTTTAGCAATATAAGTTTTTAAGGTACGATGGTAGCGTTTTACTATAGCCTGTCTTTGAGGATTATAAGGAATACCAGTCTTATTAACAATAGAAAAATCTTGGCAGAATTTTGAAAATCCCGTATTACTGTAGGCGGGACCATTATCAGTTTTTATGTATTTTGGCATTCCCATGTAAGTAAAAGCATGAAAATAATGATTTTTTATATCTTTAACCTTTTTTCCTGAATGGACAGAAGCAAAAATTAGAGAAGAATATGTATCAATAGACATATGGACATATTGTAATTTTTTAAAGGAAGGCACGTGTGTGACGTCCATCTGTCATACATGATTAGGTAAAAGTCCTCGAGGATTGACTCCCAAATGAGGAACAGGTAAAAATTTCATATAATTAGGGCATGATTTAACTATCTGGATGGCTTGTTTTCGGGTTATGTCTGTATGATAACGGAGAGATCCAGCATTAAGATGATAACGCTGATGTAACTGAGTAGCCTTATCAAAGGCAGAACAGACTAATGTGACAGCCATATGAGTAATGGCGTCAGCCCTCTGATTACCTTTACTTAGAGGTCCAGGCAATTGAGTATGAGCTTTAATGTGGCCCACATAAAGGTTATGTGAGTGAGACCATATAAGTCCTTGTCCTTGTAATAAGTATTCATGAATGGAAGAAATGGATGGTATGTAGGCTGTTGTTTTTAAAGGCATAATGGCATGTGTCATATATTGACTATCAGTATAAATATTTACATTCTCATCAGAAAACATCTGTAAAGCAAGCAACAGCGCCTGTATCTCTGTCATTTGGGCAGAAGTGTCCTGGACTTTTATTTTCTTTACTATGTTACCAGAAACCACCATAGCAAAACCATGTGAAGTGTCATCAGTAAATATCACACGGGCCTGAGGAATAGGAGTCATTTGTACTATCTTGGGAAATATAACAGGATGTAATTTAAAAAATTGACATATATCATTGGAGGGGTAGTGAGTATCAAATTGACCCTGTATGGAGTATGTCAATATGGCCCAATCATTATCATTAGCTTGTAACCATGTTACTTGAGACTGGGTGTATGGGGTCATCATAATATCTGGCTTTTTACCAAAAGTTTGAACATTGATCTTGATTTTTTTAAATATAATCTGAGAGACAGCCTGTGGATAAGGAGTGATGATTTTTGTTGGAGAAGCTGGGGAATGTACCCATAAAATAGGACCTGTTTGTTAAAACATTCTAGTAGGTGAATGAGTAAAACAAAATATCAAATACAATAAGGGAGAATTAAGATCTATATACTGTACGTGAGCCTGTTTTAGGGCCTCTTGTACACGTTGTAGGGCTACACGTCCTTCAGCTGTTAATTTACGGGGAGATGAAGGGTCAGGGTCGCCCTTTAAGACATCATATAAGGGGCGAAGCTGACCTGTTGGAATTTTTAAAGTGGGCCGAAGCCATTGAATATCTCCCAGAAAGGTTTGGAAATCATTAAGTGTGTGTAGCTGATCCATACGCAGAGTAATCTTTTGTGGGCGTATGCCCGTGTGTAACAATTCATGACCTAAATAATGATAGGGAAAAGATACCTGTACTTTTTTTGGGGCTATCTGTAAATTAGCCAAACTAAGAACCTCTTGTAAATAAGAAAAGGCATCAAAAACAAGTTTTTTATCTTTAGTAGTTATTAATATATCATCCATATAGTGAATAATATAAACATCTGGAAAAGCTTTTTGAACTGGAGCTAGGGCCAAAGACACATAAATTTGACATATAGTAGGGCTATTGGCCATTCTTTGAGGCAACATCACCCATTGATATCTCTGATAAGGTTTCTTAAGATTTTTTGAAGGAACATTGAAAGCAAAACGAGGACTGTCCTCGGGATGTAAAGGAATGGTGAAGAAACAATCCCTCAAGTCAACCACAATTAAATGTCAATGTTTAGGAATTGTCATAGGGGCAGGCAAGTTAGGCTGTGTTGCTCCCATGAGAAGCATGGTTTTATTTACAGCTCTAAGATCCTGTAACAGCCTTCATTTTTCTGATTTTTTTTTAATAACAAATATAGGTGAGTTCCAAGGTGAAGTGGAAGGAATGATATGTCCAGCATCTAACTGTTCCTTAACCAATGTATATGCAGCCTCTAATTTTTTTTTAGCAAGGGGCCATTGCTCCATCCATACAGGGTCATCACTCTTTCAAGTGATTTTTATCGGTTGTATTATTGAAGGCTGCTGTGCAGTGACCCCTATGGAAAAGATCCTAATCCTCTAGTATCGCCAGGACCCCTAGTGACATAGTTTTTGTCTGTCACAGGGAGCGGGTCTTTTTGTAACATTTTCCCTAAGCCTTTGTCCGGGCAGTAGCCCTGACTCTTTAGCATCTGTTGTATAGGCTGTGTAGTAAGCACTGCTCCCATGCCATCCAACACATCCCGTCCCCACAAGTTTACTGGAATGTTAGGTAGCACAAATGGTTGAAAAGTTCCTGTATGACCTTCCTTATCCTTTTAATTTAAAAGTAGCTTGTTCTGTAATGGCGTCTGAGCTGTGCCAATACCTTGTAGGTGAGAGGTAGAATCTTTAAGGGGCCAAGCTTCGGGCCAATATTTTAAAGAAATAACTGAAGTGTCAGCGCCAGTATCTAAAAGACCCCGAAAACTGTGATCATTAACTTTTAAATTTAGCATGGGTCTTTGTTCTAAGGTGGAAACCCAGCATGTTAGAGGGCCCGTAGAGCCAAATCCATCTTCACCTCTGTGTGGTTTAAGAAAAGGATTATTAGTATGAAAGCGGGGCATCAAAAGCAGTTGTGCTATGCGAGCACCCTGGGGAATAATAGTCACCCCTTTACCAGCCTTAACCATGATTTTAATTTTCCCTTTAGAGTCTTTATCTATCATTTTTGGAATTACTCTAATACCTTGCATAAGAGCGCTATTCCTGTCCAGAATCAGTCCTAAAGACCCTGTAGGTAGTGGACCCATAACTCTAGTACCGAGAGCCTGGGGACCCATCTGAGGTGTTAATACTGTTTTGGTGGAGGAGCAGAGGTCCAATCCTGTGCTTTTAGGGGTGCCTCTGATAAGGTCTTGGACAAAAAGGGGTTCCTTCGAGGAACAAACTGGATGGGATGGTGGGAAACTGGGGATGGGGCAGGTGTATCCAGGGCTCCGTACACCTGGCTTTGGGGGGTCCGGAGCGGACCCCGCTGCCCGTTTTTCGACGGTGGTAACATATTTTCCTGAGCATAAACCTTAGATCGGCACTCATTACTCCAGTGATGTCCCTTTTTACATCGTGGGCAAAGTCCCGGTGTCTTTGCCGTTGCTTGGGGTCTAGGACAATTATTTTTAATATGACCTTGTTGGCCGCATCCAAAACAGGTTTTTGGGCGGTTTCCTCCAGAATTAATTCCCTTCATGGCTGAGGCCATTACCTGTCCCATGATGTGATGCCCATCTATATCTCTACATAGTTTAAGATAATCATTTAAGCTCTTATTTTTATGAGGCCTAATGGCCTCCTTGTAATATTTATTGGCATTTTTAAAGGCCAGTTGTTTTACTATGGGCATGGCTTGATCAACATCCCCAAACACTCTCCCTGCTAGTTGAAGCAGGCGATCTACAAATTCTGCAAATGGTTTTGATGGCCCTTGAATGACTTTAGATAGTTGTTCACCAGCAGTTTTATTAGGTAGCCCTTTCCACGCTCTGGTAGCGGCCACACTAATCTGTGCATAAACTGCAGGATCATACAAAATCTGTGCTTGTAAAGTGGCATACTGTCCTGTACCCGTGAGCATCTCAAGATTACGAGCCGGGAAGCCTGTAGCAGCATTTCTATTAGCTGTAGTTTGACAATGTTCTTGAAACTCACTCCTCCAAATTAGATAATCCCCCCCAGAGAGAGCGGCGCGACACAGCTGCATCCAATCGCTAGGGGTGCAATTTAAGGCAGAAAAAGATTCAAGTATAGCGATGGTAAAAGGAGCATGGGGCCCATATGACATCACAGCTTCCTTGAGCTGTTTGATGTTTTTAAAATCTAGAGGATTGTGTTCCCTTTGTCTCTGTCCCTGAGCATTTTGAGTTTCTATAACCGGGTAAGCAACTCCCCCCGTCAATCCCTCCATGGGTGCGGAAGGAAGGACCTCTGTGTTGTAAAAGTCAGGATTATGGGTTGGAGGTCTATCCTTGTAAGAAATCTGTGATTTCCCTCTTAGGCATCTAGCATCCTTTTTTGATCTGATTTCTACATCATCACCCTCTGAAGATGACTCTGCAGAATCGGAAGACGACTCTGCCGAATCAGAAACATCAGAAGTTTTAAGGGTTCTGAGAGCCTCCTCTATCTGAGACTCCTCCAACACAGTTTTAGCTTCATTTAAGTGTTCTTGGACTTCAATATCATCACTAAGCAATGTATCCTTAACCAAGCGCCACAAAGAAAAAGTAGCTAAGGATATGGAATCAGGCCCTTCTTTATGTAAATATTTTTGTAAGTCAACCTTGACCTGTTCCCAATCTGGTATATTAAATCCTCCGGAGACCAGAAACCAAGGACTAGCATTCTGGAGGATTTGAACAAAATCTTTAGCCGTCTTGCTCTTAACAATAGTGTCTTGCCGCCTCAACAGTCCAATTAATTGTTCCTCGAGGAGTGACTGTGAGCTAGCAGCACCCATTTCAATCCACTCTTACCTTAAAATGCCGGCCGGCCTTCCAAGAGTGTCCGTCAGCTGGTCCTTTCTTTCTCAGATCTCGGTAGGAACCTCCACTCAGTCACTGTATTTATGTAACGTTTGTAATGACAATATAAGATCTCACCCAGTGCATTTACGATAGTTCTCAGTGTTGTTTCCGTCTTTTTATTATAATTAATTATTATAATTAATACTATGAAGGGCTTTTTAATTTTTTTATTTATTTTGTTCATGTGTATGTGTCTCTGTGTCTGCTGATGTCAGTAGGGCCAGAAGATGGCATGGACTCCCTGAAGCTGGAATTACAGGCCGTTGTGAGCTGCCTGACTGACGTGGGTCTGGGGATTTGAACTAGCATCCCCAAAGGGCAACAGATGCTCTTGAGCCACCTCTCCAGCCCCATGGAACACTTTAAATGAATTTATTTTTATTTTATTTGCATTGGTGTTTTGCCTGCATGAATGTCTGTGTGAGGGTGTCAGATCTTGGAGTTACAGACAGTTGTGAGCTGCCATGTGGGTGCTGGGAATTGAACCCAGGTCCTCTGGAAGAGCAGTCAGTGCTCTTAACCACTGACCCATCTCTCCAGCCCCCATGAAAGGCTTTTTTTTTAAGAGTCACATTACTGCACAGCCTTAATTGACATCCCAGGAACATGCGGAAAGGTTGCACTTTTTAATAAGCTCTTTGTGGCGTTGGCCACATTGCCGTTGAGGTAACAGTGTGCATCCTTCTGCCCTGTAGGAGACTGTGTCCTGCAGTCTCACTGGAGAAAGCACCCAGGCCTGGGTCTTGGCAACATGTGAAATGGGCATGGGTGGGGTCAGGGTAGATTGCCTCCTTCCTGGTGTAGGTAGAGACAGTGTCCTCCTGTGAAATTCCACCTGGGTGTCAAACGCCTAGACCAGGAGCAAAGCCATGTTTACTGTACCTCCTAGTGTTTCTTAGCTACAGAAATAGCGAAGTCTTCCCACTGTCGCTGATTCATAACCAATGGTGGCTGTGCTCTTAAAGGAAGAGACCTGTTTCCTCAAGTCCAGCAAAGGTTTGGAAATAAATGGCGTTTGAAATTATGGTTTCTTATTTGACAGGTGACATCTAGTTCTGTTTACTGACTAACCTTGTAATGCATGGGTTTGACATCTTAATTACAGTTCAGCAGAGTACAGCAGAATTCAACTCAAACACTGTGCTTTCTCTGTGCCCACTGTGCCCTGGGCCAGCTAGAGGGCTCGAGAAGATAGGCTCAGCTGTTAGGTTTCATTCACTCACTCACTCACTCACTCACTCACTCACTCACTCACTCACTCACTCATTCATTCATTCATTATTTTTTAAACATTTACCTAAAATACTGTGTAACAAGCTTATAATAGAAAACAGAATAAACACTTCTAATGCAAGTAACTAGGTCACCAAGTCTTATATTTCATTACATTTTCTTATAGCATACTGTCTTCTAGATACAGTCCTAGAGGATAAGTGCAAGAATTCTTTATTACAGATGACAGAAGAGAAAATGATTTCCAAATCTGCCTTAAGTGAGGCAAAAGCAAGCTTTTCAGCTCTCGGTGTTTTCCTTTCTCATACTGTCCATGCGAGACCTCTTTTCTACGAATGAATCATGAAAGCAGTTAGAGTAACAGTTGTGCTTTTTTTTTTTCCCAGAAGACTTCCACTAAATAAGGTTTGCATCTTATTGTTCTTTGTGGCTAGGACTTGGACAGTTCTTGGAGCTATGTTTCCTTCAAAAGAAGTGTGAACTGGAGTGAAATTGTTGGAGGGAGGGACACTTGTGATGTCACTGTCACTTGCAGATTAGTATTCTGCTGCTCCTGAGGAGAGTTAAACTGAATTGGCCTTTTTTGGAACTCAATATGTAGACTAGGCTGGCCTCAAACTCACAGAGATCCGCCTGCCTCTGCCTCCCGAGTGCTGGGATTAAAGGTGTGTGCCAACACCGCCCGGCTGAATTGGCCTTTTTTAACAGGAAAAAAGAAAGGTGAAGAAGAATTAGAGCAAGAAGCATTTGCACAGAGGCTCTGGGGTCCTGGGACAGGGTCCCTGGTGTACCAGGGCTTCTTTGACTGGAAGGTCGCAGCACCCAGGGATGAGCTTGGTTTGTTCATGTTCTCATTTCATCAGCAGCTTTCTTCGACTCTTTCTCCTTTTGGTGTGCATGTGTGTGTTTGCACATGTGGAGGATAACCTTGAGTGTCATTCCTTAGGTCCCCTCCACCTCTTACACGATTATTTATTGTGGCAGGGGCACATGTGTGCTGTGACGTGTGTGTGGTCACAGGACAACTTTGGAGTCATTCTACTTTTTTTGTGGGATCTGGGAATTGAACTCAGGTCCTCAGGCTTGCATGGCAAATGCCTTTAATCTCCTGAGCAACCCAGGATTGCCGGCTGGTGAGCTCCTCAGGGCTGCCTTCCCAACGTGAGATTACAGACCTAAGACACCATGACTGTTTTGTTTTGTTTTTTGTTTTTTATTTCTCTCTCTCTCTCTCTCTCTCTCTCTCTCTCTCTCTCTCTCTCTCTCTCTCTCTCTCTCTCTCTCTCTCTCTGTGTGTGTGTGTGTGTGTGTGTGTGTTCTAGGGATCAAACTCAGGACCTCATGCTTGTACACCAAACCCTTGGCACACTGAACCGTTTCCCCACCCTTCAGTTTGGCAGTTCTGGGACTTGAACACAGGTCCTCATGAAGTTTAGGTGAGTCCTTTATGACTGACCCACATCCAACGGCCCAGTAATTCTTCCCTCATGAAGCCTTCCCAGTGGTTGTGAAGTCAGTGACGAGGTGGAAGACACTTCCAGGAGTGGTTTTGGAAGAGGTAGCCCCTTAGCCTTCATTTTCTAAGCTGTAGAATGAGGTGACAGTCCCGGCTTTATAGGGTTGTCATAAGAACGAGCTGAGGTGTGGTTTTCACTGAAATCTTAAGGTGTGCAGGTGCTCAGGGATGTTCTTTCCCACACTGACTTGAGAAGACCAGGTGCTGGTCCTTTTGTTCCTGCCATGAAACAGTGCCGTGGTAGAGCTCTATGTAAGGATTAGGTTGTTTATTTCATTTTATCTTACTCTGTGTGTGTGTGTGTGTGTGTGTGTGTGTGTGTGTCTGCCTGTGTGTGTATGATATATATGTCTGTGTGTGATTTGATGTGTGTCTGCATGTTGTGTTTGGTATGTATTTGTGTGTGTATGGTGTGTGTATGATGGATGTGAATATGTATGTCTGTGTGTATGATGTGTGTGCATAATGCGTATGTATGAGTGTGTATTATGTATGTGTGTGTATATATGAATGTGTCTGTATGATATATGTGTCTATATGGTGTGTATATGATTGTGTATATGTGCATGTGGTGTGTGTATGATATATGCATGTGTGTGGATGGCATGTGTGTGATGTGTGTGTGGATGGTGTGTGTGCATGGTGTGTGTGCATGGTATGTGTGTGTATGTGTGCGTGTTGTTTGTGCGTGGTATATGTATGATGTGTGTATAGTGTGTGTGTGTGTGGTATGTGTGTGGATGGCGTGTGCATGATGTGTATGGTATGTGTGTTTGTATGATGTGTGTGTACACACACCATGGTACGTATGCAGAGTTCAGAAGAAGAACCTCTTGGTACCAGTTCTCTCCTTCCATGTGGGTTCCTGGAATTGAACTCGGATTTCTAGGCAAGGGTTTAACGTGCTGAGCCACCCTCTAGAGGGCCCTCTGTAAGGACTCCTTACTTGGAGACTTTTCTGAATCACTGTTTCTTCCTTTGTCTGTTTTTCCTATCTTTTCTTCTTCATTGGGGAGTGGGATGGAGAAAAGTCTGTAGCTCTTCTGTCTTTTTAACTTGTCTGTCCAGGTCACTCTTCAGATATCGCCATGGGCTGTTCGGGTTTCAGGATTTGCTCTGTTCGGTGAGGGCTGTGTGCACAGGATGTGTTTTCAGTCACTCCTGTGGAAGGCAGTTCCGGATACTTGAAAGCCCTGGGATTGAGCTCTCGGTTTGATAGTTTGTTTTTTGTCTTTTTAGGTAGATTTTGGCACATATTAATCTCCCTTGCCTGGAGGATCTGTGATTTCTACATAGTTTTCTTACATCTGGTTACTTAGTAATCTTAATATTACAGTTACTGGAAATGACATCAGGAACAACATCTTCACAGTGTGAAGTGATTCTGTTAATGTTCGTTCTCTGCATGGACGCTCACATTGGGTGTGACAGAATGTTCCACCTGGCATGCAGGAATGTCTTGGTGTAACTGCATAAAATATGTGAACAAATAAGAAAGCGTTGGTCCATCCAGTTAATCTGAGGTTTCTTGAACTGTCACTTCAGAGAGCCAAGGACTGAGTACTGATACGTACTCTTTTGTTCGGTGTGTTTTTGTTTTCAAGGGAGGGTTATTGTGTTTTCATTGGGGAAGGGGTTATCGAGAACTGAGTTATGCAGTATGTGAAATGCCTTTGTTGACTAGGAATTTCGTTTGGGTTGGAAGGACCACAAGAATGGAAATTGAGAATGAGGTGGCAGGAGAGCTTGTGTTGAGCTAGGTTGTGTCCTGGGAGAAGGATGGAGGGATGCTGACGCTTGTGAAGAGGATGACGGGGTATAGGACGGTGACCTAGAGATGAGCGGAAGGATGCAGTGTTAGCCACTTTCCTCTTACTGGGATACCTGAAAAGCAGCTGGCTGTATAATTGGAGTCATGGAGGCCGGAGCTTGGGGCTGTGGCCTCGTTGTGTCTGTAGCTAGGAAGCAGAGAAAGGTGGATGTGGTTCTGAGCTTTCTCCTTGGTATGCAGTTCGGGATCCAGCTCAGGGAAAAGGTGCTGTCTATATTTAGGGTGGGTCTTCCCATCACAATTAACCGAGATGATTTCTCAGAGACATGTCCAGTGGCTGTTTTCCTTGACGATTGTAGATACGGTTTGATTGACAATCAGTAGTACCCATCACAGTTGGCCAGTGGAGGCCTTGACATGGGGATGGTGCGTGTTAAGTTGGTGCAGAGATGACAGTCATTGGTCAAGAACTGTGGATTTGCCTGGATTTGGCTTTTTAACTTCTGGAACTTCAGTCCAGAAAAAGTGTGTGTGTGTGTGTGTGTGTGTGTGTGTGTGTGTGTGTGTGTGTGTGTGTGTGTGTGTGTAGTTTACCACAAGTCTGTGATGACAAGGAGAACAGCGAATAGCTAGATATTTTGAAAATGGGTTAAAAAGCTGCTCATGTCTTCTTGAAGCCTGCCTATGAGGGAAGACACTATGAGGAACGTGAAAGTCTTGGGCGTTTTTCTTAACTCCGCAGTACCGAGGTGAATAGAGAACACCCTTCAAATGCCACTGTCCCACAGGAATGGGGGAAGAACTCACTGAGAGGAGGTTGGTGTTCGCACCAGGCAGGGGAGGCCAGAATTCATTGGTCTTACAACTCCGAGAACGTGTGTCCTTAGGAAGAGAGGACAGTGAACTTTGTCCCCATGAAGGGATCGCCTCATTTCTAACTTCGTTATCATTTTGGTAAGGTTGGATAGCCAGGTCCCTTGTGGGAAAGGTGGCATCGGCTGGCTGCTGTTTTTCTCTTGCCAAATGGCATGCTTTATTTCCGTCAGCCTGGCTGTGCCAGCGGCCTCTCAACACTGAAAGGCCATGTTCTGTATCGGGAAAGGACATGCAGGCTCCCGCGGGGTTTCTGCGAAGGCTTCGGGCCTTCTTTCTCAACAGGAAACTGGAGACACTGTAGTAGGCAGCTCCGGCCTGCTCCTCTGCACTGCTCCTCACCCTGTGGAGAGCCCCTCTCCTCTCGGGGTTCCGGGGAAGTTGAGAGCCAGTGACCCTTGGCAGTCCATCTGAGGGTTCCCTTCAGAGCCTCGGAGCCCTTCAGGGCTCTTAGAAAGCTGGTCTCTGGGAATATGAGGGCCTTTCCCTTTGGAAACCAGTCAAAGGGTATCTGTAAGGAGGGGCCCCTCAGGACCTGTGAAGTGGCCTCTTACCGATTCTCTGTGGACGTCTGTAGCCTGACAAGGGGTCTGTTCATGTGTGGGTAGTTTTCAGACAGCTCAACTCTTTTTGGAGTGTACTCTGGGATCATAATTATATTAAAAGGAAGTTTTTGTTGTTTTTTCCTCTGGTATTGGCCTATTTTAGTGGAGACAAGGAAATTAAACACTTGAGTGCTTGTCGAAAAGGTGACATAGAAAAGACACTTGGGCTTTTTAGTGGACATGAATGAACAAAGCACTAGAGGTGCAGATTCCTTCGTTAAAAGCCAGACTCCCCATGGCAGCCCTCCTCACCTCTTCCCAGGCCTCCCCACCTCCCCCTCCAGTTCTCCAGACGTAGACAGCCCTTATCTTATAGAATTTCTCTAAATTTAGAACCTGGGTTCTCGCTTATCTCGAGATGTTGACTGTGGCCGCCATGCCAGGGGCCGCCACAGTTGGTTATTTAAGGATGAGGTTCTCCGCTCTGCGTCCTTTATCTCCCTAGTTGAACTTTGTTGTGACTGAAATAAACCTCGTGCAGTGACCGGCCCCACCCTGACTGATGACATGTGCTAGGCATCTATCTACCTGAGATGGCAGTTTTGGGGAAAAGTCAGGCTTTGCTGATGAGGTAATCTACAACTACAGCCGTGGATGTAGTGGGAACTGAGTAAAGGAACCTTTTTAAAAACAAAGCAAAACAAACGGAAGGCGAGCAGACCTCCAGGTAGAGAGCACAGAGGACTGCGTAGATTTGGTGCTTTTTGAAACCATATTCTTATCTACATTTCTTTGTCCAGTCAGCCCAACTTCAGTCTAATCAATAGCATTAGATGTTGGGAAGGTAAAATTAACATTTGAGAAGTTCTAGAGTGAGACAGAAAAACCACAAGGACACATTCCTTCCTTGTATTCAAAGTTGAGGTTGTTCCTGTGCCTGGTTTTGTCTTGTTTAGCAATATGGGGAGGTAATGATTTTTCTGTCATTCATCTTCTTTATAAAGCAAGGGTCTTTAAAAAAAAAATCCCTTCCCAGTTTCCCTCTTAAATTGTGAAACAAATACGAACAGTGAGAGAGACAGACTGTAGCGTCTAGCACAATCCCTGAACTAATTCTTTGGTGGAGGAAGGTGCTAAAGGCAGGAAGGTCCTGTTGAAACTGAGTAAATGAGACACCAAGGAGTGATTCCGGAGTCACCCTGGTGTTAATTCAGCTCCATCTGTCCTCTGAAGGCTTTGGGCTCCTGCAGTGTTTATCTGCGGTCACTGGCTGCCGCCAAGCCGCCACCCCACCCCACCCCCACTCTGACGGTCTGAACACCCTCCTTTCTCTGTGGCCTCTGCCACCATCCCTGTCCCCAGTAACTCCCCGAAAACTCCAGTCATGGCGGTTTCTCTCTCCTGAAAATGCGGGCTCTTGCGGCCCTAGTCACTGACCCTGGCTCCTTCCTGAGCCTGCCGCATCAGACACGATGCTTTGGCTCCGCAGGTACTCGGCCCTGTTGAATTAACATTCAGACTGGTTAGTGAGTGGAATTTAAAACTAACCCAGGCAGCATGAGCTGAATGCACACCAGAAGGGATGCCGGAGAACAGGAGGGCTTCCATAGGGAATCACACTACCCAGCCTCAGGGGACCAGTGCTTGAAGGACAGGGCTTTCTAGGTGCAGGGAAATAGGAACACAGCATCACAACGCACAGTAGGAGTGGGAGCTATTAAACACTGTGTGGAGGGTGTAGTGAAGCCAAGCCTGGGAAGGGAGCTTGGGCCAGAGCACAGATCCTTGACTGTCTCAGCAGAGTTCACATGCTGACTTGCGGGGCAGGGGCTCTGAGCTCGCTGGCGGCCACTACTACTCATTGCCCAACCTCAAGCACATTTGCAAGTCCCTGGCTCTCTTTCCTCATCTGCAGTGTGACCAGATAAAAAGAGAATTCGGCTGTGAGAACAGGTCTTTTGATCAGCCAGTTCCTAACTGAGGCTTGCCTGCAGGGGACATCGGATGGATGGATGGATGGATGGATGGGTGGGTGGGTTGGGTGGATGGATGGGTGGGTAGGTAGATGGATGGGTGGATGGTCCAAATGGAGTTGCCGAGACACAGATTACAAACTAGGACTTGGGGTATGGGAATGAACAAGTTAATTTTGTTCCTTGTTCAGCCTCTCAAAAGAGTTTGGACTGGAGAAACTTAACAACCTTAAAAAATTTAAATATACTATTTTCCAGTTGTTTATTGAGAATGTCATGCATCCATACAATGTATTTCAGTGTACTCACTCCCCCTCTTTCTCTACTCCTGTCCGCTCACAACTTTGTGTCCTTTATTTGTTTTAATAACCCACTGTGTACAGTGAGTGCAGCCCACGTGGGCATGGGTGAGGGGTCACCCCCTGGAGCGTGTTCCACCCACCAGGGACCATACCCTACTCTTCCTCCCCAGCAGTCATCAACGGCCAGTGTCTGCTCAGCTGCAGGTGGGGTGCCCTCCGGCATCCGTGCTGGAATGTAGAGTGGCTTGATCCTGTGCGGGTCACCACACCTGCTGTGCGTTCATGAGGGCAACAGCCCTGTCATCGACAAGACATGCTTTTGACCCTTTCCCTCTGACCTCTGGCACTTAAACTCCTTCCACCTCTTCTGGGATGTTCCCTGAGCCTCCGGGGAAATAGATGTTGTAGATGGGACCCCCTGATGTAGATGGCTGAGCACCCCACAGATAGCGTGCTCTCCGTACTTTGACTAGTTAGGAGTCTACACGAACTACCATCCACCGAACAAGATGCTCCCCTGGTGAGGACAGAGAGTTAATCTACGGGCTTGGAGGTGTAGGTATTTAGAAGGCAGTTTGATATTATATCCATTGAACAAAATCAGAGCCATAGGTTCACCCCTAGGGCTTTGGAACCTCCCCAGCCATGAGTTCTTGGCCAGATTTACAATACCAGGCAAAAGTTTCCTCTGGTCAAGCAGGCTGTAAATCCACCCAGAAAAAAGTTTGATTATCCTCATAACATCCATGTTGCTTACTGCACCCATGTGTATATCTGTTTTCTTTTTTTTTTTTTTTTTTTTCCTCCCTAGACAGGGTCTCATTGTGTAACACAGCCTTGGCTGTTCTGGAACTTGCTTTGTAGACCAGGCTGGCCTCGAACTCACAGAGATCCGAACTCACAGAGACCTGCCTGCCTCTGCCTCCTGAGTGCTGGGATTAAAGGCGTGCGCCACCACCGCCCGGCCAGTACATCTTGCCAGGGCTTTTGTTTTGTAGCTCTCTCAGCGGTCTCAGTAGGGGAGGCCGTTGATGCCTTTTCTCCCTCGGCAGCCTGCACTAGCCGGGGTGGAAGCTTCCTGGTTAGTCCTGGTTAGTCCTGGTTAGTCCTGGCTTGATTTCTCCAAGGCCTTTGACCTACATGTGCAGCCTCATCAGCTATAGGGTCTCCTTACCATCACGTGCTGGCGGGTGACCCTGAGCCATCACAGGAGGCAGCACCGGTACGGGCATCTCTGCGACACCCTTGACCAGCGACAACTTGTGGAGCAGGTGTCCTACCCCTGGCACTCAGCTCCTGTTTTTGTTTGTTTGTTTGTTTCCCGAGACAGGAGTTCTCTGTGTTTCCTTGGCTGTCCTGGAACTCACTCTGTAGACCAGGCTGGCAGAGATCCCCCTGCCTTTGCCTCCCGAGTGCACTGGGTTTTTATTTTACAACTTAAGGCTGATGGGAGGAGCGTGATCCCCCGCGTGAAGCAATTCCCTTTAAACTTGTGTTGTGTGTGTCTTGACAAGGAGGTTTCCGTATGGCTTTATCCAGTGTCCTCAGTGTTAGTCATCCCTTCCACGACCCCTCCACTTCCCTGGGATCCTCAAGTTTCTTAACCAGTGCTTTCCTTGTGCATAACCCAACTATTGATCTAAATTGGTAGGAGAGGTTTAGAATAGTAACTCTTGTAGCTTACAAAATTATATTTGTAATTTGGAAAGAAAATTCTAAAGGAGACTGTTTAAAACCAGTGTGGGGAAATCCTAAGAAGGATTTTGGACTCTGGCACCTTGGCTCTATTCTGTTTCCCTTCTTTTGTTTATTTGTTTGTTTAAGGATGTTTGCAATTCCTGTCTGTCCACAGCTGAACACTTTCCAGGCAGTCCTGGCATCCAATGGATCTGATACCTACGCCCTCTTCCTCTATCCTGACAACGGCCTTCAGTTCTTTGGAACCCGCCCCAAAGAGTCCTACAATGTCCAGCTGCAGCTTCCCGCTAGGATGGGTTTCTGCCGAGGGGAGGCGGACGACCCGAAGAGAGAAGTGCCGTATTTCAGCCTGACTACCACTGAGCAGTCTGTGAAAAATCTCTACCAGTAAGTTATGTGGAGTGTGTGCCCGTGCTGTGCCATTGGAAGGATGTTAGGAGGGACATGATCCCAAGTGGCCGGAGACCATTGAATAATAAGCTTGGTGGCTTCTAAGGAAGGCGTTGGGTCCAAACCGGGAGCTAAGTTCGACCTTGGAGCTTCAGGCTCTCCACGGTACAAAAGGTCCTTTATTTCCCCTGTGCCGTTAGGCAAAGGAACCAGAACCAGCAGCGATTATGTGTGTGTTTGCAGAACCACTGGGGCTTGCTAGGAACAACATTATTCTTGGAGCCACATAAAAATATCCAGTAATAACTGTCTCAATGGAGGCTTTTCAGGTTAATTATTACTCAGGAGGAGGCAGCATGATTTAGTCTTTCAAACAGGTATTGTTGAAGATTAAATTACAAGTAATATAACTTGGGGCGGAGGGGAGAATGGCTGAGGCTTTTAGAAGTCTCAGGATTTCTCCTCTGGCTTCACCACCTGAAATTATGCTGATAGGTTTGCCCACAGCATTGCCAAAGACAGATCTGCGTCGTAGTCTCCCCGATGACGTCTTCTGCTGGTGTGGCCATAGGCCTTTCTGCATTTGTCTGTCCACTTAGTGCTCGTAGGAGGATGGTTGACTCCGTGTGGGCCCCTGTCTTTGCTTTATGGAATACTGGCCTACCCCACATTGCTTATTTCCTGGTTTCCCTTAGCTGCTTCTCAGTCGCACTGAATCATCACGCTTGGTTAAGGAAAACCTTACCCTTGGGCATGCATCTGTTGTACTTAGCAGCTAGAGGGTGGGCATATGGCTAACTCAGCAGAAATTTATTGGTCACTTACTATCTGCTAAGCATTGTGACAAGACATTTGCAGATGTTATCTTAATTAAATAAAACTCACTCGGCTTATAGGCGGTAAGTATAGCTATCTTCTCGATTTTTTTTTTTTAATCACCTCAAGGAAATAAAGTAAGGTGCCTATGTCTGAGTTAAATGGCCAAACCATGGTCAAGCACAGATCTGAAGCGCTAAAACATGGATTATGTTTTGTACAGAGCCTCAGTGTCCTTCCCTGTTCTGTGATCCATGCGGGGCATTGTGGGTCTCCTCACCTGCTGTGTAGTCTAGATTCTAGAACAAATTCAGCTCCTTGCCTTCTGTCTCCTCTCTTCCCATCTCCTACCCAGGAACTTCAAGACTCCCACTCCCAGGGCTGTATGGAGAGCCCTTGGAAGGAGGGCTGAGCCCTTGAAATAACTACGATTTTAAGGCACAGGCCCCGCACACTAACAACATGGAGGGCCAGGAATCACAGAACCCTGGGAAGAGACGTGGCATCTGCATGGCCACAGGAAGCGGGTGCCTGTGTGTGCGTGAGTGCGTGTGTGCGCATGTGTCTGTGTGTGCAAAGAGCCTGTGAGGAGAAGCAGTTGTGTTCCCCGCCAGAGCCGTAAAGGCCCTCACGTGTGTCACACACGTGCATGCACATGGACCCACTCCTGATCTTCTCTCATTTCTTTCTTTGATGCTTTCCAGAAAGAATCAGAATTGCCCAGAGAAGAGCACAGTGAGACGCCACCAGAATGACTGATAGATTTGGGGTACTCCATGCTTAATTAAATGAGACAAAATACAAACAACAGAATAACATGAAATCAGTGTGAGAATCGCCTGCCCCTTCTTTGAGTGACAGCCCTGCCACCTGCCCATCCAGAATGGGGTTTGCCTCCTTTTCAGCGTTTTTATGCTTGACACTGTCTTCTAGGCCCCTTTCCTCCAGATTCTGTCAATATTATCATTGTGTGGGTTTAAACCTTGAATCATATATGGCCAACATTGTGAGGACAACATTCGTGAGCTCCAGGGGCTCACAAGCATGCTCCTGGTTCCCTCTGGAGACTGATGTGTATCTCCAACAGGAAGGTCATTTTCCTCGTACTGGAATCTCCTTCTCCGTGAAGGTCATGGTCCTTCATGTTTGCAGTGCTCCTTTGAGTATGTAAATATGCACATTCAGGAAGGGGAGAGAGTAGTTAGTAAGTGTTACCCACAGGGCCTGTGCTGGGCCTTTAATGTGGGTTTCTCCCATGTTCTTCGCAAGAACTCAGGCAGGAAGGCACAGCCATCCCATTTTATGATCCAGTTTTTCTTTCTAGGAGACAAATTCTTTCTATCGGGAAGTGTTCCAAATGACCTCGGAGTGTAGGATAAACTAATTGGTTGGTTTCCCACCAGGCACTGGGGCAAGCAGCAGGATATTGATTTATGTCTCATTAGAAGGCATTTATTTAGCTTTACCCTTTCATAATTTGTATTCCCCTCCTCCTTGAAGCTTTTATAGCTGTCCATTTCCAAATTCCAGAGGCTTCCCAGCTGCAGCACCTCTGCTGTGGGGGTGGGGCTTCCTCTTAACTGATGGTCTTCAGTTTTTAAAATGACACTGCGCGTTTGGGGCGGGGGCTGTTTGGGGGGCGGTTGCTGTCCTTCCACCACCTGGAACCTGGATATAGCTCTCAGTTCTTGTTGATAAGCAGGCTTCCCCGCTGAGCCGTTTTGCCAGCCTGGATTTTTGTCTTCTGTAGTGTTGTTTATTTACAACATTGATTTCTATAAGCATGCCGAGGGAGAGGGAGAGGGAGGCCCTGCTGGTAGAATGCTCGCCTTGCGGACATGAAGCCCTGATTTGATCTCAGTACCACGTAAGCTGGCACAGTGGCTCCCACCTATTATCCCAGTATTTGGGAGGTGGAGGCAGAAGGAAGAGAAGCTCAGGGTCATCCTCTGCTACATGGTGATTTGGAGGCCAGCCTGAGCTACATGAGACCATGTCTCAAAAAATAAAGAGAAGCCGCAGCCGGTGGATATAGAAAATCACAGAAAGGAGGGCAGTCTGCTTTCTGTATCTAGGTGGACTGTAGCAGGTGCTGTAGTCCGCTTTCTGTTGTGATAAAACCCTGACCAAAAGCAGTCTGGGGAGGAAAGGGTTTATTTGGCTTATATATCCTGGGTCACAGTGCATTGAGGGAAGCTGAGGCAGGAACTCAGGCAGGACAGGAACCTGGAGGGAGGTAGGAACTGATGCAGAATATCCCATTTGGTTTTGGGTTGTAGGGCAAAAAAAAAAAAAAAAAAAAAAAAAAAGAGACAAGAGTTTCTCTGTGTGGCTTTGGAGCCTGTCCTGGAACTCACTTTGTAGACCAGGCTGGCCTCAAACTCACAGAGATCCTCCTGGCTCTGCCTCCCGAGTGCTGGGATTAAAGGCGTGAGCCACCACCGCCCAGCTTGGAGCAGATTTATAACGTGATGGTTTAGCGTTGCACGTGATACCAAACAAAAGGCAGCTTATATCAAGATTCCTGTATGATATTTTAGTTACTTACCTCGAAGGTTTGCTGCTGTTAGACATACGTCGGGGAAGATCCGGCTTGGATCTTTGTAGTCTTGGTTTTGAAATGAGTTGTGAAGGAGGACGAGGGCACCTGTAACCATCAGCTCTTTCCTTTGCTCTCAGATTAAGCAACCTGGGGATTCCTGGAGCGTGGGCTTTTCATATCGGCAGCAGGGTTCCCCTGGACAATGTCAGGCCAGCGACGGTTGGAGGCGACCTTTCCTCAGCCCGCTCTTCAGCTGCTCTGGAGCACCCCTTCAATCATGCTGCGGCCCTGGAGAGCTATTCTGAGGACAATTTCGATTATTACGACGAGAACGAAGAGGATGTTGAGTACCCACCTGTTGACCCAGGGGAGGCCTTCGAAGGCCACAGCAGAATTGATGTATCATTCAATTCAAAGGCTGATCCAGGCCCCTTGGAAAGTGGGACCTTGTCTCCAGATGCTGATCGGGCTTCTCCCTTGCCACACCCTGGTGACTGGCCACCCTATCGGGAAACCGAATTAGCTTCCTTGGACCCTCAAACCAAACAGGGGGCCTCTGTGGGAGAGGTAGAGGACCCGGATTTCAAGGACCCAGTCAAGCCTTTGGATCATATGGGTACCCGAACCCAGGCTCCTCCGGAGGCAGATGCAACTCTCCTGACTCCAGGCAAGGAAGACCTTGGGAACAGAAGCACCCAGCCCGACCCTGATGCAGGGCCAGAGCCTTCAGGGCCGGATGTTCCTGTCCCTCCTCTGGAAGGAGAAGTTCTTCCAAATTACCGAGTGTCTGGTCATGTGCCTCCGCTGAGTGGAGGGAGGTACATGGTGGGAGCGGAGGACCATGTCGGTTCTCATGATCAAGGTAAGTGCCTTGGAAAACAGCTTGTTTGAGACTTCATTTAAAAACATGTAGAATTGTCAAGCTGGACGTGGTCACTCAACTGTGCTAATCTCAGCATGGCAGGGGTGTAGCTGTAACGGTCTTACTAAATAAGAAACACAGAGCCAAATGCAGAGTTACAAAGCCCAAGAGGTCAGAGCAGTAGCTAAGAGCTGAGACTAAAACCCTTTCTTGACCCCTCGCTGCTGCCGCTGCCGTCATTCCCCTCTGAAAGAGACCTACTTCCTGTGTGTCTGTCTTTTTATTGACTTTCTGTCCTGCCTTCTCATTGGTTATAAACCCAACCACATGACCTCCTTGTCACTGCCTGTCTGTACAGACCTCCAGGTCTTCTGTGGTTGGTAATGAGATTAAAGGTGTGTGTCTCCATGCTGGTGGTGTCCTTGAACACACAGAGATCTGCCTGTCATGTGATTGGGATTAAAGGCGTGTGCTACCACTGCCAGACTTCTGCTATGGCTTGCTATTAGCTCTGACCCCCAGGCAACTTTATTTATTAACATACAAATAAAATCACATTTCGGTACAAATAAAATATCACCATGGGGGGGGGGAGGGGCTGGGGCTGAAGGCCAGCCTGGGCTATATAGAATTCTAGGCCAGTTGGCCAGCCTGGATTATAGAGGGAGAGCTTTTCCAAAACAAAACAAACAAACAAAAAAAAAAAAGAGTTCTGATTTTTCTCCTAAGTGAATAGGTGAAAAGTTTAGCAAGAAGACTGGAACTGATTTTTTTTCCTCCTTGTGTTTAAGGAGATAAATTCCCTTTGCCAAGTAAATCTTGGCAGGAGAGTTCTTCTTGGAGTCTCCTGACCATTAATAATGTGTTCTAAAAATTAAGCCTCATGGAGTGGGGAAAGAACTGGGCCGTTTTTTGCCAGCTAGCCTCTCAAGTGTAATGAAATATTTCAGTTTGCAAGTTCAGGGAAGGTGAGCCGTTTGGAGGCTTCATAGGCAGTCCAGGGTGGGGGGCTAAGCCAAATGGCTCTGACCGTGGTGAGATGTGCAGAGCTTTGGCAAACACACGAAAGCGCCCATGGGGAGGACATGGTAGACACCTGTGTCTGCCGTTGTTTCTGGTTCTGGGCCCTGCAGCTGTGGCCTTCACCACCTTGAGCCATATCCTCATTCCATGACTCACTGAGCGGAGCTGGAGGGAGGTGGGGGAATGCCAGAGAGGACAGCACTCCGTCCACACTGAGGGACCGGGAAACCGGCCCTGGGTTCATCCCCTTGTTCCGGGCCTGCTCATTGATCTCTGCCAGGAGGCCAGGGTCGGAGGTGACAACCTTCTCCATGTGTTTCACCTCTTCTGTTTTCCCATCCATGACAAAAAACATGCTAACCTAACAAAGAGGACCTTCTGGGTGCTGCCTCGACACTTTTTTTTTCTTTTGCAGTATGTGGTTTGGAGAAATACTTCAGGAGGAAAGAAAACCACTTTGTGTTTAACAGAGCATTGAGTGAGAATTAGTGGAAGAGCATTGATGTCAGATTTCAATCTTGGCTATCTTGAGGCAACTTATTTCACCCCCAAGTCTCTGATTTCTCCTAGATGTACTGCCAGGATTTGATGTGAATATATGTGAAGTTCTCAGCGCCTCCATTAGTTCTTTAAAATAGTGACTGCCGTTAATAATTTTTAGAGGATTTAAAACATTTGGAAGTGGGGTGGAGAATGAACAGAAAATGTAAAAACAAAAGGACTCATTAAAAAGTCTTTTTTGCCCTGATTCCCTTCTCCCTGATGGAGTCAGAGGAGCCACGGCTTCTGTAAATGCAAAGGCATGGACCTTTTTTTTTTCTTCTGAAGGTCCTTGAACTTTCAGATCCTTCTAACAGTCTCCAATAGTTTCCGAGCGATTTCTTTCTATTACAGGCATGAATCAAAGGTTTTCTCTAAGGGATTCTGTGCTACAGATGTGTTTCTGAGTGGCATTTGGTTGGGGGCTGTGTTTTCCAGGCCCAACAAGAGCCTGTAGTTATGGAAAAGCCAGTCTGTGGCTGCCTGCACCCGAGGTTGCTGTGGATATGGCCCAGCGCGAGACTGTAAACTAACTTACAGCACTATGAGATTTCTTTTCTTTTGTAACTCAGCTGTGGTTCTCACAGTGAGAACTTGGTAGATGATGATGTGTCAGGATGTCAGAGGTTGGGGATGGCTGTTGAGGAGCCCAGAGGGGCTGAAATGGAACTGGCCGTTGGGAATTGAGGTAATGGCATAACCCGGGAGGGGCATGAACTGTGATATTTATCAGCTGCCAAATGTAGCCAACTATTGACATCTTAAATGGCAGAATGTTTAAGAAAAGTACATTCGTGGGGAGAATGTCTAATTAGAAGCTTTTAAGTCTTAGAAGAAAAAAATTTTTAGATTTTATTTTTAAAATATTTAAGCCTGTTTGTGTGTGTGTGGAAGCCTAAGCATTAAAAAAAAATGTTGTGAGCTGTGTGAAGCGTAGAAACATGTCATTGTTATTATTTATGTGAAAGGAAATACTGGCACCCAGGAGGTTTTTCTGCCAACTGTGGGGCTGACTCTGGGTCGCTGGTAACACAAGGGTCACTGAGACCTGGCAAGGACCAGCTCCGGAGTGGACAGTCCATGGCCTCTGGTGGTGGATGGACGTGAGCTCCCCGGCAGCTCTGTTGGGTAGTTGGAGGAAAGACACTGAACCTGGTTTTCAGAATAGAAAACACCATTCCCCAAAAATTTTACCTTCCCC
Source organism: Peromyscus maniculatus bairdii (assembly GCF_049852395.1). NCBI lineage: Eukaryota > Metazoa > Chordata > Mammalia > Rodentia > Cricetidae > Peromyscus > Peromyscus maniculatus. The sequence continues at coordinate 40,899,619 of NC_134860.1, read as the reverse complement.
TTTAAGCGTGTAGCGTTCAGTTTACTTAGCCGGAGGATTAGGATTTTGTTAAAGGCCCATTAGGAGGCGTGTGCGTGTGCACGCAGGAGCACGTCTTTGCAAGTGTGTGGAGGATGGAGGACAACTTTGAGTGAGTGTCATCCTCAAGAGTGCCATTAACATTGTCTCTTGCTGGCCTAGAACTTGTCAAATAGCCTGGACGGTGGCCAGGACGCCCTAGAGAGCCGCCTCTCGGTATTGTTTTGTTTTTTAAACATGGGTTCTGGGAATCAACCTTGGGTCCTAATGCTTGCAGAGCAAGTACTTTCCTAACAGAGCCATTGTTCCAGTCCTATAGATTATCCATCCATCCATCTGTCTGTCTCCCTCCCTCCCTTCCTATCTGTCATCTATTTATTTTTGAGATAGGCTCTCATTCTGTAGCCCTGGCTTGCTTGGAACTTGTATGTCAACAGAGAGCCACCTGCCTCTGTCTTCTGAGTTCTGGGATGTTGGTGTGCACCAACATGCTTGGCTACCTACAGACTGTTTCTTTCTTTCTTTTTTTTTTTAAATTCAGAATTCTAGATTCTTTTCAAATTATGTCTGTATCAGGCACACTCAGGTTCTGGCCTTGTACAATTGGCTTTACTCGGCTTTCACAGCTCACAGAGCCTGCAACACAGGGGATATGTGAGCATCCTGTCTCTGAGGTGACCAAGAAATTACCCAAGCCACCCATGTGCTCTTCTGTGGGGGAACCATGGGAGACGTTTTCTTGTGATGCAGTGTGTCTGCCGCTTCCCTGAGAAGGGACTTTGCTTTCCATTGTGATGTCTTGGTTGCTGCTCAGAATTGACTGGCGGGAGATAGTGTTCTTGTTTTGGAGGCTGAAAATGAGTAGTGTCTCGCTGAGTAAGAGGCGGCAGACATTGCAGCAGGGTCCGGGGTTCCCTGGAGGGGCTATATCTGTGCTTGTGGCTGCAGTCAGGGAAGTCTTCCTGGAGGAAGGGATGCTGGAAGTAGGTCGTGGGGTTCTGAGTCTGAGGCAAGAGAAGGGGAGAATGTGGGGACATTCTAGAAAGATGGTACAGAGGTGGAAATGGAGCCGGGGTAGGAGTGAGCTAAGGAGTTGCCAGAGAAGCTTCAGCGGATAGGGCCCAGAGTCTGCTTGCTTTGTGAGGGGCAGGTAGTGAGGCTGATGAAGGGGTCTGGGTGCTCTCGAACCTGCCGAGGCTCTTCTGTAAGAACCTTAATGTGCTCTCAGTTGGCAATGTGACCCGGAAGGGAAGGCACCTGGGCTGCAGATGCCTTGTGTGTTCTGCTCCATGGAGGGGCCTGCTCTTTCTGTTTGGAAGTCATTCTTCCTCTCTCCTTCTGGCCTTCAGGGGGTTCCATTGTGGGAGCCCACAGAGGTTTCCTAGTGAGATCCGAGCTTGCTTTACCCAGCAGGGCTGCATAAGGGGATGGCTTGACCATGTGCATGGTCACCAGGTGATTGGAAGGGTCTGCACTTGGCTGTGCCAGGGGGAGGTCTTCTGCTTCACACTTTGGCATTCCTATAAAAAGCCCTTTAGAAGAGCCAGAAGGGACTGGTGGATAAGGATCCTGGCCCTCCCGCGGCTATCTTGTGTTTCTGTCTCTCTCTCCCCTCTATATTTCTCTCTAAATCTCTTACCCCTCACTCCTCAAGAGTACCCTAGGGAAAAAGTGGGAGCGGGTCCCCCACGTTACATGAATCTTCTGATCACTGGAGGTACATTCTTGGAGGAACTCTGGCAGGCTGTGCCCTCAACCCAGCCCTCCAGGCCCCAAAGTCACACCCATGGCTACCTCCAGGTTGCTAAGATTCTCCCATACCTGTGAGGACACCCGTATGCAGAGAATTCCTTGATGGGCCCCGTCCCCTGTCCGGAAGGTGGGAGGAAGGGATCCTGTTAGTGTCCTGACCACTCGTGTAAGCTGCCACAACAACCGAAGTCTGATCAGTTCGTCACCAGCCTTGTCACCCACCCTGTAGGTACATACAGAATGACCCTGGGGGCCGGAAGGGAAGACCGGCCACTGCTGATACAAAGCAGGGCGTGGTGGTCCTGTGTCGTCTGTCACTCTGGGAGCTGAGGAAATTTGGGGAAGAGAGTCTGCTCTGCAGTGAGAACATTGGTTCCTGTTCTTCGGGTAGCTGTGCCGTGTTGTTAAAGGCACGGGTCTGCCAGGCCACTGCGGGACAGGTGCAGGAAACCCTGTGCGCACCTGTGATGCGCACCGTGGGACCCCCTCTCCCGAGGCTGCCCTCAGGCAAGCGCAGGGCTGAAGACAAGTGCTTCAACCTTTCTGAAAAGCAGGAAGACTGAAGGATGGGTCAGAACGAGTACAGAGGAGGATTTTCTGTTTTTGTTAAAAACTCCCAATTAGGATAAGACTCAAGGACTCTGGCAACGTCCTTGCTTCATTTTCTTATGTCCCCACCCCCAAGGGTATGAGAACGGTTTTTAAGAAAACATAAATGGAGCCGGGCGGTGGTGGCGCACGCCTTTAATCCCAGCACTCGGGAGGCAGAGGCAGGCGGATCTCTGTGAGTTCGAGGCCAGCCTGGGCTACCAAGTGAGTTCCAGGAAAATGCGCAAAGCTACACAGAGAAACCCTGTCTCGAAAAACCAAAAAAAAAGAAAAAAAAAAAAAAAAAAAAAAAAAAAAAAGAAAACATAAATGGTGGGGGGGGGGGGAGTGAGATTTTGCAAACCCTAGCACTAAGATGCCTTTTGCAGTTACCCAAGCTCAGATGACAAGCCAGTGACAGATTGAGCTCATTTAAACCTGGCAGCCTCGGCCCACTGCCCGCCAGACTCTGTAGCGTTTTGACCATCTATAGTTTGTGGAGGCAGAAGCTCAGATTCCTGGCATTCCTGTAGAGAGTTGGGAAGGATTGTGGGTCTGAGGTGGGCTTCAGAAACAGTCTTTTTTTAACGGTTATGTATCCAGGGTTCCTAATATACTAACCCTCCCTGTGAAGGATAGATGTGCTGTGCTGAGGGTGGGCAATGCTGTCAGGGTGGGGATGGGTTTCCGGAGCACCCCTCAGCGGCGGTCAAAGCTGCCAGTCATCTGAGTGCAGCTTCTCCCGGTTTCCCACCCTCTTCCCCCTCTCACATCTCACATCCATCAGCAAGACCCTGCTGGTTTTGGCTCTCGAGTCTCCTGGATTGCTGCTTTCTCATGCTCTTCATTAGCACTTTTGACTACCAAGACCCTAGCTCACTGAAGTCAGCCATATTTGTTCTTGGCTCCTGCCCAGGAGGATTTGCGCTTCAGAGCAGCTGTCTGGCTGACATCTAGATCCATGGCTCAGAGTGTTTAGGAAATACTCGTTCAACTGGCGGATGAATGAAAGAAAGAAAATCGCAGGAGCTGTTGGCTTTCGCCAACGCATTTCCATTTTAGGCGTTAAGTGTGCAAGTGTCTGTGCAGGTGGGTGTGGAAGAGCGTATAAGGGAAGTAAGCTTTCCTGAGTTTGGGGCTGTTGTGTAACTGAAAAGGGGGTGTGCTTGGTTCACGTTCAAGTCTCAAAATATAAATTTCCATAAAAATCTGAGGAGAGGGTCAGGTCCGCTACCAATAGGTAGTTGACCTGTCGTAGGTATGATTCACGTCTTATAGATTTTATAAGAAGCCTTTTTATCAATTTCCATTCTGGTTTCTTGTTAACTTTAGAACCCTTTTCTGAGATCAGAGAGATGGTCACCATGCCTGATGACCTGAGCGCGACCCCTAGGATTCATGTGGGAGAAAGGACTGATTCCCATGAGTTGTCCTCTGTCTCTGTCTCTGTCTCTGTCTCTGTCTCTGTCTCTGTCTCTGTCTCTCTCTCTCTCTCTCTCTCTCTCTCACACACACACACACACACACACTCTCTCTCTCTCTCTAACTAGATAAGTATTAAAATAACCCTTTTGCACGTGTAGTCTGCTGTGAGTTACTGGACAGGCCCTGTGACTCATGCTATGATCACATCTAGTGTTTTAGTTGAATTAGCCGAGCTCTCTCATCTCTGGTCTCTTCTTCATCCCACTCTTCATTTCCTGATGAGGCTTAGAGAAACTGGGGCAGTAAGTCTTCCCGAAATAACAAAGCAGGAGTGTAGCACAAATCCATCCATCGCTTGCTTCCTTCACAAGCTGAGCCATGTGTGGAAGTTGGTTTTCTTTTCTTTTTCTTTCTTTCTTTCTTTCTTTCTTTCTTTCTTTCTTTCTTTCTTTCTTTCTTTCTTTCTTTCTTTCTTTCTTTCTTTCTTTTTTTTTTTTTTTCAAGACAGGGTTTCTCTGTGTAGCTTTGGTGCCTTTCCTGGAACTCACACTCTGTAGACCAGGCTGGCCTCGAATTCACAAAGATCTGCCTGGCTCTGCCTCCTGAGTGCTGGGATTAAAGGTGTGTGCCACCACCGCCCGGAGGAAGCTGGTTTTCTTCTGATTAGACGTAACTGTGACTCCCCGGTATACCTGCATTGGATTGCCTTTTTGCCTTAGTGCCCGAGGAGGGTGAAGAAGCTGAGTTCCATCTGCACGTGCTGGAGAGTTCTGAGGAGAGGGAGTAGAGGTGGGGCTTGCCTGTGGTCTCCCAGAGGGACTGAAGGTAGCCCAGCTTGTGACCTTCCAAAGCTCCACCCTATGCTGACTCAGGGCTTTACATGTGCACCTGTCTGAGCTGGGGAAACTGCTCTTTGATACACCTGAGTTACATTCACATCTTTTTACTCACACTGTTTTTTGTTGAGATAAGGGGCATAGCTTACTCAGAAAGCTCATGCTCAGTGTGTGCACGAGGCCCTGCGATCCGTCCCCAAAACCACATGCATGCACGCACGCAACACACACACACACACACACACACACACACACACACACACCATCCCTAAATCAACGATAGCAATGAGTTTTCTACATAGAAAGGTCTGTGCTATTCTTGTGCCTTCTTTTTCCTGCAGTGAATTTTGTCACTTTTTATTTTAAAAAAAATTAATGCTTGTCATTTTCTTGTTTAAAAAAAAAGTTGAGTTATGCCTAAGTTTTTATTTTTATCAAGCTGGAATTTCTTAGGCAAGTCACTAACTCCATCCTCACAGCTCCTCACCAGCCTTTCCCTTTAACCACGGTGTTCTGACCCCATGACCCCTCGGCTTGCTGCTTCTCAAGGATGCTTTAACTGCAGAAGGAGCGCTTGTGATGCTCCCAATACGTCTCAATAAGTCTTTTTATTTGTAATGCCTGTCTGTGCTTGGGAATGTGCGCATAAGCGTAGATGCCCAAAGAGTCCAGAAGGGGGCGTTAGATCCTGTGGAGCTGGGGTTACTGGTGATGATGATACCACCCGTGTGAGTGCTGGGAACTGAACTCGGGTCCTGACTTCACTGCCATCTCCAGGCCCTTTCACCACTTCTTACCTGTGTGCTTTTCTCAACATGCGCCAAACACCCAATCCCACCTTGAGCCTTAGTTGGGTACCACTGGGGAGTAGTAAGGATCCAGAGAAGGACCCTTCAGAGTTCAGTCCCAGCTGCCCACAGCCCTCGTGACTTCCGGTGAGTCACCCTAATCCCCTTGGCTTCTGTTTCTTTATCCGGAAAACAGATTAAAAAGGGCACTTGCTACCCTGGGCTCTGGTGCAAATGGAAGGTTAATGTTAAAGCAGGCGGAAGAGTGCCTGGTCTGCATCAAGCCAACTTCGAGGTTATCTCTGTCACACTTGTGTTTGCTGGTGCACATGTTTGTGCTGGCTGCATTGCCACACACAGGGAGCTAGCTCTCCCTATCCTCTTGGTTTTTGTTCCCATCTGGAAGACTCTAAGTAAATACTGAGTTCTCCGTTTCTTCCTCCCACTCCTGTTTCCTTGTTTTCAGACTTAGCCCTGGAAGGCCACCACAACCTGTGTGTTCTAGGAGTAGCCAGAGCTGGTACTCACATCAGCACCAGTGGGCTAGAATGCTCTAAAACTCTTTCTTTATCGGAGGAAATCTGGTGTCTCTAGCCTACTCTGGGGGACTGGGAGGCAGAGGCGTACACAGCCACCCTGCCTCCTGGTGGCCGTGCTTGGAATTGGTGTATTGCCCAGCATGCCGATATAAAGCTCTCACCGGCCCTATGACCCAGTTCTCAGACACACTTGGGCGTTTTCTCTTATGAACAATGACATGATGGCACTGACTCCAGGCTCCTCTCTTTCCGCTTTCCTCTCTCCGTCCCTCCTCTCTCTTGCACAAACACCTCTCTTTAATGGGTAGAGTATGTGGGTGGTTTGGGCAACAGTCCCTTGGGCATCAAGCTTTTACTCTGGTTCACTGTAGCTTTGTGGAACGCCTGTGACCATAGCCTAGGTTGTTGGAAGTGCTGGAAAGGATGAAGCCTGCAAGGACCGAGAGTTTTTTAACCTGTTCCTTCTCTCTTTCCTCCTCAACCCGTCTGCATTTGAAGGCAAGTGTGTGTGCATCCTCTAAGTTTGGGTTCCTTAAGAGTTAGCAATAGCCAGGCAGTGGTGGTACACGCCTTTAATCCCAGCAGTCGGGAGGCAGAGGCAGGCGGATCTCTGTGAGTTTGAGGCCAGCCTGGTCTACAGAGTGAGTTCCAGGACAGGCACCAAAGCTACACAGAGAAACCCTGTGTCGGAAAAAAAAAAAAAAGAAAAAAGAAAAGAAAGAAAAAGTTAGCTATAGACCCTGGTTCTTAGCTCCCTCCTTTGCCGTGCTCTCAGAAGGTCCTCTTACGCTGAATCATACAGAATTGCTAGTGTTTGCCCATTTTTTTTTTAAACTCACCAGTTGTGTGACTTCATCAAGCGCACTCTAATCTGCAAGCAAGGCTTGCCTTCAGAACTGCGCTCAGACCACAGTGGTGCAGCCTCAACCCAGCTCTCCAGTGTTGCAATAAGACCCAGTTGGCAGCAATGACCTGAGCTTCTTGCCAGAAAAATATAAAGCAAGTTAATCCCCCAGGCTGCATGTTATTCCCGTCTCCTCGGCATCAAAACCGATTTGTTTATTGCAGTCCAGGCTGACTTTGCGGAGCAGATGCGGTGTCTGGTGGAGCTCAGTGACGAGGCTGGAACCCTTCGGCCCTTCTAATGCTTGTTTGTTTTATTTTGCAGTCTTCTCGTATAACGGTGCCAGCAGGGAAACCTGTGAACGCAGTCATGGCCAGTGCTCCCGGCATGCCTTCTGCACCGACTACGCCACTGGCTTCTGCTGCCACTGCCAGTCCAGGTTTTATGGAAATGGGAAGCACTGTCTGCCAGAAGGTGATTGACAGGCTGGGGCTGCTGTGTGTGTGTGGCGTCACCGCTTGCCTGTTTCTTGGTACAGTGTGGGCTCTGATTGGTGCTCCTTCCATCCCGGCTGTGTCAATCACAGCACTAGTGACTTGCGAGTGTTCGGTGGATGCCTGAGTAACGGATAGGTTTGGGCTGATTTCCCAGTTGGAGAATTAACTAGAAATGTGTCCACTTGGCTCATTCCTAACTCTGTAGAGCCAAAGGGGAGGGAAAAGAAGGAGAATGGGAGAGATTACAGACGGGACTGGGTCGTTAGTGAGCGGTCGGTTGGTTGGAGCATCGTCAAAGGGACTTGCTAGATGTGGTAGTACGTGCCTACAGTACTAACACTCAGGAGGAAGGTGGAAGCAGGAGGGTTGGGAGCTGAAGGCTAGCCTGGATTTCATAGTGAGCTCTAAGCTGGCATCCGTAGAGATCTTATTTCAAGAAAACCAGTATCAACGACTCTAATAATAATATTAAAGTAAGTTTTCCAAAGAGTGAGTATTAGGGAGAGGCAGGGGAGTCATTGTGCCTGTGTACACCTGTCCCCAGCCTGATGATGGCCAAGGCTGAGAGGACTGTTTCTGTCTTTCAGGAGCACCTCACCGAGTCAATGGGAAAGTGAGCGGCCACCTCCGAGTGGGTCACGCTCCTGTGCACTTCACTGACGTGGACCTACACGCTTACATCGTGGGCAATGATGGCAGAGCCTATACAGCCATCAGCCACATCCCACAGCCGGCAGCCCAGGCCCTTCTCCCCGTCATCCCAATCGGAGGCCTGTTTGGCTGGCTCTTCGCTTTGGAGAAGCCGGGCTCTGAGAATGGCTTCAGCCTCACAGGTGAGGAGAGCGCCGAGTTGGCAGTCAGGGATTCAGAAGGAGCACCTGTGGAGCACCTAGAGCCGCTTTGACTTCTGGAGAGGACGGTATCTCTCCCCTAACTCTACCCGCATGTCCTTGACATACGTAGGTCATAAGCTTTTTAAGCCGAGTCATGACTACAGAGGAGGTCATGTACCTGAATGTGGGGCTTGCTAAAAAAGTTTCTGGCTGCTCAAAAAATTTGTAAGCACGCAGTGAATACGGACGTTTCCGACAGCACTTGCCTGTGCTGTTCCACCGACTCCAGAGCAGGCTTGGCTCCGAGCACACAACAGACACTCTTTGTAAAAGCGTTGCCCGGGACCCGTGTGCTCAGATTCCAGTCTGTTGGAGGTTTTTGAATTGCAGTGTTTTTTTTGCTGGATGTCCAAAGCTTTCGGCTCTTACAGAAACATACCGCTTTAATGACGGGTAAAGTTTTCATATTTTCTACTGTCATCCCTCAGCATGTAGGTATCAGGTTAGTGTAGCTTTGTGTCGTTGTCCGTTAATATGTGAGATGTTAAAAACTGTTGTCTGAGTTTCAGACTTCAGTTTCTTGAAAATTGGTCAATGAGTTGTAGGTTGTAGGGATTAGGACATATTTTCCAACAATTACTGAAGTGTCCCTAAATAGACTTCTGCCATTTTGGACTTGTGTAAAGTGGCATTTTCAGCATCAGTGATTTCCTGGGATCAAAATCAGTCAACTCTAGAAACGCTGAAGATATTCTCTCTCCTGCAGTGTGAAATATTCAACTAAGAGATAATTTTTTGTATAAAGTAAACAAGCATGTCCATCTCGGTAGTATACAAGTGTCTTTCTTTTTTTTTTTTTTTTTTTTTTTTGGTTTTTTCGAGACAGGGTTTCTCTGTGTAGCTTTGCGCCTTTCCTGGAACTCACTTGGTAGCCCAGGCTAGCCTCGAACTCACAGAGATCCACCTGCCTCTGCCTCCCAAGTGCTGGGATTAAAGGCGTGCGCCACCACCGCCCGGCGTGTCTTTCATTTTTAATAAGTGGTAAATTTATATGTATACCAAGGCATTGCCTTAAAATCAATTTCTTTATGACTTGTTCTCCGTAAATGTATCCGTTTCTTACACATCTATATATCTGGGTAGAGCAGGGAGTTCTTGGGTGAAAGGGTCCCGAGTGGAAGATGTTTAGAGGCTCTGGGAGAGTGCACGGCTTCTCAGACTTAACTGCACACAGATCGCCTTGGTGGCTCTGGCACCGACCGGGGCTGGGGTGGAGTGTGAGTTGCCGATGAGCCCTCAGCCGGTGCCAGCACCAGTAGCTGGAACTCTCCCTTTCATAGCCAGGGAGTGTGGATGTGGGGGGGTGTTCCTTGGCTTCTCATATACCCACTAATAACACGTTTCCTTTCTTGCACACAAAGGTGTATACCGTGAGAAGAGTTCATGTTGTACTTTTACACAAGATTTAAATGAAATCTTGGGCCAAAAGTAGCTAAAATAGAGTATGCAAAGTTAAGCTTGAATTTTGGAAAAACAATGTTTTAAAGTATAACTGTGTTTGTATTATATTACATAGGACATACGTGACTGATGTATTCGTGGTTTATCTGAAATTTAAATTTAACTGGGTATCCTGGTTTATGTGTAATTTGCTCACCCGGCAACCTCAGAAAGAAGTTCTCAGTTATCTCTTACAAAATACAGACTTCCATAGAGAGACCAGGGCAGGGGAACTGAGACTCTTTGAGAACTTTGGGAGAGCAGAGAGTCTGCAGGTGGCACTGAGCCTGGGCATAGCATACTCTCTTCACGTACCATCTCCAACAGAGACCAGAGGAGGACATGCACACTTAGTGACTAGCTGCTTGAGGCCACGCCTGTCCTACGATAGGCAAGCACTCGACCACCCACGCCCCAGCCAGTTCTCAGAGTGATTTGAGCAAGACCTCGTCACCCACTCACTGATCTTTCGTCCCCTGCAGGTGCTACTTTTGTCCATGATGTGGAAGTTACTTTTTTCCCTGGAGAAGAGAAGGTTCGAATCACTCAAACTGCTGAGGGACTTGACCCAGAGAACTATTTGAGCATTAAGACCAACATCGAAGGCCAGGTGCCCTTCATCCCGGTGAATTTCACAGCCCACATTGCCCCGTACAAAGAGCTTTATCATCACAGGGACTCAGGTATGTGCGTTTCCAGGGCTGTGAAATGGACATGGTGTCTGCCCCAGGAGATAGTGACTAGGCTTAAATGAATAGTCATCGTGGGATGTCCTGGAACACAAAATGACATTGATAGAATTTTGTTCTTGTGTTTTAGGAAGTACACACTGTGTGGGTGAGCAGAGTAATGACTCCTATACACAAGAATGTCAATAATCTTTGCACGTTATTTTCTGATAATAATAACTGATAAGACACTGCCATCTCGGGCATGGACTGCGTTGGGGATTAGAATTTATGATTGTCCTGTAACTGTGTCAGCTGATGATTTTAGTTTACTTTCAAAGTCATACAAAGATGCTTTACAGTGTTGTAAAACAGATATGGGATTTGGAGTCAATATATCAATTCATTCACATCCTGGATTTGCCATTTAAAGTCTATGGGAGAAAAATCACCTGAAAGCCTATTTTCTCATCTTTTCCCATGAAAATAAAAACATCTTTTCTGACCGACTAATACAGTTGATAAATTTCATAAGAGGTGATAAGCTGTACAGTGTATCCAGCGTGCAGCCTTGGGGCTGCATCCGTCCCAGGGTAGCTATAAATACAGCCTGACAGATTTGTGGATGATAGTGTCTTGTCACAATGTCTAAAGGCTGGACACGTGTATATGCAGTGCCAGCTGCACGCAAGACGCTCCAGTGGTCAGGGTTGTCATTTTGCAGTTGGCGGTCTGGCTTGAGCGGCACCTGTTCTGTGTACCCAGCTTCCAGTGAGAGGGAAAGATTGGAACACAGACCTTAACTGTGACCAGAATACACTGGAGCCAATCCTGGCACAGCTCCCAGCCAGAGAGGAACAACCTTTTCCTCTGCTGGTGCCTTGCCAGCTCACCAAAGTGCAGGGCATTGGGGGCATTCCCTTTGTGGAATGTGTCTCAGATCTTGAGACACGCTGAGTTCCAGTTCCAGCTCCTCCACACCCCCGCCCCGCATCTTAGGCTATCACCTGAACTCCGTGGCTTCTGCACACACAGTCAGTGCCTATCTTGCATGGCCAAGAGGAGAAACCCAGGTAGTATGTAGACAGCCCTCAGCACGCCGGCACATCTCAGCACACCGGCACATCTCAGCACGCCGGCAGCTCTCAGCATGCCGGCACATCATAACACTTGTTCTTAGTGTGTGAGGATGGTCGCAGTTCATAATGCTTGTTCTTAGTGCAGCAGTTGTGGGCCCTTCTCAACACTGTGGCTTTGTGCCCACTCAAGTTCAATGGTTATAGGTCCTTCCTTGCAAGCTTCCTGTAGAACCTTGGGGAGTTCTCAAGGGAACCTGTTCCAGGAATGGGGTGAAAAACTTATAGGAAAAAAAATACATCAAACATGAACATTTCCGTCTTCGGTATTTTAAAAACTGACCGGTTTGCCTGTAAACTGTTCTTTACAGCTGTGACCTCCTCCAGTTCCAGAAGTTTCTCTCTCATTTCTGGTTCTATGAATCAAACATGGTCCTACCACATAGACCAGAACATCACTTACCAGGCCTGCAGGCATGCCCCCAGACACCTGGCCATCCCTGCCACCCAGCAGCTGACTGTGGACCGGGCTTTTGCTTTGTACAGTGAGGATGAGGGTGTGCTGAGGTTTGCTGTGACCAATCAGATTGGCCCCGTCGAAGGTATGTATATTTATTTTTGTTGGGCAGAAATAACATCCTTTCTTAGAAGCAGGCAAACAAAACAGTTCTGGTGTGTGTGAGTAAAGTTTGGTGAGTGTCAGATATAAAAGTCAATAAAGCTGGGCCCCATGTGGACAGGCAGATGACCATGTTTACAATCAATTCAACACAAATCTTAGTTATTACTGTGTATGATGGATGCGTGTTGTGACATGTATGCATGTGGAGCTCAGAGAACAACTTTGTGGAATCTGTTCTCTCCTCCTGCTCTTTTGTGAGTTCTGGGGATTGAATTCAGTTGCTGGGCTTTCTCAGCGCAGGCTTTACCCACTGAGCCAGCCTCTCAGATTGCTCTTTTTTTTTTTTTTTTTTTTTTTTAACTACTTGTTCAAACAGGAAAATAAGTGTTTTAAATGGGTGATGTTGGGACAACTGTCCAAATGCAAAAGAATGAAGTGGGACCCATATCTGACCTCAGACATAAACAACACCCAACTCAGAGTGGGCCAAAGACCTAAATGTAAAGGCTAACCTTTTATATGTACTCAAGGCTTTTTCTTCAGATGGCCAAGCTTCCAGAAACTTTAGGAGAAGAGCACTAGCTGGAAGAAGTAGATTACGGGGCCACAACTCCATGGGTTATATCATGTCCTATCTTCCCCACTCATGAGCAGCCTCTGCCAGTTACTACTGCTGTCACGGTCTGCCTTACCACAGTCAGAAGCAACAGCATCAGGACTGTAGACTGTAACCTGAGCTAGACTATATCTCTTCTTTCTGAAGTTCTTTCTGTATTTTGTGACAGTGATGATAATACTAACCCAGCAACATAATTCAAAATAGGCAGCAGGCAGAAGCAACCTAGATGGCCATCAACTAATGAACACATATAAAACAGTCCTAAAGCCACACAATAGAATATTATTCAGTCGTTAAAAAGGTAAGAAGTACTCATTCATCCTACAGCATGGGTGACATTGGACAGCATCATGCTAAGTGAAAGAAGCCGGTGACTAAGGGCAGCATGATGCATGATTCCATGTACATAGAATGTCCACACAGGCAATGCAGAGAGATCTGAGGAGACTAATGGTTGTTCGTGGACAAGAGGAGCTAGACAAAGGTATATATATCACTTAAGAGTGTAGAGTTTGCCGGGCGGTGGTGGCGCATGCCTTTAATCCCAGCACTTGGGAGGCAGAGCCAGGCGGATCTCTGTGAGTTCAAGGCCAGCCTGGGCTACCAAGTGAGCTCCAGGAAAGACGCAAAACTACGCAGAGAAACCCTGTCTCGAAAAAACCAAAAAAAAAAAAAAAAAAAAAGAGTGTAAAAGAGTGTAGAGTTTCTTCTTAGAGTGATGAATGTCCTAGTAACCGGTCATCATGGTAGTTGTGCAGCTCTGGCTGTCGTGAAAATTGTTTAGTTTTGACCTTCAGGTGGATGGCTTGTGTGTCCCAGGTTTTGCATCTCAACTGAAGGAAACCGGTGGAAGCGACTTAGTGGTTCACAGTCCTTGGGCCCTACCTGTGCAGAGAGCAATGGTCTGTGCCCATCAAAGCAGTGGAGCACAGCAGAGCCCTAGATGTGGAAGCCGGTCTCAGTCGGCAGCAGACTGGGTGATTCCAGCTGTTGCACTGGAGACAGTATAGTAAAAAGAGCAGTGATTGCCAGGCATCCATCCGGGTGGAGGGGGGATGGATGGAGGAGAAGGACCTTTTCGGTTGGTGAAGCCGTGGTGCACCGGGCTCTGATAGGAGATATGTTCTTATGCGTGTGCTATTCAAAACCTGTAGGCTTGCAAGCAGAGTGAGCCCTGGTATGTGGGGCCGGGGGGCGGGGAGGGCAGAAGCATCAGATCTACTGGAGCTGGAGTTCCTGGCAGCTTGTGAGCTGCTGACTGATGTGGGCAGGAACCGAACTCCAGTCCTCTGGAAGAGCAGCAAGGGCTTTTAACCGCTGAGCCATCTCTCCAGTCCAAGCCCTATTACTTTAAAATCGTATTTTGCTGTTACTTTTTTTTAAAACTCTTTACTACTTGTTCTTTTGGGGGACTGCCACCCACCTCCCAAATAAATCACACACAGAGACTTATTATTTCTTATAAATGCCTGGCCTTAGCCAGCTTTCTTTAACTTAAATTATTTCATTTACTTTTTGCCTCTGGCATTTTTCCTTTTCTTACTTCTGTATATCTTACTTTCACTCAGTCTGGGGCTGGCTGTGTGGCTCAGTGGGTAGCCCCTTGTTTCCTCCTCTCCTTCTCTCTTGCTCCTTTACCCTCTTCCCAGATTTTTCCTCCTATTTATTCTCTCTGTCTGCCAGCCCCATCTGTCCTTTCTCCTGCCCAGCTATTGGCCGCTGAGGTCTTTATTAGATCAACCGGATGTTTTAGACAGGCACAGTAACACAGCTTCACAGAGTTAAACAAATACAACGTAAAAGAATACGACACATGGGGCTGGAGAGGTGGCTCAGAGGTTAAGAGCAGCGACTGCTCTTCCTAGGGGTCCTGAGTTCAATTCCCAGCACCCATATGGTGGCTCACAACCATCTGTAATGAGATCTGGCGCCCTCTTCTGGCCTGCAGGCATACATGCAGACAGAACACTGTGTACATAACGAATAAATAAATCTTTTAAAAAAAAAAAAGAATACGACACATCTTTGCATCATTAAACAAATGTTCCACAGCATAAGCAAGTGTAACACATCCTAAAATAATATTCCACAACAGGATTTATTTTTGTTTTTAAATGATTAAAAGTTAAAATCTAGGCTCTTAGATGAGAGAAAACAATGTGGTAACTCATTTTTCTGCAAATGTCACAATTTCTGTTTTCTTGATGACTAAATAAAAGCCCGTTGTATATAGGAACCACACATTCTTTATCCATTCATCTATTAATGGACAAAAACATGGTGTGCGAGCTCTCTGTGGTGGGACTTCTGTGTCCTGTGGAGTGAGTCCCCATGAATTCCATGGACTCTAGTCACTGACTACGGCCACAGTAGTACACGTTAGGGCATCTGTGACCGAGGTCGGAGAGATGAGGATACAGAAATCATTCTTAGCAAGTTCTCGGCAAACCTGCCTCTTCCTCAAAAGCTATTTTACAAACATGTCCTAGACAAGCTGGGATGAGCCTGCATAGGAAGTTGATAAAAAAAATCAAGGTGACGTTTGAATTCTCTGAACCAATACATCATGCTTTCCCCTAGGGCAAGAGGCATGTGGAGAGAAAAGGACTGCCTCGCACACTCAGTCGCTGTTAGCACTGTGAGCCCAGAGTCGCATCTGTGAGAGGTGACTGAGGATTCTGGGCTCTGCCGCTGGAGCTGAAGGCCCCTTATGCCTCTGTAGATTCAATACAGGTGTTGGCTCAGCCACACAGTAGCAGCGGAGGAAGGTGACAGGGCCTTGGTTGAAAGGAGAAGCCCAAGTTTGTTAGTTTGGTTGCTTTGCATATAGGAAACTGGTCCAAACATAGAGGATGATATAGAATGCTGATCTAAGCATTGGGCAGCCAAAGATGACATTACAGTGTAGTAAATTAATGCATAAAGATGCCACTTGATTTTTTTTTGTTATGGAATATTACTTTAACTATGTAAGAATGTTATATTTGTTTATGCTGCATTTGTTTAATGATGTAAAGATGTGTTGCTGTTTCACCTTGCCTGCCTAAGGCACCTGATTGGTCTAATGAAAAGCTGAACAGCCAATAGCTAGGCAGCAGAGGGATAGACGGGGCTGGCAGGCAGAGAGAATAAGTAGGCGGAGTCTAGGCTTGAGAGAAGAGAAGGAGAGAACAAGGGAGGTGCCTGGGGCAGCCAGTCAGACACGTAGTAGGACAGACAGAATGAAAGAAAGGTAAAAAGACCCCAGGCAAAACATACATGCAGAGAAACAGGTTCATATAAATTAAAAGAGCTAGCAAGAAACAAGCATAAGATAAGGTCGAGCATTCATAACTAATAATAAATCTCCGTGTCATGATTTGGGAGCTGGTCCACAGCCCAAAAGAAAGCCTGCTACAATTTTTAGAGCAGCATGTAAAGTAAGAAGGAAGAGTCCAGTTGCATTTCATAAGGAGAGAGATAAAGGCACCTTTGGAATACACCCCCCCACAGATGTCCAGTTCTGCCCTTTGCAGATGGAGGCATCGGGTGTGTAAGAAGAGCCATTGGAGTACCTTAGAGTAGCAGTTCTCAACCTGTGGGTCACAACCCCACAGGGGTCACATCGAATATCCTGCATATCAGATATTTACATTACAATTCATAACAGTAGCAAAATTACAGTTATGAAGTAGTAACAAAATAATTTTATGATTAGGGGTCACCATGACATGAGGAGCCGTATTAAAGGGTTACAGCATTAGGGAGGTTGAGAACCATTGTATTAGAGGATGAGCCACCAATGCCATGAGAGTCCCTGGAATCATTAAGGAAACAGTTTGTCTTTGGGTCTCTTCTTACCAAATGAGAGCAAGCTGGCAAAAAGCACCAGCTGCTAGCTAGTTTTATAAGGTTCCTTCTCACCCAGACAAATAATATTTAATAAATAGTATGGTATATTGCCAAGCACTATTCTGAGTACCTTCCATGAATTACCCCATCTAATCCCCACAGCAACCTCTACTCAACAGTGCTGTATTGTTATCATTCCTTTATAGATGTAAAACTTGAGACGTTGAGGTAGAACAGAAATACAGCTGGTAAGCGGCAAGCTGGGACTCGAACCCTGGCTGTGGGCGCAGAGGCCACACTTGTCCTACACAGTCCAGCTGCAGCGCATAGGCTGTTAGCTCTAGACCCAGATTGCATGTGGGTGTAGGTTTCATCCTTTTGTGATTGAACCATGCTTCACCCACAGAGGTACCCTTCATTGTTCCTGAATTGGAACAATAGAAAAACACACACAGGATGCCAGAAGTGAACCCTCTTTCCTCCCTGTCACTGCGTGTGAAGTCTTAGGCTTTTCCAGGGCGGCTGCTGTCAGGCTGGAAGGCATGCTGAGCCACATAACCTTGCAGCGACATGGGCACTGTGTGGCTTTGCGAGGTGCAGATAGTACGATTTCCCAGCGAGGAAGAGAAGCCTGTGGCCCTTGCCCTCCTTCAGCCACAGACGTCTGTCCCTTTTGTGTTTGTGGTGGTGTCACAGATCGCGACCCAGGCATGCTGCCATCCTCCCTCTCCAGGGATACTTGGGGAGATGTTTGGGCAGAGGGCCATTGAGTTCGCATCAGTGAATTCAGCCCTTCAGTGATCGCTCCTTTAAGGGAACCATTCTTCCCTTCCCAATTGAGCCAATGGGTTCCAACTCCTCTGTCAGTGGGTGAAATATGAAACGACTTAATGTAGCTGGAAGTTTCTCTAATCCCAACCGGCCCCTCGGTCCCGTAGCCACTTATAAAATAATCACTCAGAGGCTTATATTAATTACAGACTGGCTGGCCTATGGCTCAAGCTTCTTGCTAGTGTCTCTTATAACTTAACCCATTTCTATTAATCTGTAAGTTGCCACGTGGCCGTGGTGTTTACGTTCTGCTGGTACCTTGCTGCTCCTTGGATGGCGGCTGGTGTCTCCTCCCCCTCCCCTTTCTCCTCTCACTTACCTCTCTTGGATTTCCCTGCCTGGCTCCATCCTGCCCTGCCACAGGCCGCTTTATTTATTAGCCAATTGGAGCAACACGCATTCACAGTGTACAGAAAGACAACTCACAGTAACGTAAGGACACAGCTCTCCTTGACTTACTGCAAGAGGAGAGAGCCAGCAGACTTAGGAATGGTAAATAGAGAACTAGTGTTAGGAATGTTTTCTCAGGACACAACTGGAAGCTACATTTAGTGGCTGTGTGCAAAGGGACTCACTGAAATAGCTGATTTTTAAGTTTTTGCCTAATTTTTTTTTTTAAATAACAGGCTCTGTATTTTCCCCTTGCACTAGATTCTGAATTATATTACTAGCTCTATAACTGCACTGCCTGTTAAATCAGTATCATGTAATTGTGGACTTATTTATGTTGTTGTAAGTACAGTAGTTTTAAGAGTGCAGGTCACCTCTGGTCTGCTTCTAAAATCCTTGTTTTATTTAATGCCTAGCAGGGTGATAAGCTCTGACGTACATACGCACTTAGTAATCTTTCCTGGAATGCACTGTGGTACAAGTTTGATATTGGAGAGGGCTGTATAAGAAGGTTAAGTATTAGTATTTATAAATTAAAGCATTTCGAAGACGACTGTTCCCTTTGGAAGGTATTCTAAAATGAGGAAATAATTGTGGGGAGAGCGGGGTTCTTGTCTTACATGGGCCCTTCAGTGAGGATGTCACCCTGTTCTTTGTTTAATCTGGCTGGAGGCTGACTCCAGGAACTCTACGTGCCCAAGTCAACTGAGCGCCGCTTCTCTGACACTGGGTTTTCCTCCCTTGGCCAAGAGGTCCAGAAAGAGGCATTCCCGGGATGGCTGTCCCGCTATTTTGTTTGGCAGAGATTCCCTTCCCTCAGCCAACATTGACGAGGTGAAGCGAGGACAAACTCATAGCGGAGCTCATCTTCAGGCCCTGATGGGGGAGCTAATAAAGAGTGTTCTGCTGTGCTGTTTCTTATAGTGGATGGGGGAGTTTACCGGAGAGTGGAGATAGCGCAGTCGAGGTACCTCAGTTTACAAGCAGACTGTTCGAGAAAACCAGAGCACTCTAACTTGGGCAGCAGGAAGATGAACGTGCTCAGGAGATAGCGAGTCCCGAAGGCCTGGGAGGAATCTCAGCCCCCGAAGCGGGGCTGCAGTAACGAGCACTGGGGTGTAACTGGCAGCTGCTTGGGACAAGCCCCAGTGTAGAAGGTGGCTGGGGAGTCACAAGTGAGAGAGAAGTGACAGGGAATCCTGGTGTTAGGTGCAGGCAGGCGGAGGTCCTGCCAGGGTGTGCCTGCGGATGCCAGGATTCTGGCTCTGACGGTGGGAGAACTGTTGAGCAGGTCACACGAGGTTGCATTGGGGTGTACCGACCTGCTCACCAAGACAGGGTTCCGACGGGCTTAAGAGGCAGAGGCCCCAGTTACTGTGATTTGCATGGGATATTGTGATAGCCAGAGTGGTTCAGGGTAGTCTGATAGGTGTGCATGGGGCTCTCGAAGTTTTCTGTGACTAAGGTCCCCATTCCACAGACTGAGTCAACGCGAACACCTCAAATAGGAAAAAGCTGTCCCACTGAGGAAGAAGGAGGAAACTGTCCCTCATGGTGTCTAGGCCTGCCAGTGGGAACAGCAACCTTGGAAATATGTTATGTTCCATTTTTAAACGCAAATCCAGCAGGTATAAACAGTTTTATTAGGATTTTTGCGTGGAGGAATCGGGAGTCAGTGGGCATCTGAACCTCATCCCTGTTGCCTTTGGCTCAGATAGGTAACTTTATGGTGTTCCTCTGGCGACAGCTGC
Source organism: Peromyscus maniculatus bairdii (assembly GCF_049852395.1). Classification (NCBI taxonomy): domain Eukaryota; kingdom Metazoa; phylum Chordata; class Mammalia; order Rodentia; family Cricetidae; genus Peromyscus; species Peromyscus maniculatus. The sequence continues at coordinate 40,880,211 of NC_134860.1, read as the reverse complement.
AGCAGAGGGGTGGCCAGTATGGGCCTTAGCCTGGGGCTGTTTGGATTTTTATCTTATTCTCACTCTACCTGCTTCTCCTGACTGTAACCTTGGGCAACTCGCTCGGCCTTCCTAGGCTGCTGCTGCAGTCTGCATGTGTAATCATGTGGACTTAATGGGGTTGGATATAGAGGGTTTAGAACACTGCGAGTGCACACACACAATTACATATAATAACATGTAATATCATACAGAGTAGGCACAAGGAAGCTGTTGAAGTTAACCCTGAGATGCAAGTCGTCCACCTTAGCTTTGGATTCATGCCATAGCAAGGACGCCTGTCTCCTTCCTTTCTCCCCTCGTCCTCTCTGTGACACTCACTCTGGACCCTTTTCTGTTTCCGGTACGTGCACAGGGGACTCGGCCCCTGCACCAGTGAATCCCTGCTATGATGGGAGCCACACCTGTGACACGACAGCGAGGTGCCGCCCGGGCACAGGTGTGGACTACACCTGTGAGTGCACCCCCGGGTTCCAGGGAGATGGACGGAGCTGTGTGGGTAAGAGACGTGTTGTCTGTTTCTGTCACGCACCTCTTGTTCCTGCCTCGCTCTCTCCAGCATCACAGTCTGGAGGACACGTCCGTGTGGTTTTTGCGGTCATCACCATTAGACAGTGATTTTAGCCTCTGTCTGTCTGGAGTTATGTGAACACTGAGGCAGAGTCTGGCTAGGTGTGAGAAGGTTGTCTGGAGATGGGTATTTGGGGTTAAGGCTATAGAAAGAAAGCATCTTTTGAAAATCAAATTGTTTTCCTTTTAAATAATTCCTAAAGTATTCAAAAATTACCTTCTTACGGCTTACCTGGAAAGATTTGAAAATGTTTTTCCTTATTTCTGACGAACTGCAACTTGGAATTTTGCTCAATGTCCATCCAAGACTCTCAGATTTCTACGGTTTCCATTAGCCAGCCATTAATCCCACTGGAGCATCACAGTGGTGGGAAAATTGAGTCGTCAGGCCTTCAGTTTCTGCAGCCCTCTGCTTTATCGGGGCTTTTCTGGTCTCGTTTTCACTTAGATGTCAATGAATGTGCCACTGGCTTCCACCACTGTGGCCCCAACTCTGTGTGTGTCAACACACAGGGGAGTTACAGATGTGCATGCCGCAGTGGCTACGAATTTGCCGATGACCAGCACACTTGTATCTGTGAGTATCAGAATCTCTTTTCCCTTCAGCTAGAAGGATGCTGAACCCTGCCTTGGGTCACTTAGGTCTCTACTCCTGCAGTCCCGAGGCTCTGTTGTGTGGCTTTCTTAAAGTATACTGGATGGGATGCACCCCTCCCCTGCAGTTCAGCCCAGTTCTGCCCTGACGGTGTGTCCCCGTTGGGATTTTCCCACCTAGATAGTATATCGAGTTACTGGAGGATGTCTCAGTTGGGATTCCTGGCCTTGTCTCATAACCAGACAGTGACTTGTAACACCCCAGCTCTGTAAAGATGTCATGTTGAAAGGTGCCTGTCTCATTCGAGGAGCCAAAGACCCCCATCCACAATAAATGCACCCACTAGGGTTCTAAAACACACTAACTTCAGACTGAAGAATGGATCCAAAAGACCTCGAATTCCAGATTTATCCCACTGATGGAGCTAGCTGATAACAGAGAAGTACACATTCCAATCTCCAGGAAGATGACAGGGTAGCAATGATGGTAGGAACTGTGTGTGTGCTTAGTATGTATGGCTGGATGTCCTGTGGCACAGTACTCTGGGGAGTTATAAGCTGCAACCAGGATCTGTTTTGATGACTTATTGTCGTGCCTAATTGTTTTAAGCACAAACACACAGTAGCACATCTGAACTCTAATACACATAGAAGTCTTGAGCTAGGAATCTTGCTAAAATTGAGATTGTAACTGGGACAGGGCCTGAGACCCCTGGGACCCTGCATTCCTTCAGATCTGCAGGTGTGCTGATGGTATTAGTCTGTGGGTGGGGCTGTGAAGAGAAAGGCTCACCCACTCTCGGGTTTCAACTCTTGGGACACTTTCACTTTCTTTTCAGTGATCGCCCCGCCTTCCAACCCTTGCCTTGATGGTAGTCACACCTGTGCTCCTGAGGGGCAGGCCCGGTGTGTTCACCACGGAGGCAGCTCATTCAGCTGTGCTTGCCTGCCAGGCTTTGTTGGCACGGGACATCAGTGTTCTGGTGAGTACCTGTGGGCAAGTCTTGGGGACTCCGTCTGGTCCTTTTAGGTGTACATCCCCATAGAGACACAGCCTCTGCTCTCCTGTGACTCACACAGCCGTGGCGTTGCCGAAAGAGAGCGGGCATCTTTAGTGTCAGAATCACCCATGGGCGATTCCCTGTCACTGGACTGGTGAGCACCCGTGGTTGTCGTGGAGTGCTGGTGCCAGCTTGAGACCTCGTGTTCCTTGGAGCTGGTGTAGACTGAGGGACTCTTAGCTACTTGGTTGTTTGTTTCTCTCTCTCTCTCTCTTTTTTCTTCGAGACAGGGATTCTCTGTGTGACCATGCTTCCTTCCGTGTTAGCATGTTGTGTGTGCCCTTTGGCCTCTTGTCATGTGGGCCTCTCATGAGACAAGGGTGTCTGAGTCACAAAACAGCCTGCTTTATTAAAGCCTGCCAGCAAGATGGAAGTCATCATCCCGAAGATGCTTGCAATGTTGTTTTACTGCATTTGTTGAGCAATATGAGCAAGTCCCTAAGGAAAGGACTCTGAGATAATGCGTATTATAAGACGGGTCACTGAGAGCCATCTAGGAGGCTCCCTAACACAACCACAGCCTGTAGTGTGTGGTAGCCATCCAGGTTTCAGATGGGGGTCATTTTCCTAAAGATCCCACGTAAGTTAGCCTATGCTAATCACGAAAGTAGCTGGCAGAATAAAGCTACAACATGTTAGATCTGTGCGTGCGTGCGTGCGTGCATGCATGCATGCATGCGTGCATATCCGGAGGTATCTCAAGTGTTCGTTATGTCTGTGAGGGAAGGATCCTTGCCAAGAGGCTCTGTGTTGTGGGAACTGTGTGGTCTTGAGGTGCACATGTTTCTACTCCATCAGATGAAAGGGGGATGTGTGGGTTTTCCTCCAGCCACGGTTTGTCCAGAACCAGCCGTCCTGGAAAGGCTGCACTTGGATTTGGGTTCACAGTCTGGTTTGAGTCCCGAACAGGAGGCTTTGGTCCATAAAGAGTGAAGTCTTCTCCACTCTCCCTCCCTCTGGAGTGGTTTCAGTCCTGTACTAGCGAGAGCTGGCTAGTTCCCAGGCACGTTTTCATTAAGAAGCTGGGTGACTTTGCAGGAAGAACAGATTGTCTTGAGGAGTTTCAAGTGTGAGTTGAGGAAGCCAGGGCAGAGAGGAGGGTCTGTTATATCTTTGCTCAGGAGGCAGATGAATGGTGCTGACATTATTGTCAGGGTGCCTGTGCTCAGGGATGCCGGGTAAAGAATGGACAAGAGGGTGTGGACATAGAAGCAACAATGTTTATTATTACCTTTGCAGGTTCCACACAGACACAAACAGCGGACATTTATGTGTGATTGGATAGTTGGGGAACAGAGAGACAGCAAGGGCATGTGGACCAAAGCATAGCATTCTGGGTAGTGTAGAGGTTAACTGGCACCGGAGAATTCAAACACTGGGTCAGAAAGCGAGTCAGTCATTCAGTGGCTGAATTTGCTTCCACCGGCTTCTGTTCAGAATGAGGGGGAAGGGATTTCAAAGTCCGAAGCATGAGCTCCAAATGGAGGAGGGCTCCAGACTTGTTTTCCCAACGGGTTCTTGAGTTTAATGGACGAACGGTGGAGGTGTTGATGGCTCTGGAATTGAGTTGCCTTTTTTTTCTGTTCCCTTTGCGACAAGGGTCTGTTCTGCTGTCTCAGTCCACTTGTCCTGACCCCAGTCTTCCAGCAGCTCCGGAACTAGTTAATTGTTACTGGCGTCCCCATATCAGTGGGGATTAAAAAGAGAGCTCCTGCCTTGACAAGAGGCCAGAGTCCTTCCCCATCTTCTCTGTGGACACCGGCGGGCGGTCCTGGGAAATGAGCTCTGACTTCTGCAAACCTCCTAGTGTTTGTGCTCCTGAGGAGCTGCTGGCTGGCTCTAGCTGTCCATCACGGAGGCCCTCCAGGAAGGAGTTGGATTGCAGTTCTGGTAGCCTGCGGTCCTCCAGCCTGGGGGCCAGGGAGTCCTCAGGTGTGACGTACTGAACGTCTTCAAGGGCTTTTTTCTACTTGCTGGTCACTGCTACTGTCTGCCATAACCATGGCATCGTAGAGGCAGTAACAGCAGGGAAAACGGCTGTTTCAGGTTTGGTCAGGGCCTTAACAATGCCAGAGGTTTGGCAACCTTGGGGAATCCCCTCTTGAGTTAAAAAATAGCCATAAGAAAGGGCTCCCTGGGGCCCAGCAATAGGCTGTGTGTGTGTCAGGAATTCCTGCTTCCTGCCATTGCTTGGGGTTCCTGTCCCCACTGGAAGTACTTGTATGGTATGTTCTGTCAAAGCTTGAATTTCCTGAGTTACAGCTTCGGCTTCAGTCAGTTTTATAGTCCCTCTAGGCCCAGCCGGCTCCCCAGCTGTGCCCTGGAGCTGGCCTTTGAAGAGACAGCATGTGCTAGTATACGACGGACCGTTCTTCAGTAGCTGAGTTACTATGTAGGGTGCTCTTTAAATAACTCCTTCCTAATCTTGGGAGGCGAAGGTAACCAGAAAAGCCAGCTGCTTGCCCAGGGAGAGCCGCTGTGGTGGAATTAAGCTTGATCTGGTTGAGCATTCAGGGATTTTTAGACTGAAAGGCACTGTGTTCTCCAAAGGCAAAGGATAGTCCTACCGCTCACTCAGGGAGTATAAGGGATTCCTGTCCAGGGAACAGAATGCCTGTGTGTGAGACGCAGTGGGCTGACAACCGAGCAAACAGCTGAGCTGTGGGAGGAGCCCCTGGAAAATGTGCGCTGCCTGGAGGCCGGGTGGAATGTCCCTCTGATCCCTGCCCGTTCACATCTAACCCCTGGTCATAAACTTCACTTTCCAAGCTGGTATGTGCCTGCCATGGGCTGCACCAAACAGACATGGCTCCGTTTCTTCCCTAGGCTTCAGACCATCGCCACCGCCGCTGGGTCACACATTTTTTTCTACTCACACATCAAAACCAGAGCTGGTTGTTTTTGTGGATGTGACTCATGCTGTCGTTTGTGTTTGGTCAAGCCTCGCTCAGACCTGTACCTTTTGTTTTTCCCCTTTTTCCCCTGAAAGATTTCCTGTCCTCTTGGAGATTACCTCATCCCCTGGCATCAGCTTTAGCAGTTAGTTGAACTCAAGAGTTTCTTGGGGGGGGGGGTCTTTGGAGTGTGGGGGTGGGGAAAGAGGTGACTTGCTGTTGACAGCATGGGCCAACTTTAATAAGGAAAATAAAAAGGCCTGCTAATTGGCTTTTGCTCAAGCTGTGGATTTTGGAGTTTCAAGTATGAAATCCTCAGGGAAGCAGGGGCCTGGGCTGTTTCTGTGTTGTTCCAAAAGTACTGATAACATTCTTCTCTTTGTACAAGTGAAGAGTAGGTTTGGGTGAGGCAGTCTCTCGTTGGAGGTTTTAGACAGCAGTCTAATTAGGCAGGCTGAAGGTCCTGAGCTGAAGTGTATCTGGGCCTTCATCTTTCTCCAGTGTACTCCACAAGAGTGTGGAGGGAGCTGGTGCCCAACAAAGAGGAAAAACTATTGTTACCTATATTTATCTCTTGTAACATCACTGACGGGAAATTAATGATTTATAGTCTAAAGGTTAGTAGTTGAAAGGAAATCACTTCTAGAATTCACTGTAGCTCAAAGACGCTCCAGAAGTCCACGGCAGGGTATTTTTCTCTGAGTTACCCACACGTTAGATGTCTGCTCTGAGCATTCATCTCATTTGTTAATGCACATGTTCCTGGATTTGTTTTTGTCTTAGTTAAGGTTACTATTGCTGTGATGAAACACCATGACCAAAGGCAACTTGGGGAGGAAAGGGTTTATTTCACTCACAATTCCATATGACAGTTCATTATCAAAAACAGTGAGGGCAGGATCCTGGAGACAGGAGCTGATGCAGAGGCCATGGAGGAATGCTGCTTACCGCCTTGGTCCTCATGGCTTACTTACTGCTTTCTTATAGAACCCAGGACCACCAGCCCAGGGATGGTACCACCCACAATGGGCTGGGCCCCTCTCCCATTGATCACTAATTAAGAAAATGCCCCACAGAGTGATCTTATGGAAGCATTTTCTCAGCTGAAGCTCCCTTCTCTTTGATGACTCTAGTTTGTGTCAAGTTGACATAAAACTAGCTAGTGTGTGGATTTGGTTGTTTGTTTGTTTGTTTTTCCTGTCAGGCTTACTCTTCAATGTTAGCACTTCTCAGCTCAGACCCAGGGATGTTCTAAAGTTGATAACGTGTTGAGCCATGTGCACTGAGACCATATAGTTGCACAGCTGTCTGTGGTGAAGTCATGGTCTTCCTTCCTTTGCTCACCTCTCTGCGCCTGTCCCTGACCTCTGCAGATGTTGATGAATGTGCGGAAAACAGATGTCACGAGGCAGCTACCTGCTACAATACCCCTGGGTCCTTCTCCTGCCAGTGCCAGCCTGGGTACCACGGGGACGGGTTCCACTGCACATCTGGTAAGTGATGGAAGACCTGCTTAAGCGCAGGATCTCCCAGCTCCTTCCCTCTTATTTTCCTCCCAGCCCACTCTTGATGGAAGCTGGTCTGGGGGGCCTGGTGGGGGCATTTTCCAAGCTCTGGATTCTTCTCAGTCGCCTCCTAATGCCCACTTACTGCTACTTGGTATGTGAGCTGCTTGCCTGTCTTTCACTCTGTGGCTGTTCTGGTTCACCGCCCTACTCATCTGCTTTGCTGCATGTTGTTTGAATAAACTATTGAGCTTATTCAGTAGGAGCCTCATGCACCAAGGAGCCAGGAGTCAGTACTCGGGGTGACTCCTTGGGGGGAACTTGCCCAACGTACAGCAGTGTGGCTGCCATTGACCTGGGCTTCTCACACTTGAACTCTGGGTCCCAAAGAATGGATGGAGTTAACTTGTCCAATGAAGTCTCCAGAATATTGGGCAGATGCCACTGATTATTCTCTATCTTGCCCAGGTGGCAGTTGGCCCCCAAGGGCTGAGGATGTGCAGGGTGAATGGAGGGAATTAGGGACAACTAGGTAGATGGTAGCAAAGCCAAAATAAGAATTCAGGACTCTAAAATGTTCGTGTCTTGCTATTTCTCCATGTCATGATAACTTCCAGTTGTAGGGATGAAAGTCTCAGTACAGAAGACTTTATGGGGGCTGGTTAGTGTGCATGGGTTGTGAAATAAATTTATTTCTAATTTCCTCTTTGTCACTCCCATCCACGGTTCCGGAAGATTCCGTCTCAGGCCCGAAGCTCTGCGAACATCAGCAGCGCTATGCCCAGGCGCAGCATGCCTACCCTGGGTCACGGATCCACATCCCCCAGTGTGATGACCAGGGCAACTTCGTTCCCCTACAGTGCCATGGCAGCACTGGCTTCTGTTGGTGTGTGGACCAGAATGGCCAGGAAGTCCCTGGCACCCAGACTCCACCTGGCTCCACCCCACCTCACTGTGGACCACCATCAGGTGAGCCCCCTGGCCCCGAAGAAAGACCTGTGCCAGCTCAGGCCTGAAGTCAAAGAATAGAAGGGCTCTGGAAATGGGGTGATTTACAAGACAGCTCTCGCTGTGTAGACAGACGCGGGTCTGACTGGCTGCTGTAGTTATAGCTTTTTTCCTCCAAAGAACACTTGGATGATGTAGGCACCACCATGTGCATGTTAATGTCATGGGATCTATCGGTTACGTACGTGACATGCAGGATCCTTTACACATTGGATTCCAGGTGCATAGATCCTTGGTGAACGGTGACTGAAAGTTGAGTGGCTACGTCAGGCTGTGGCCCACTGTGAGAGGCTTGAGAGAGCTGAAGAACTTCGCCAGCCTAACGTTTTCTCTGCTCCTTCCTGGGTAACCATGTCACTTCCCTGTAGAAAGCAGCCTGAAGGTTGTGCTAAGGTTGGCAGGAAACATGGGTATGAAACTCAGAACGGATCCATTGAGTTTCCTTTTAACCCAGTGACCCCCGCCCCTCTCTAGCTAGTCCAGCATGGTGATGGGAAACTCTTTTTGCACAGCTGCCTTCATAGGACATGTAGGATCCCCCCCCCCCCATCTGTGGTGCTCATGGCAAACAGCCATTACCATCTGCTTGCTTCCTGCCAGGGTTTTGGAGCATGGTGGGCAGTCTCACGGGCAGTGTGAGCAGCGGGCAGCTGGCACTGGGCAGCTTTCCAGCCCCTTGTGAAATTATTCACAAATGGGTAACACATGCTGCTGCTTTAGCCCAGATACTGCCTGATCTGGGAGCTCGTATCCAAAGAGCAGCTTCTAAAATTATAAGATTAAAAAAAAGTAATTAAAAAAATCCACAGACTTACTTATCTCAGCCTTTAATGCGTGAGGGAAATAGAGCTGGGCAATTTCCAACAGTGTTGATTCTATAACAGTCATAACATGGCCAGGGACTTTAAGTTGGGGGAGCGAGGGTGAATACGATCAAAATACCTTGTAAAAAAAATTCTCAATAAAATAGATTCACACAGGGAAACTGGTAATGGATTGCTCCACATTGATCCTCTTCACCCCTCTATTATTTATGAACGAGACTCTGCGGGCCTTAAAAACTAAGATGCCTAGAGAAATCCTGTTTCTGTCGTGGCCTCTCTCAAAAGCCTCAGCTCTCTGTCAGAGGTTGGAAAGTCCGTGGTTAAGTGGGGCCTTGGCGGGATGGCTTGGCATTCTGTTAAGTTGACTAAGACAAACATGTGGTGAGGATAGTGACTCAGGCTGGGATATTAATGACTAAAATAAGGGCACGTTCTTTTGTGCAGACTTCTCATGGCCCAGACTTCTTCCCTGGCACTGCATGGCCCTGCCTGCCATCTCTGACGAGTCTCATTTGCACCATCCAGTCAGGGAGAGGGAGGCTAGCATGCTCTGCACTCAAGACTTGAGACTGTTTGAGCCCTTACCCACCAGAAGCAGGAAAGACGTTGGATGATGTTGCTTAAAGCACTAGAGGATGAAGGGGTGCCCACCTGGGAGTGATCTGAGACCCATTTGACTTGCTGTGTGTTTACGTTCACCCAGACACATAGGCATTTTGGGTGGTCCCCAGAAACAAGAGCAGCTCTTGAGGGGGGTCAGTGTGGAGTGGACTTGTTGGTGGCTTCCCCCAGCACATCCCACCGTGAAGTGGATGGCGAGTGTTGGAGGGAGCAGCAGCCCCCTCTCCTGGTCCTGGAACACTTGGGGCTGAGCAGATCAGTCTTGTCTTTGTCTCCTTTACTTCCTGTGGGTCATGAGCTTTAGCAGCCTGAGGGGACAGCCACTTCCCAAGATGGGAGTCTTGAGTGGGCTTGCTGAGCTTGAGACTGGAGACTTTATTGGCGTCTCCCCACCTTCTCAGAGGACCGGTTCCCTGCAGCTTTGTTCTTTGAAGTGTCTGGAGGGTTTTGAGCAGAAGAATAGACTCAGTTGCCCTGGGTTAAAACGCACCTCTGTGGCTGCTGGCTGGGTGTAATTGGTTTGGTGGCATGAAGGTATGGGAAGATGGAAACAGGAAAGCCAGCCAGAAGGCTGTTGCCGTGGTCCCAGGGTGAGATGATGCCCTGCCCTGGGTTTAAATGCGCCACTGTGGCTGCTGGCTGAGTATTTGGTGTGGGGAAGGTGGGAACAGGAAAGCCAGCCAGAAGGCTGTTGCCATGATCCCAGGGTGAAATGTCCGTATCCAGGGCGACACACACATGGGAAAAGTGGCAAGAAGTCAAGATAGTCTGAATGGGGGTTTTGTTGTTGTTGGGGATTTTTTCTTTTTTTCCTTTTTCTTTTTTTTGATGGGATTTCACTATGTAGCCCTGGCTGATCTGGAGCTCACTCTGTAGACCAGGCTGGCCTTGAACTCATGGAGATCCCCCTGCCTCTGTGTCCTGGTGCTGGGATTAAAGTCATGCACCACTATGTCCGCCTCTGGTCGGAATGTTTTTGGAGTTAAAGTTGGTAGACTTTTTTGACTTGAAATGTGAGGTGTGAGAGAAAGAGGTAATCTAGTGATTGTGTCTGAGCAATGGGAAATGCAGATGCTGTTTAATGGAACTAAAAGGCATGAGCGGCCAGTTTGAGAAAAAGCAGGAGCCCAGCGTTTGCGTTTTGTGCTGAGAGTTCTATTGTGCATCCAGATGGAGGTAGCAAAGAGATAATCAACTGTGTGATTCTGCAGACCACAGGCTTTGAGTTGCAGGAATTAAGACTGAACCAGAAATGCCTTTAGTTATGCCCTGAGGGTAACCCAATCTCAGTGAACAAGTGATTTCAACAAACAGTGCCTCTGTAGATACAACCACATGTGTAGAGCAGAACCTCCGTGGCCCCGGGGCAGCAGCCTAGCAGGGACTGGCACAGGTCAGAAGCCAGCAGGGCTTTCTTTAATTATGGTGTGAACCACAAGTTTGTGGATAGGAGGAGGATTGGGGGTGTGGGGTAGAGGAGAAAACAGGACAGCGTTGTGGCAGAAAGCTAGAGCTTGGAGGAAAAATTCAGCATTGAGACAGTTCCCAGCAATGGGATGGCCATAGTTTTCATGAAACTGGGTAGTCCAAGAATCAGTTTCACGTTGCTCAGGGCCACCTCTGCTGTACTGTATACACTCCCATGTTACTCTTGCTTCATGTGACTTTCCAGTGAAACTGAGGACTACATGTAGCACCTCATGGTCTTCAGCCCTTTTTTTCTAGGACACGTAGGCCAGCCTGGAAATGGATCTTGTAGCAACAGGTCCAAGAACTTGAAACAAGTGGGAAAGAATAATTGTTTTTAAGCGTCACATGTATCACTGAGCCCTCAGAGTCTGTACAGTATTCTGTCATCTGTCATCAGAGGATCCCTGGACACAGGCCAGATGTCCATATGCATCTCTACTGGCCTGAGTGAGGTATATCGATGAGCTTGTCTCCTTTGTTCTTTTCTGAGGTGCCTGGGCCTCCATGGCAGGTCCTCTTGGCCTTGGGAGACAGGAGCACCAAGGAACATCAAGGTGATTTCTTTTCTGCGTTTCCACAGGGAACTCCTGAGAACACAGGTGCTTCCCTGGCCCGGTGTCCAGGGGTGTGTCCAAGAAGGCCGAGCGGTCAGGGCTTGGGACCTGGACCTGGACTGATGATCTTGTTTCCCCACCGTAGAGCCCACCCAGAGGCCTCGGACAGTCTGTGAGCGCTGGAGGGAAAGTCTGCTGGAGCACTATGGGACCACACCCAGGGATGACCAGTATGTCCCCCAGTGTGACGACCTGGGCCACTTCATACCCCTGCAGTGTCATGGAAAGAGTGACTTCTGTTGGTGTGTGGACAAGGATGGCAGAGAGCTGCAGGGCACACGCTCGCAGCCAGGCACCAGGCCTGCATGTAAGCCTGGGACGGCCTCGGCTCCCCTCGGTGCCGTTGAGGGTTTTGGGTTGGGGTTTGGCTTCCCAAGGTGGGCAGGGTGGGGAGGAAACGGGTTACCAAGTCTGATGAGTGACGTCACCCCATTGATAGGCTGGGTTATCGTTAGAATGACTCAGGATCACAGTCTGGAGTTAAGGTTGGCTTTGCCACTGGCAGTTTCTACTGTAAGAACAGCTGATCTCAGACCAGCATGTGATTATTCTGCCTCCCCAGCCCTGGGGCCACCCTGGGGCCCCAGGAAGCCTGTGGCCCTCCAGAAATGACAACAGAATCCCTCCACTTTGTTCGGAGACTGGTGTTTTTTGTTGTCTTTATGTCCTGAGTACTGTCAGCAATTTAAATAATTAATCTTTGAAAAAAAACCTTAGAAACCAGAATTTCTTCGAAGAATACCTGCCCTGTGGAAAAAGCTGGATAGTTTTGGAGGTTCATGCACAAAAATAACTTTTCTTTCTGTCCGTGTTTCCACAAACAGGTATCCCCACCGTCGCCCCGCCTCTGGTCCGGCCCACACCCCGCCCTGATGTGACCCCTCCATCTGTGGGCACCTTCCTGCTCTATGCCCAGGGCCAGCAGATTGGCCACTTGCCTCTCAATGGCAGCAGGCTCCAGAAGGATGCAGCCAAGACTCTGCTGTCACTGCATGTAAACTGGATTTCTCCCGAGGGCTGGGCTGCATGAGGAGGAGGATGGGGCTCGGGATGAGGGTGGGCTTGCATGCTGGGTTGATGGGGCATGGAAGAGCTGTGCTTTGTGGTTTTCAGAAGGCCTCTGCCTGCTGCCGCAGGGCAGGGAATTCTGGCGTGCTTCTGGGCTGCAGTCTGCTTGATGGGATGGGGTTCAGTTGCTGGAGGTCATGTCTGGCCCATTCTAGCCGTTCTACCCTGGGGGCTCATGGAAGTTCAGATAGATAGCAAGGAACTTCAGAGTTGTCAGGTGTTTGTGGGAAGATCATTGTTAATTCAAGTTCCTGGGGGCTCTGTTCAGGTTGTAGACATCTTGGAGGTGATCTCCGTGGTTACTTGAGGGTGGCAGCCCTCCCTGGACTGCTCGTCAGCCTGTCCCTTCCGATTTGGTTATGTCCCTTGGATGCACATCTTTTCTAGTCTTCCTCCTTGTTCCCAGTTGCTTTGGGGGGAGTGTGTGCTCCTGTTGCAGCCCCTGAGGACGAGCTTACTTCTGGAGCTAGCAAGGCACCTCCTTGTGGAAGGAGGGATTTCTTCTCCAAAGTGTGGAGAAGAGAGGCATTAACATCTACCGTGAAAACTGGTCTGACCCTCTCTCTTCATGGTACACTGAGCTGACTGTTCATCCAGGCAGGGTTCTCCATATTTACTTCTGTTAATAAACTACTGTTTGATTCCAAGAAAACTTAAAAGCAGCCAGTGTTTGTCAAAAAAAAGATTGTCTTTTTCTTCTTTTTAAGATTCAAGGCTCCAACCCCACTCTCCCTCTCTAAGAGTGTGCTGCTTTATAAGTTTCTTGTACTAACCGTCTTATATTCTAGCCACACCAGATGGCTTGATTGCATTTCTGAACATGTCTAACGGGCAGGGTGGAGACGGTTGTAGTGGAACTGAAGGAGAAAGGAGACTTGCATTACAAGCACACTTTAGGGAAATTTACCTAAAATGGGACCTTCATACTAAGACACTTAGTTTATGAATCCCTTGAGTCCCTGGGCTCATTGCCGCCTGTAGGAATGTGTACTCTTGCCTCGGATAGAGGGCCTTTTAATTTTGATTTTCAAATAAAAGTACTGAGACCTTAGATTCCCCCCATATAAATGCCAGCTTTTCTGTAGGAGCCAAATTCTGCTTCATACAGTGTCTCCTGGTGATTACCGCTTCAGGCACAAGGTGAGCCAAGCCCCAGGAGGCTTTGCCAGGCAAGGCGGGGCCTAGGGTGACCTGTGTTGATTCTCACGTCTGCTGGGGGTTTTCACAGCAGGAATCTGGGTTAGAAATGGAAAGAAGCCAGTCCTGTGTGGAGCTCCAGCAGGAACATCCCAGATTTGGGGTTTTCAATAAGACTCAGCAGGAAGGAAGGGGAGAGGAGACACTGGCCAAGGGCCGGGTGACCACAGTCCTCACACTGTTAGATTACAGGCTTTCTTCTATACCACCCAGCTGAATGCGTGTATTAAGAGGCAGGGATGGTTGCTCCCCAGGTAGGGGAGGATTTCAGTCTATTCACCCAGGAGGGGAAATTTTGTTGGCATGTGTTGTCGGGTTTTAGAAAGACTCTTTGAGAAAATGCCCACAACACTTGGAAGCATTCATCTTTTGCACCATTAAATGTTAAGGACTTACTTTGAGGAGATGATCCTCTCATCAGCGAAAGGGCTGATTTTCCTCATGACCGAGGGTTTTTACAGCCAGTGTTAATAGTGCTGGAGGAGCTTCCGGTATGGTGGGTGCCATTTGGACTCTTTATAAATGTCTTACTGTTTGAAGTGTTGGAGGAGACGAAGACATAGGGGTGAAGTGGCTGAGCCTGGCTTTGACCTTAGGGAGGAGTTACTACCTACCTGTCTAACCACTGGGCGCCACTGCCCTGCTTGCTCACAGTAGCACTGTGTAGCCATGAACTAGTGTTGGGGATTCGAGGAATCCTAATTCTTCTGACTCCGTGATTGGTTCTCGAAGGGTTCCATCGTGGTGGGGATTGACTATGACTGCCAGGAGAGGATGGTCTACTGGACAGATGTTGCCGGGCGGAGCATTAGCCGCGCCAGCTTGGAAGCAGGAGCAGAACCCGAGACCATCATAACCTCAGGTCAGTCAGCGGCTTCATTCCGTGGACACTTGGCAATACAGCTGATTGTATGTCATTGGCCTGTTGAATCCTGGTTTCTCCTGGTTTGATCTAAAGGGGAAGGTTAAGTACTGTGCAAATTACTTTTGAGCTGCACAGGCCTTGCCCCTCTGTAAACAAACGCATTTATACGGGAGAAACAAAGGTGATTCTAGGATGAGACAAACTGTCCTCAAAAGAAGTGGGTCACAAAAAGAATTCAGGGTCTGGCAGTTTATAGTGCCTGTCGCCACCACCATGGTTGGAGGAGCCACCAGAGTGGTAAGGTCTAGTACAGACCAGATATGGTTGAAAAGGCAACAGAAGGTGAAATCCTGTTAGCCTTGGTTCTGGGAACTTAAAGGCTCTTTTCTGCTTTGGATTCTGTAAGCTGTTTGGATAGGGTACTTAAGTTCACCTTTCACACCCTGCAGATGCTCTGTCCTGCCTTTATTTCCAGGTCTGATAAGCCCGGAAGGACTTGCCATCGACCACATCCGTCGAACAATGTACTGGACAGACAGTGGCCTGGATAAGATAGAGCGTGCAAGGCTGGATGGCTCCGAGCGGAAGGTCCTCTTCCACACAGATCTGGTGAATCCACGAGCCATCACTGTGGACCCCATCCGAGGGTGAGCTGGCTTCCCTTGTTCTCCCAGTTCCCCTGGAGATCTGTTTTGGAGCCTCTGGCTATTATATATGTCATGGGAAGGTCCAGACCAGAATAAAAACTCAAATACACTAATTTACCAGAGAATATGTTGAGTCAAGGTGCTGCTAGGTAGCAGGCATCCTTGTAGGCAGAAGCAGGCTCTTTTTTTTGTTTGTTTGTTTTGGATTTTCAAGACAGGGTTTCTCTGTGTAACAGTCCTGGCTGTCATGGAACTCACTCTGTAGACCAAGCTGCCCTTGAACTCAGAGATCCTCCTGCCTCTGCCTCCCAAGTGCTGGGATTAAAGGTGTGAGGTCTTGTTTTTTTAAGGAGCTTGCATTGTATGAAGCAGGAAGTAAGATGACATGCAAGTGAGAGCGTTAGCTTGGGGGTGTGATGTGTTGTGCGGGCTGCGGGAGCTGCCTGGATCAGGTGGTCACGGGCAGGACCTTGGAAATGGCTTCCTTCAGCAGCACCCCGAGAAAGCCTCGTTACAGCCACAACAGCGCTTTTCTTCCTAGATGGGGAGTGTACAAAATCCAGATAAAAATGTTCCTTCTCCACGACAGCTACCAAGGCTCTCCCCTGCGGGGTGCAGGCCTGGGCAGGGGTCCCTGGGACTTGAGATGCAGCTTCCATCAAACAGTTACAGAGAAGCCCTTTAAGGCAGACAAGGAAGCCTCAAAGGTGGTTTGGACTTTTAAGTCCTGCACGCGAAGGCTCCTTATCTGCAGGACTAAGTAACTCCTAGGCCCTCTTTTGATAGTCCTTGGTGCTTATTCTGAAAGGACAGGAGCTGAACAATGGCGCCTTGTTCAGTCATTACACTCCAGGATTTAGATTCTAGAGGAGAATGTCAAAAGCAGCTGCCTTGACCCCAGGGTAAGTGCCATACTTGTAACGTCTAAGTCCTCACAGCTTCTCGCGGAGGCTTAGCTGGTCGTCTCCAGGGATGCCGCTCACTGTTTGGATCTCTGGCTTTTAGGGCCACCCGTAAGGAGGACAGTCACAGCAGAGGAGACTCACAGTTCTCGCCCTTTGCTGTGGTTCTCTGGGTTCAACTGACAAGTCTCTATAGATACATGGAAGTTTCAGTACCTCTGCTCTGTTTGCAGATTTTAACAAGATAGTGTTTAACAAGAGTGTCTCTGTCCTGGTAACCAGGTGTAGGACAACTAAGGGTCCCCTTTAACACGGGTATTTTTTTAAAGAAACTCTTCCTCTGTTCCTTGAATCCCACTCAGTTCTTTTTAACAGTTCCCTTAGTTTCTACCACAAGAGTTTCCCTAACAAATACATTTCTTTGGATTGTAGGCCTAAGATCCAGTTCAAGATTTTAACAAAAATGGGTTCCTGGGCAACTGCCATCAGGTGTCTTGAGAGGCAAGGATCTAGACAGTTAATGACTCCCCACACAGTTGCAGTTGTTAGGCGGCCTCAGCAGCCCAAGACAACATTTATTAACTGTAAAATATCTGGGTGGGACTGCACAAGTGTGTTGGTAATGTCAAGAAGCTGCAGCCGAGGCACTGGCCAGGCCGCCAAGATCAAGGCTTGGCTGAGAAAGTCCTTCTCAAGTTCCCACATGGGCCACTGGCAGTCTTTGCCAGCTGTTGGGCACAGGGATCTCTTCATAGGGTAGCTTGCAGTATAGAATCTAGCTTTCCCTGTGGAGCAAGAAAAGGCACCCGACAAAAGCCAGTTTTAAAAAACTAATAGTGAAATGATATTCTGAATTCTACCATACTGTTCACCCGGAGCAAGATACCAAACTCAGAGAAGGAGATTAAGGCTGTGAATACCAGGAGGTGGCAATCAGTGGTGGCCAGTGTGGCTGCTGCGTACCCGAAGCTGCATGGCTGACTTTTTGGGGGTTTGTGTGTGTGTGTGGTGGGGTACTGGAGATTTAGTCTAGGGGCCTGTCCAGGCTAAGCTATACCAACCCATGCAGAACTCTTCATAACAGTCTTAATTTAACATTTATCCACAGCAACTTGTACTGGACAGACTGGAATAGAGAAGCTCCTAAGATTGAAACATCATCTTTAGATGGAGAAAACAGAAAAATTCTGATCAACAAAGATATTGGGTTACCCAATGGGTTAACCTTTGACCCCTTCTCCAAACTGCTGTGCTGGGCAGATGCAGGTAATACTGGTGACGTGGAGAACAATGATCTTCCTTACAGCAGTGTGAGTGCTATGGGGATTCACCCATCTTTTAGATCTTTTGGGTTAAATTTCTATCGGCACAGAGCATACTTAGCAGATCTGTAAGCTTTAAAAGAACATTTTGCAGTGATTCTTACAGTGAGTTATTGGGGGTTCAGAGGGGAGCCTGACTGTGCAGCATGTCTGGCCTGCCCCCTGCCCCTGCTATGAGCCGTTGGAAAACTAAGTTGGAAGAAGTATTAGTTGACGCTTGGATGAACTGAGGTTGGTCTACCTTCTGGGCCATTCTTAGAGTTTAACTCTAAGATTTTACCACTTTGTGTATTATGATCCTGTATCAAGTGCTGTGAGACTGGTCTCCTTCAGGAATGCATTAACACCAGGGTTATCTATTTGTGGTCTACTGTGCATTACTAGAAAAACTCGAAGACATTATATACCTCATTTCTACTAAATATAGTTCTTGAATTTACTGAACATGCAGCTGGGTGTTTTTAAAATCCAGTTGTCCGAACATTATGTTTTTTTAAAAGTATATGGAATTTAGACGTCTTTAGAAATCTGGAACATGAAAATTCTTGAATTTTTTTTTTCCTCAAAAATTCAAAGTGTAAAAATACCTACTACCATGCTCGTTTTCTTATATGTAGATATTTTCAACTTATAAATGTAGGCTTAAAATTATTAAAAATGCTAATCTTTGATGCTCCCCCTTGGGAAGAAACTGCAAGATTTCGACAGATTACATTGTTCCTTCCATAAAAGGATTTAAGTTTGAATATCTACTCAAAGCTAGAGTCAAGCGGCAAGGTTTACAGTTGCTACTGTGGGAATAAAACGCCCCATTTTAAAATTCTGCCTCTATTCCCCTGGAGGACTCTATCTGGCACCTCACTTTCCCCCTTGGATATCTTAAAAGGAACCAAGAAACTGGAGTGTACGCTGCCCGACGGAACCGGACGCCGTGTCATCCAGAGTCACCTCAATTACCCCTTCAGCGTCGTGAGCTACGCGGATCACTTCTACCATACAGACTGGCGGAGGTGAGCCCCACTCAGGAGCAGCCCGCAGGGACAGCGAGTTCCGGGGAGCCCGCTGTTTTACCGGTCAGCGACTCTAGTTAGGAAGCCCTGTTTGTCTGTCTGTCTGTCCAGGGTCATCTCTGAAGTCATCTTTCCACCTCACCCTGAAGTTGACTGGTGTTGCTTCAGGCAGCATATAAGTTGAAGACACTTGGTACTATACCACTTAAAAAGAAGTGTTTACTTAACCTGTTCTTAGAGAATGAGTACTTTTAAGTGGTATAAAGTTTAAATTTTCCTTTTTGATCTCAGCACTTGGGAGTCTCACACCAGCCTGGTCCAGAGTGAGTTCCAGGCCAGCCAGGACTGTTATACAGAGAAATCTTGTCTCAAAAAACCAAACAATAAGAAAAATAACATCAACTGTCTACCTTAAAGACTGAAAAAAGTTTGGCTCTGAGCTTAGATTTAAAAAAAAAAAAACAGAGGTGCATGTCTGAGCCCTTTTCTTCTCCTGATTTTCACATGAGTTCTAAGTGCCATACTTTAGGCCCCCCAGACGTAGCCAAAATTGGGAACTGATTTAGCCACTAGCTCTATGGCTACAAAGTGTTAAATGAAATACATTCTGCTTGGTGCCCCAGGGTTTTGACTTATGAGGGCCAGGGAGGAGAAAACAGTCTTTGCATGTTCTCTAAGCTCCCAGGTGATACCGGTGCAGGAGCTATGTCCAGAATCACTGGTGGTAGACAAATGGAATCAAAACTCATTTAGCTAAAGTTGTTTTTGTAATGTATAAGGAAAACTGCCACCAGACTGTTGTCTACTGAAACTGTCTTGTGACTGGCCGTCCCTGTCCACCTCTCCTTCTCTTACTAGGGACGGTGTTATCTCAGTGAATAAAAACAGTGGCCAGTTTACGGATGAGTACCTCCCCGAGCAGCGGTCTCACCTCTACGGGATCACCGCAGTCTACCCCTACTGTCCAACAGGTCAGTCCATCAGTGCACGTCACGATACCCAGGAGAAGGGCTGTGCTAACACTACAAAGTTAACACAGTGCTAACCCTACTGCTTTCCTTCCCGTGTGGTTTAACTAATGAAATATCTCTGCTGTCCCCTCCCTCACAGGAAGAAAATGAACATAAAATGTATAGGAAGATTTCAAGTTTACAAGAATCTTGACCTAAGAACATTTACTACAAAGGCAGTGAAAGAGGAATTGGCCGCTATGAGCTCTGGGCACACAAGATGAGCATTCCCAGTGCAGCGAGACTAAGTCTAGTTTGTGAAGTGTATACCTCAATCATTACTACTGTATTTTTAAAAACAAAGGTTATCAGAAGTTTAAAATAGAATTTTAATCATTACTTATTGAAGCAACTTTTTGTAAACACTTATTTAAAAGACCAAATTCATTCAACAAAGAACCAAATAAGAGTTTAAGACACTAAATCTGGTTTTTGCCATGGAGTCTACCTGATCAAGAAAAGTAAAACACATGGCTGGTTATGAAAATGTATTCCTAAAGCCCACTGAGAAGATGATGTAACAGAGAAGATGATGCTGGTCATGGGGATGATCCAGCCTATTTATACTTCCCAGCAAAAGTCAGTCCTCAGACTTTATTTATATTTAAGGTGCTAGAATGATCCCCTAAGTGCCTCTACAGAAGCATCCCTCAGAAGTATTCCATGTAAAATACCAAAGATGTAGCAGTTCTTAAATTTTCTATGTAACTCCAATAAAATATTTTACAGCTTTCTTGTGGTCTAAAGATCTATATTGTCTCCATGACAAAGTTATGGGTTGGGATGACTCTAACCCAAAAGGAGGATGCACAGTAATTATAGAAACAGGATACATTACTTCAAAACAAAGCAAAACAAAAAACTCTTTTTACTTTCCCCAACTTTATTAAAGAAAAAAAGCCGTGGTGGTAAATCTCTAGAACACGGGCAATCTCCTGAGATTCCTCCCTTGAAAATGTGACATTTGATTCCCGAACACATGCCGGTGTAGACTGTTCCCATCACACTAAGCAGGCAAGAAGCTGAAATCCTGATGTGCTCATCTTCCAACCTTCCCCAGTCTGTGGTCTGTCTTTGGATCAGCAATGATGGCCTGAACGGCTACTATGGCTTCGTTAATCTTCGTCTGTAGCTCTCTGAGCTCTTCTATGTGCAGCAACCGCAGGATCTGAGCAGCTTCGTTAAGAACTGCATCTGTCACAAGACAAGAACACTGCATCCATCTCTCTCTCTCCCCCCCCTTCTCTCTCTGAATGGTTTCTGTGCTTCCAGCTACCTGCTTATACCTCAGAACAACACCAAGTCCCTCAAAATAGCTTGACTTAAAGCAAAATAACTTACCTCCTGTGTCAAAGCCAAGAATATGTTTGTCTAAAGCAACAGGTAAGCCCTTTAAAAGAATGACAAAACAAGACTATTTAGTTAAGAGTCCCTTTCCTCATTTGAAACTAAAGAGCACCTGGTTATTCAGTGTAAGGACTATGCAAGGTACCCCGTGAAGAACAGGGTGTTACAGCACCCAGGAAAGCCCACCCACCCTTTTAAACTGGCCTCTAAGAGCCCTTATTACAAAGACTTTGTGCTGCTCAGGAAGGAGGACTGAGCTAAGCAAGTGCCCTGCAAATTAATTACAAGTGACACTACAAAGTATACCAATGTATCTAAAACATACAATTGTCTTCAGTCAGCTTGTTTAACAGATAGATGTGTTTAATGTTTTACCGTATGAAGTCACTTTGATATCATCTTAATCAAATGGCTTAATTATCCAACTCATTAGCACCTACATCTAGATATTTCAGGGATGATGATACCAAACTACAATAATAACTTTATAATAAGTCTAGGCTTCCTGCTGATAAAAAAGTATCTCTGCCGGGCTGTGGTGGCGCACGCCTTTAATCCCAGCACTTGGGAGGCAGAGCCAGGTGGATCTCTGTGAGTTCAAGGCCAGCCTGGACTACCAAGTGAGTCCCAGGAAAGGCGCAAAGCTACACAGAGAAACCCTGTCTCGAAAAACCAAAAAAAAAAAAAAAAAAAAGTATCTCAAGTCATTAGCAATATTTAGTTACTGCTAAATTTCTACCTAATCTAACATACTCCACCTAGGAGCCCTGCTTTACCAGGGCTAATAACTTACATAATGAATGGGAATTCAGAACAAAGTAAGAGCAGACTTGTCCTGAATGGCTCTGTGTATCATCTGGCCTGCCAACAGACCACCAAGGAACAGCTACCCCTGAAATCAACATAGCCCTCAAATATTAGTCAGGAATGTAATCTGAAGTGATAAACTGTATCACTAAAGATGAAGCTAGATCTCCTTTGCAACAGAGGGAGAGTTCTGGCTCAGCATCATTTCACATTGCCTCCAAACCAAAGACATCATTTTGGTGAATGAATGACTATTAAGCCAGAACAATCTGCTGCTTGTTCTACAGTGTGGGTGAAATAAGTGATCTTTGATCCAGTTTCCAGTGGCCAATTCATACACAATTAAGCTAGTAAGACCCTTTGGTAGAAAGCTGAGTGTCTTTCAGAAGCGCCTCCACTGTACTGTCCTGGAATCAGCAGCCCTTCACCACTGCTGGACTTGGCTACAGGGGTCAGAGGACAAAGGGCACTGGAGGACTGGAGAGAGGGGATGGGGTGGGGGCAGGCACAGAGCACTCTCCAGCGTCTGTGTAGTAAGAAAGGACCATTATTGGAACTGCAGCTGCTACTCCTCACCCAACAACACTCTCTGCATTGTGGCTTTGGGGAGATTTCATTTTTGTTTCCTTTCTTTGAGAGAGGGTCTTACTATGTAGTCCAGGCTGATTAAATGCTTACACCTCCACACCTGGCATTATCAGTGATATCTAAATTGGCGGTATAATTAAAAATCTTCCAGTAGCAGCTGGGCGGTGGTGGGGCATGCCTTTAATCCCAACACTTGGGAGGCAGAGGCAGGTGGAGCTCTGAGTTCGAAGCCTGCCTGGTTTACAGAGTAAGTTACAGGAGGCACAAAGCTACACAGAGAAACCCTGTCTTGAAAAACAAAACAACAACAACAAAAAGTTCCAGTAGCATTCTTCAAGGAGGTGGTGATCATGGCATACTGAACAAAATGAGATAAATTACGAAGACTCACAAGTGTGAGGATGGGATCAAGACTTAACAGGACAGTAGTGTGTCCTGCTTTTCCCACCATGCATCAAAACAATCTAATACATTTCACAAAGCCAAATCTCTTTTCCACTGGGCACATGCCTCAGTTTGCAGACCGTGAATGGATGACTGAGATACGCAATTCCCTGCTCACCTGTCTGAACCTCAAGTCACTGAATACACTGAATTTGCTTAAGAACTGAATTCAATTCACACATAAGTCAGTTATCCTTTCTCCTGTTCCAACAAACTGAATATCTTTTTTTTTTCCTTTGGTTTTCCGAGACAGGGTCTCTCTGTGTAGCCCTGGCTGTCCTGGAACTCTGTAGACTAGGCTGGCCTCAAACTCAAAGAGATCTGCCTGTCTCTGCCTCCCATATGCTAGGATTAAAGGTGTGTGCCACCATGCCTGGCCCAGAATGTGTTCTCTTAAGAAAACAGTAAGTTTGAATGCTTGCAATAAAGAATTTCCATTAGCTGGCTTAGAATCTTAGAAACACACGTACCTCTTTTGTTTGATTTGCTTTAGCAACTGCATCCTGTGTTAGACGCTCCTGAACCAAAATGCGAATTGCCTAGGAAACCCAAAAACACCATACTTACTATTTTACCAGACCACTAATACACAATGCTCACCCTACCCCAATGCTGGGGTTGGACCCAAGCTCTAATGCACACCAAACAGCTGTGGGGTGATGCTTTTGTACACTGGTTTAATAAACGCTGATTGGTCAGGAGCCAGGCAGGAAGTATAGGTGGGATAAAAAAGCAGACAAGGAGAATGCTGAGAAGAGGAAGGCTGAGTCAGGAGACACCAGCCTGCTATCCAGGAAGCAGCATGTAATGGCACACAGGTAAAGCCACGGAACACGGGGTGACATATAGATTAACAGAAACGGGCTGAGTTAAGTGCAAGAGCTAGTCAGTAGTTAGCCTGAGCTAATGGCCGAGCAGTTTCAATTAATATAAGCTCCTGTGTGTTTACTTGGGTCTGAGTGGCTACAGACCGGGTGGGACACAGGAAAACGTTCAGCTACACCAAGCAAGCACTCTACCACTGAACTACAACAGCCCTGAATATGCTGACATTTGTGCCTGGCAAAGCCAAGACACCTTCTAGAGTATCACGACTACTGGAATGCCTAACAAGATAAAGGTATATCTAGACCTAGGACTGTAACATGAATCTTAAAAGTTCTTATTAATAAAATCAAACCTGAGGCCAGTTATTGGGATGAAAACTGGATGATCAGAGAAACAGAACAAGCCACAGCTAACCTCACCTAGCCAACTTCTCAGCTGGTCTTGTTTCCTCAGACTGGAAGTTTCTGTGGCCTCATCCCAATGGCTCTCAGCTGAACTCTGCTTGAAAGCCTGAAGCTTAACCAGCTAAAAGCTTCTAGTATCTGGCCCTCACGCCCTATATACCTTTCTGCTTTCTACCACCACTCCCTGGGATTAAAGGCTCGCTTTCTGGGATTAAAGGCCTGAGTCACCATGCTTGGCTGTATCCTTGATGGATTTCCGCCCCTGGAATGCTAGGATTAAAGGCGTGTGCTACCACTGCCTAGCCTAAGTATCTAGTGGCTTTTCTGTTCTCTGACCCCAGATAAGTTTATTAGGGCACACAATATTTTGGGGAACACAATACCACCACATAGGACTTCACAAAGCTTGTTACAGCTACTATATGTACTTAGGGATTTTCAAAGTTTGGCAAAAGTACCCCAAATACACTGCATTATCTGTTTCTCCTCTCCCTTAGTTTATGACTAAAGCTGAAGTGATCACTGTGGGACTGTCCCAAACAAATCTGCACACTGGACTAAGCAGAGAACTAAACTTCCAAACAGTTAACTTTAACAACAACTTGATGTCTTTGGCATCCAAGCTGGGCTGAGAAAGTCCACTTGGATTCAACATGAATATTCTATTAAGCTAAGAACACTACTTTCCTTGTTGAAACTGTCCACGTAACCCACATAATTCTAATAAGTAGGATAAATTATAATCCCTTCTGGGTAGAGGGAAGTTTATTCAATTTACTATGAAGTGCTGTATAGTGACTTCCACTCGAGGTCTCAGGCTTTCATTTCCTACCAGAGTAGTTATCTAACAGCCTCTAAGTCTACTACTTGCATCCTCCTGCCCCACTCCAGGACTGCGTGTTCACAGCAGAAATTTTTATGGAATGTTTTTCCTTTCTCAAAGAATGTTCTTTCAGGTAGCTGTGTTTCTTGATGGTGGGATATAAATTGCATTGTTTATCTAGAAGGGAAAGATGCTGAAGACGAGATACTTGTTTCCTACAGAGGTTTTGCTGTGTAGCGAAAGTCACCATTAGTGATGTGGCATTCCCCCTTCCTCAACAACACACTCAACTCTCATCTGACTGAACAGAGGTGGCTCTGCCACTGTCTGTGTCTTGGATGTTTGTTATCTTCTTCCAGGTCTCAGTTTCTTAATGAAACTTGTTTCTTTTGGTGTGAGGTGCAAGTGTGTACATGTTTGTGTGTACCTGTGCATATGGGTGTGCATGCACGTCTGTGGAGATTAAAGGCTGGCACTGGGTGCCTCCCAGTTGCTCTCAACCTTTTTTCAGATTAGCCTTTCTCTACTAAATTGCCTTTAGATATTTGTCAAAAATAAAATTAGGGCAATGATCCATGTGAGACGGCTCACACTGATTTGGCTAAGCTGGCTGGCCAGCGTGCCACAGGGATCCACTGTCTCTGCCTTCCCAGCGGAGGTTTTTGTGCCTGTCTTTCCACGTGGTTGAGTTCCAAACTCAGTCCTTAGGCTTATGCAGTAAGCTCTCTGCCAGCTGAGCCAGCTCCATAGGCCCCCAGTCTTTGTTTCCTTGCTTTTTTTTTTTTAAGTATTTCTCAGCATGATTGCTAGTAGGATTGAGTGAAATTTTATTTCTGCAAAGAGAAAACACATTTGTGTGTACACAGTTAATGCTTGGATACCAGCTTACTGCTGGGTAATGTGAAAAAGATAAAATAATGATGTGTGCTCTAGGTCCCACATTCTTCTGAATTTCTATTTATCAGCCCATCATAAACTTAGGTTAAAAATAAATAGTAATAAGTAATAAATAAATCTTTAAGAATAAATAAATAAATAGCATATGGAAAAGTGAAGATTCTTCTACATATGCAGTTTCTGTCTGTCAAGAATAAAATGGGCAGCTTACCTTAAGCATTACCAAGTAATCATCATGACGCTGAATCTGAAGGAGGTTAGCCAGAGCCATGACACCAGCCTTAAAATCAGGATTATTTACTGTAAAAGATTAAAGGTGAATAAGCTAAACCTTACAGCTCTGCAAACATCCTGCTACTTACCTGAACACACGTGTTACAGAAATACCAGCTCTCTGGACTGACTCATCTCTAGTCTTTCGGCTGCTTTCAAGGAAAGCCATGACGCAGTCAGTGCACCACATCAACAGTCAGGGGATGAGTGCGAGGTCTCCTCAGCAATCTCACCAGCCCATCAAGCCAGTTCATAAGTGACTATTTAACACTGAGTCTGCCCTGGAGTGGCTGCAACGCCCATTACAGACACTCAGCTCTTCCCAAAGCTATTAATTTTATAGTTCCCCACTGCTTCTCCGGGCACAGCAGCTATGGTGTGTACAAGCAGCTCATTCACTCAAGACTAACTTGTACTTGGGGTCACGGTGACTCAGTCGATGAAAACATACTTAACACACCACACTTTAGGTAACTCTTATAATCTTCACCCTTTAAAAGGGAATTACTAAAGTACATGTGGGACTTGAAATAATGAAACATTTTGTCACCTGTCACCAGGTCAGGAAGGTGACCGATGACCGGCACCATGAATAAGAAATCAAGACCCAAATTCCCAGCATTTGACATTCACATCCTCAGTGGCGAGCTGTGGAGAGAGCACGCTGCCAGTGAGAATGAAATCCGGCGAGAAGGCGGTGAGTGCCCTCCCGTCAGGTCTCACTGCGGCACACGGCCTGCGCTCCACAAGCAGAAAGCACTACAAACCCACTGTCACCCGCGGATCGCGTACTCACCGTCCAGGTTGATCAACGGCTCTGCGTTTTTAGCTGCGTTGTCAGTATTTTTCCTGTTATCAGGTACTAAGTCCTTGTATTTTTCAGCTATAAAAAACAGGCAACTTAAGGCAAAATAATTGCAACTTAATGTTAAAATAAATGTTATTTACTGAATTTAGCTAAGCCGTTATGACATCCACTCAAAATCATACTGTGCTACATACACAGAAATTCAAAAAGGTAAGGAAGTTTTTGATTAAGCTGAAATCTTGCTTACTGGGACACTGGACACAAGTTTCTTCCCATTAATGTTTCTGAGATAAGGCTGGCCCTGAACTCTGACCCTCCTGCTTCTATCTCCCAAACACATGAATTATAGGAATAAACTTCCCTAAATATATTTCAACATCTGAAGTTTAGGAAATAAAGTTTTTTATACCTTGCTCTTAAATTTGCGACAGAACGGAGACACACACACACACACACACACACACACACACACACACACACACACACACACACAGTTACCTAAAATTAAACAGAAGCAGGGCAAGGTGGCAATATATCCATGTCCCCAGTTACAGAGGCCAAGTAGGAGGGTCACAAGTTGCAGGTCTGCCTGAACTACAAATCAAACTCAGCAACACTGTGGGCAACTTGGCAAAAACCTGTCTCAAGGTTGTTTTTTTGTTTTTTGTTTGTTTGTTTGTTTTGTTTTGTTTTTTTCAAGACAGGGTTTCTCTGTGTAGTTTTGTGCCTTTCCTAGAACTCATTCTGTCACCCACGTTGGTCTCAAACTCATAGAGATCCGCCTGGCTCTGCCTCCCGAGTGCTGGGATTAAAGGCGTGCACCACCACTGCCTGGCTCAAGTTTTAAAAAAGAACATTAGGTGGAAAGTAAAAAAGTTTTCCCCAAAATCTTTCCAATACTAAAATACTGCTTTCAACCCAAAAAACAAAACCACATAAAATGTAATATCAGACACAAATTTAAAACGTGTCATGGAAATTAAAAATTCTGAAAGCATTCTCTTTTTACTTCAAAAATATTTAAAAGAAGTAACAAAGAAACTTCATGCCAAAAACGGCTTCTCAGATCCTGGTATAAGAAAACTCTCTGCAATGTTATAATTTTCCTAATAATCTAAACTTTAAAAGGTAGTGAAATTTAAATCAGATTTTAGTCACTTTGATTGGCATGTGATCGAAAGGTTTTTAATAATAGCAGGGCATACAAAAAAAAAATTGCAATGATTTCAACAAATGTAAGTTGTTTAAAGTCAAGAACACCAGCGCCTCCTGCTGATGAAGGCCAGCATGGCTGCCTTAGACAGGTCCGGGTCTCTGCTCCTGCAATGTTGAAACTAAGATTAAACAAAGCCTGTTGATACTATTTCTTTCGACTCCTTCCTTTTTCCGATATAAAAATATAGACTCAGGTGGGTCTGGACCCACCGACCCAGAACTTTATTCCAAAGGTCTATTTATAACAGTGGCAAGGGGTGGAGTAAAAGACATCCCCCTTGCTAGTTACAGTCAAGTGTAGACCCTTACAAACACCTGGTACCCAGGCCCGTGGTCCAATCAACCTCTTATGCAGTCCTGCTGGGTACAGCCACTGGGTAACCTAATGGGCTACAACCACCTCCCACAGAGTTGCTACCAACCCAGAGAAGGAAGCAGAAAAAAACCTCGAAAGGCTCTAACTATTAACAAGATGGAGGTCACAAGGTTTATAGTCCCACTTATTCCACAATGGAAAGAAACCACGGGGTTGTTTGTATTTTCAAATCAAACTGAAAGGCTTTTTTGTGTGTGAGAATGGGAAACTGATAATGCTTGAGATGTAACTAGAGCCGTTCTTTAGAAGGAAGCTGCATCTAAACACATTTGAGAAAGTTAGTCACTGGACCGTGCAGCTGGGAACAGAAGGGAGAACCACTGGACACCAGTTAGCACAATCAAAATCAGAAGCTGGGCGACAGACAGCAGCAGGAGCAAAGGTGACAGAACAGACGGGAGAAGAGGACGGGAGGGAGAGAAGCTGAACATCAGACAGGTTTCAAAGCCGACTACCGCGGAACGGAAAATGACAGTACCGAGAAGGAAAAGCAAATGTAAGGGGCGGAAGTGAAGCAAGGTGCTCAGCCTGAGATCTAACGAAAGGCAGCAAGTGTAACGAGAGGTTGTGTTTTGGCTCTAACACTCCAAAGCTTCCAGCAATAGAGCAGTGCGGACACAGCAGGACAGCACAACACAGACACGCTGGTGCTGGCCATGTATGTGCACACTACATACCAGACACACTAGAAGGCTTTTCTCCTGTTAAATCCTCAACAGGGCAAGCCATGGAACTTGTGTGTCGCTACTGCCAAGTACTCTAGGCAAACAAGAGGACCCTTTCCGCAACCAGTACTCCAAACCCCGTGGGTTCTGAGGCTGGCTAAGGGCAGACTGTGGAAGCTGGCAAATTAACCACAGTAATGTTTGTTGAGGCATTCAGTTAATTGATTCCTTTTTCAGGAATCAATTTCCAAATTCTAAAAGAAAAATGTAAGCATCAAAGAAACAGTAAAGCACATTCCACTTCTTGTGATAAGAATAAACCAAACATAAAATACAAAACAAAGAAGTATTTCCACAACCTTCTTTCTCATCTTCAACCACCCACAGCACCAAACTAAACACGGCTGGAGAGGTGGCTCAGCAGAGCACTGGCCGAGGACCTGGGTTTGAGTCCCAGCACCCACACGGCAGCTCACAGCTGCTTCAAACTCCAGTTCCAGGAGCTCTGCTTTCCTTTTCTGGCCTCCACAGACACCAGGTATGCTTAGATACACATACACCTAAAAATAAAAATCTTTTTAAAAGCCCCACAAGCCCACACCCACACTCACGCTCCCCACAAAACATACCATTATCTCCATATTCAAGTCTAACAGCCAAGCCAAGAAGCCAGTCAATTGCCTCTTGCCGCTCCTGGATCTTGAAAGGACAGTTAACGTCTCTAAGATACTGTAAAGGGAAGAGCAAAAACATCTACTTCATTATCACACAGCACAGAACTAAAGAAGAGCACATCTGACAGAGGTCTCTGTCTGGATCTCTAAGGATTTCTTGTAACATCTGTATTATTAACATTGTGAGTAGTGCCTTATGCAGCCCAGACTGGCTTGGAACTAACCTGATTCTCTCTCATTCAGCTCCCAGTACTGGGATTACAGTGTATATCACCACATCTATTATTATTAAACCTTTGTCATAATTATACAGCTCAGGGGAAGAAAACATTTAAGAGTACAATTTTTTTTTTTTTTTTTGGTTTTTCGAGACAGGGTTTCTCTGTGTAGCTTTGCGCCTTTCCTGGAGCTCACTTGGTAGCCCAGGCTGGCCTCGAACTCACAGAGATCTGCCTGGCTCTGCCTCCCGAGTGCTGGGATTAAAGATGTGCGCCACCACCGCCCGGCTTAAGAGTACAATTTTAAGAAAAACAATGAAATATCCCCTTTTAAAAAAGTGTTTGCGTTGGGAGATCCCAGGAAGGACAGCTGGACTCAAGAATAACCTCATTGGATGAGAAACCTGCAGTCTAGAGAAATCTGATACTCAACAGTGGCTACACAACTTAGATCTAGGACCAGAACCTTAGCTTTGATTCCAGGTCCCAGTGCACAGGGCAATTAGATAAAATGATAAAGTCCTTTAAAAGAAGGACAGACAATTCAGTCAGTTCTGGAATTTTAATTTTAATATATAAATGTCATATACAAATGCTTAACAGAGCAAGCCGTGGAACACATGTTGGCTACCACCAAGTACTTAGGCAAACAAGAGGACCCTTCAGTCTCTTAGGAGCTGAAAGTCCATCCTAACAACCAAGTTTTCAGTCAAAACTTCGGGGATAACTTATGAATTGATACTTTTTAGTCACTATTCATTTTCTAAGCAAAGATTTTATTCCTTTAATAAACCAAATAAATCTCATTCATAAGATCTGGCCACGATCAAAAAACACTTGTCAGAGCCAGGTGTGGTGGTGCACGCCTTTGATCCCAGCACTAGGGAGGCAGAAGCTCTGAGTTCGAGGTTAGTCTGGTATAAAAGAGAGTTCCAGGACAGCTGGGGCTGTTATACAGAGAAACCCTGTCTTGAAAAACCAAAAAAACATAAGACAACAACAACAACAACAACAACAAAAACAAAAAAACAAACAAACAAACAAAAAAACTTGTCAGTACTAAAGTATTTTAAAAATATAATTTACAACTTAAAATCTAGAGGTTACCACAGAATAGATGTTTTCAAATATGTCTTGAACAATGACATTCCTGGTAGTAGTTGGGTGACCTATGATTTATCTTTACTCTTAGTCTGGGTCTTTTATACAAGCAGCTGTCTTTAAGTTCTGCATACTTTCCATCATCTGTTCCTTTCACATGAAGGAACAGCCGCAGAGATCAAGTGAACAAATAGAAAACACCAGTATTGCACTCTAAAATCTTAAAAAGCCCACTGAAAATTGAAGGGTAAACAAAAATAAACCAGCAGAAGTAGTGACAGTGGCCATAAGCATGCTGGCCTTGTTATGGAAAACGCCTGTGGGGACAGGCGTATCAGGCACACTGCTCATGAACAAGAGTATGAGGAGACAGGTGCCGTCACTCCCATTCACTGATGTTATAACGTGATTTTTTATCAAGTTTTGAAAACAATTTTTCTGAATAATATAGCTAAAATTAAAATAAATGAATAGGAAACCTAATTCTAGTCACAAAAATATCCACAGAGCTTTTTAGAACCATTTCTATCAAATACAAGGATATCTATCTGTACACTAGCTATAAGAATAAACATGTCAGTTTCAAGTTTTCAGACATATCAATTACATTCTTTGTTTTTTTGGTTTGTTTGTTTGTTTGTTTTTTCCGAGACAGGATTTCTCTGTGTAGCTTTGGAGTCTGTCCTGGATTTGCTATGTAGACCAGGCTGGCCTCGAACTCAGAGAGATCCGCCTGCCTCTGCCTCCCGCGTGCTGGGACTAAAGGCGTGCACCACCACCGCCCAGCCAAAAGGATAGTCTTGTCCGGGAATCGAACCCTGGTCTCCCGAGTGACAGGAAAGGATACTCACCACTATACTAACGGGGATGATGACCAATTACATCTTTTAATAAGAGCACTGTGGTGGTTTGAATGAGAACGGACCCCATAGGCTCATATATTTGAACGCTTGGTCTACAGTTGGTGGAACTGGCTTGGGAAGGATTAGGAGGATTGGGCTATCTTGTTGGAGGAGGTGTGTCACTGGGGGTGGGCCACCCTACCCCACAATTCCCAGGTAGCTGTCTGTCTCCTCCTTGAGGATAAGGAGGTGAGCTCTCAGCTACTGCTCCAGTGCCAAGCCTGACTGCCTCTGCCATGTTCCCCGGACGACAGTCATGGACTCACTCTCTGAAACTGTAGGCAAAACCCCAAATAAATGCTTCATTTTATAACTTGCCTCAGTCATGGTGTCTCTTTATAGCACTAGAAAGGTGACTAAGACAAGTACTCAAAAGTCTATTCTTGCATGTTTGTGTCTACTGTAACTCCAGCTCCGGATCTGACGCACTCTTCTGGTGCCTGTGGACACCCAACCAACGCATACACAGGGACACATACATAAAAATTAGAGTAGACAACCCTATTAAGGGATGCCGTGCCATTTAGAAAATGATGTTTAAACTAAATTCTGAAAGCTTGGTGGGAGGACATAATATAACTTGTTTTAAAAATCAAAAGAGCAGCCGGGCGGTGGTGGCGCACGCCTTTTAATCCCAGCACTGGGGAGGCAGAGGCAGGCAGATCTCTTGAGAGTTCGAGGCCAGCCTGGTCTACAGAGCAAGATCCAGGACAGGCACCAAAACTACCCAGAGAATCCCTGTCTAAAATTCCCCCACCCCACCCCCCCAAAAAATCTGAAGAACGAAATTTGAAATCCATGGAATTCGCTTTACTTATACTGATCACTATGATATCTTGAAAGGACATAGAACACTTTCAACTCAACTTCATGCGTCCTCTTACTTCCTGATTCATTACCTTTTCAAAGAACTTGGGCCAGTCACTGCTGGGGATGTTTCTCAAGTTACCTCTGTCTTCTATCTTGTAGTGTCTGATTTTCTGGTCTTCAAGCCACACAATAAAGTTTCTAAACTCGGTTTCATCTGCAACAAAAACATCACGCATCAAGTTGCTAGATAGACCTGGTGATCCTCTGTGACTTTCCTGCCTGCAGACATTAAGTGAACTGACCCCTCAAGAGACATAAGCAGCAGTTCAAAGGTCAGACTCTGGAACCACAGTCACTGCAATGTACTCAAATCCTGGGTGGCCCTCAGAAAACTGGGTCCGCTTTCTAAGCTTCAGATTCTTCAGATAAAAGACCAGGGTCATAATTATGGGACTTACTGCATGGGGTTATTTTGAGTATTAAATGAATTAAACATGCACGAAACAGTGTACTTTGGTTCCCTCAGAGTATAACAGGTTTTGCACAGGTAAACGCTCAGAAGCAAGTCAATAGTGTAAAATAAACAAGAAATAAACGAGCAGAACACCCTGAACGCAAATATTTAAAACTGAAAGTTAGTAGAAAGTGTACTGTTACCAGGATGCATTTGCTTCCTTAGAGTTTCCCAAAAATACTCAGAAAAGACCCTCATTTTACACGTCAGAGAGCTGAGACTCAAACCCCAATTTCGGATCTACCACCACCCATCAAGCTTTGAGTCAAAGGCCGAGTACAACACCAGGATAGACCCAGTCACGCATCCAGGGACCAAACGCTGCTACCCTGCTTACAAACTGCTTTCTACCTGGGCGTCCTGTACAGCGGAATGAGGCCCTGGTCCCCGCCACACTCCCCGTCTCCCCCTGGCCGGCAGGACTTCAAAACCAAGTGTTTTGTTTCTGGACGATCCCACCCCCTGGCAGCCGGCCACTAACTTTCTGCGCGCCCCGAAGGCCTCCCCGGCCCCCGCCCCTGCCCCGCTGCCCCAGCAGGTGCCCGCCGAGCCGCCCAGCCCCGGGAAGCGTGCCGCGGGGCGGCGGCGGGGTAGCGGCTGCCGGGTCGGCGAGTCCGGGTCCGGGCGGACTGGGGAGGCGCCGTCTCCGGGCCCCGCGGCCGCCGCCCACCTTTGCAGTTGAAGCCTGCGGGGTTGTGGTAGTCCAGGGCCGTGAGCTTGCGACGGAACATGGTCCCCGCTGCTCGCGCTGGCCGCCCGGGCCTCCGCCGGGACAGGAGAAGAGAGGTGAGGCGGGCGGCGCAGGCACCCGGCGACGCGGCGAGAGGGCGGGGCGGCGGCCGACGCTCCGGACGGACGGCAGCCGGCGCCAATCGCGGCTTAGGAACGCCCGAGGCCGGCGAGCGCTTACCAATCAGCGCTGCTGCTGGGGAGGCGGGGCCACGTCGGGGCACGTCGACGCTCAAATAAACTTTATTGTCAGCTTCCTAGTTGTACAATGGAGCGCAAGCGAGCCTGGAGCCGCGCTTCTTGGGCTTAACTCCTTGTCACAGGAGGCGAAAACTGAAACTGAAAAACAAACTAACAAGAAACGGTGCCTGTAGGCTTTCTGCGATCGGCTATAGCTCTCATTGGCTCAGAGTTGCTGCTTAATATTTTGAGCGTATTAATTGCTCCTTGAACGCTGGTAAAGCAAAGACCGAAAAGAAAGGTCCCTGCAGGACATCTTTCGGACTAGTTGGAGTGATGCACAGATAACATACAACCCCAGTGTCATATTTCAATTTGTCACCAACCAGAGTGAAGTCGGAAACCAGGAGCCGGCCTTTCCTTCCCCCAAACTCTCAGTCACTGTCTCCCATAGGCCATTAACTCCGGCCCTCTCTCCTGTCTCACATCCTTTATGTCCTCTCTAGTCCCTGGCTGTGACCTCAGATCAGGCCCCAATCACTTTTGCTGACTGTTAATTGCCTCACTAGTTTCCTAGAGCCAGTCTTGCCCTTTCTTTTATTCTTTTATGTGCATTGGTATTTTGCCTGAGCGTTATGTTTGTGTGGGTGTCGGATTCCCTGGAGATGAAGCCTTTTCTAATTATTTCCTCACTCTACAATGCGACTAATTGTCTAAAAACGCTCATTTAAAACTTTGTACTTTTAGCAGAGGTGTCAGTGGTTGTGGTCTGAGCTGATTGTTTCCAGGTTCTTGGCCTCTTATCCAAAGAATTGAAAATAAGGGCTCACACAAATTTGCAAAAGCAAAATAGTTTTATTTGGAGCAAATCTATAGTGCAACATACAGAGGGGTAGCAGGCCACATAGGTGAGAATACCGAGGATTTCAGGCTACAGCCTGGGTCTCTCTGATTTCACGGAGTCCAAAGGAAGGAGTGGCTGGTTACTAGTATTGGTGATTCTTTATTTTAAGTGATAGATTGGGTTATATAATCATTTCTCTATTGCTCCTGTCCCTTCCAATAATGCATCTGGTTTTAATTATGTGCACAGGCATAAGACAGTAAATAGGAGATTATCCTTGAAGGGTTATTAGAGGACATAGTTTTCCCTTAACTGTGCTTGTACCCCAAACCAGTTCAGGCTGGCTTGGCCCTTCTAATCTTTATACCCCATACATTGGAAATATACTTGAATAGAAATGGTTTAAGTATGATTGTTACTCAGGGTGGAAAAAACATTATTATTTGCAGATGGACGTACATATAGCTTGATGGAAGCTGGGGGACTTGAAGGGGTTCTGAAGTACTAGGTGAACTGTTTGGAGAGGTGTGTGTGTGTGTGTGTGTGTGTGTGTGTGTGTGTGTGTGTATGTGTGTGTTACATGCAGGTGAAAGAACGAGGCTGCCAAGTGCATTATTGTAAGAGGGGATATGTGTATAACCCCAAACCAAATTTGGGTTCTGAGATAAACTCTCTCCTGTGCTTGCCTGCCTCAGTAGTCACCCACTGTGTTCTAGAGACAACGCGTTCTTGCTAAATTTAAGATCCTTCTCATCCTAGATGCAAATTGTTTTTCCAACACTGGAGAGCAGTGGTGAGCAAGACAGACCGGCTGTCGACTTTGATTCAGTTTAAAAGGCCAAAAGAGAGAGAGAGATAGAAATATAGAAATAGAGATAGAGATGGGGGGGGGGGGGTCGGGACGTAGTGACTGTGACTTGAAGATTGCGAGGAGTTCACTTGCAGTCAAAATGATAACTTATTTTTCTGGAAGAAGGTGTGCAAAGGCAAGCAATGAACAATGGGTGTGAGAGAGGAAAACACTTCCGGAAGCTGGAGGAAGGCAGTGACAGCTGGTGAGACTGTGCACAAAGGCAGGGGCTTAATCAAGAAAGGCCTTTCCTGGCGAGCTGAGGGGTGCCATTGAAGCGCTTGGAGCCAAGCCAACTATACATGTCACTTTAGTTTAGGAGTGGATAATTAAAGTTCTCGTCTGTGGAGCATACAAATGAGGAAGCTGTAGTCTCTAATTTCAGGAAGTGTAAATGTAATAATAAACCCAGATAAGTAAATAAATGCTTCTAATCTGGAGTCAGAAAGTGATAAGTGAATAATGAGAAGTATCAAGTATGACATAAGGCCAGAGTTCAGTTGTAACGGGGCTTAGCAAGACAATTCATATTCCCCCAATTAAGTTGTATACCGAGCAAATCAAGAACAGCAGTACAAGGAGTTTTGCAACCAACACATACTGCGGTTCATTGAACAATTCATGAAATTTTAGAAAAAAACAAAACAGAAAAGTAAACTCGATGAAGGAAAAATAAACATTTTCACATAGCTGTAGATAGTGTATTTTTCTGAAAAAAAAAAAAAGATTTATTCACTTTCCGTGTGTGTGTGTGTGTGTGTGTGTGTGTGTGTGTGTGTGTGTGAGTCTGTGTGAGTTTAAATGTGCTGCGTGCATGCAAGAGTGTGCAAAGACCAGAAAAGAGCCTCGTGTCCTTTGGAACTGAAATTCCAGGCATTTGTGAACTACCATGTGGGTGCTGTGAACCAAACTCATGTCCTCAGCAAGAGCAGCAAGTGCTCTCAACTGCTGAGCCGTCTCTCCAGCCCCACAGTGCATTTCTTAAGGGGACATAGTTTGTACCATTTGTTTTCTGAAACTGACACTTTAGAACAAAACTCTTCAGTTGTTTTGTTTCTGGTCTATGTCTGTTTCAAGTTCCCAAGTTGGCAGCTAATTGAGACGGTGGCTGGTCATCAGCCCTGAGCACTGCAGGGGAGAGGAGGCTGGAGAAAGAGTCACAGAGAGGAGATTGGAGAGTCACAGAGAATGCCAAAGGATCCACCCACCTGAGCAGGGGATAGAGCTAATCTTGAAAAAGACCCGTAACAGATTATAAAGATGTAATATTTTATATTCCAAATACTATTGTCTTTTTATTTCTTCTAAATTTGAAGAGACCCGTCTTAGTCACTGTTCTCTTGGTCATGTGTGGAGACACCATGACCAAGGCAATCTTATAAAAGAAAGCGTTTAACTGAGGGCCTGCTACAGTTTCAGAGGCTGCAGGCAGAGAGACACTGGGCCTGGCTTGGGCTTTTGACACCTCAAAGCTCACCCCCAGCGACACACCGCTTTTAACAAGAATACATACCCAATCTTTCCAAACAGTTAGCCTGCTGAGGACTAACCAATAAAATATATGAGCTAATGGGGGGCGGGGATGTGGGGACGTTCTCATTCAAACCACCCCGGGGCCTTGAAATAGAAGGTAAACAGCCTCATTTCTAAAGACCAAGCCCTCTAAATACTTCAAAGGGAAACGTAAAGAGAAACACTTCATCACCAAACGACCTGAACCCCAATTCAGTTGCCGGTTGAAAGTTTCATAAGCCACTAACCCATCTGTTGAATTATTCAACTAAGTTTTTACATGTCAACTGTGAGCCAGGGAGTCTTCTGGGCCCTTTGCAGGCCTCTGTGATGTTATAAACAACACACTCTGCATTGAGAAGTTCGCTAGCTAGCAAGGGAAGAGAAGCGGTATAAAAATACATATGTAGTGATTCATTATTTTAGAAGGCCCTAAGTGCTATGGGCAAGTCACAAGATGCTAAGGAAGGTAAAAGTGGGTGAGACAATGGGACAGGTGGGGACATGGTGTCACTTGTGGTTTTAGGCAGGGTGGTCTGTCTGGGTAGGGCCTCACTGAGAAGGTGAAATGTAGAGAAAGGCTTGAAGGAGCTAAGAGGTTAGCCACAGGACTATCTCAGAAGACGAGTAACGATGACAAATGAAATGTGTGTGCAGCTCACATCTCAACATCTCTAAATAAAGTTATGTTTCAACACAGCCATGTCCATTTGTTCACTGGCTGCCTTGATTGCTTCAGTGGACAGGTGGAATAGAGTCAATGTATGTAGTTTACAAAATCTAAAGTATCTTCAAGGGTGTGTAGGGTTCAGTCTCGTGGGGGCAGCAATATCAGCATTGTTAGAGACAACTCGTATTAAGTAAGATAACCATCAGAGGTACAGATTGCACTTTGAAGCTTGTCGAATTTATGTGTTTGTTTGTTTGTTTATCTTTTGTTTTTTCCTTTTCTTTTCTTTCTTTATTTCTTTTTTTTTTTTTCTTTTCTTTTTGAGGCAGCCTTCTTTATTATGTAGCTCTGGCTATTCTGAAACTTACTATGTAGACCAGGTTGGCCTTGAACTCACAGAGATCCTCCTGCCTTTGCCTCCTAAGTGCTGGCATTAAAAGTGTTCACCACCATGCCTGGCTTAACTTGTCAAATTTCTAAAGTCAGTGAGTTCACTAAATCTTTGTTCAGCTATTCTTCCAAAGAGTGAACGAGGGCTGGGCAGTGGTGGCACACGCTTTTAATCCCAGCACTTGGGAAGCAGAGGCAGGTGGATCTCTGTGAGTTCGAGGCCAGCCTGGGCTACAGAGTGAGTTCCAGGAAAGGTGCCAAAGCTACACAGAGAAACCCTGTCTCCAAAAACCAAAAAAACCAAACCAAAACAAAAAAAACCATAAGAAATGAAAAAAATCATATTTGTATGAAATGTATGGGCTGGAGAAATGGCTCAGCAGTTAAGAGCACTGGCTGCTCTTCCACAGGACCCAGGTTCGATTCCCAGCACCCACATGGCAGCTCAGAACTGCCTGTAACTTCAGTTCCATGGAATCTGGTACCCTCACACTGATGTAGGCAAAACACCAATGTGCATAAAATAAATAAAATATTTAAAAAAAAAAAGAGTGAAGGAACTGAGTTGGTAACATTTAGAGAAGCTCACAACAGTCTTTATATTGCACACAACAATGCTTTATATTCTGATAAATGTTACCAATTACACACCTTAGGAAATCAGATTTTTTTCTCAAGTTCTATGTACTGCAGAGAGTTTCTGCTCCTTCTGGGACTTGTTCTGTTATGTCTGAAGGGGCTCCAAGAAGCAGAAGAACATCCCTGTCGAGCTACATTTTCTTGGTGGAAATGGAATGTGAATGAGTAGGAATTCTAGTCGCACAAGGAGCATAACCGTCCATCTCCCACACTTGAGTCTGCACAGGAAGACAGACATGAGTTAGAGACTGGTCACTCCTGGAGCCACGAGCTTTGCCGAGGTGTGAGCCAATAATTCCCTTCGGTGAGTGAGTCAGTTGGGGTGTGGTTTTGTCACAATGGTCCTAACCTCAGGACAGACCTCAGGGAGATTTCAAACAAATGACCCCCAGAATCAGTGGGACTCCCCATGGGGTGAGAGGGAGACAGTGAGGATACGTCAAGGGCATGCCTGAGAGCGAAGCTCTGAATAGACAACGTTGCTGGTGGGGGCAGACCCAGGTGTGGCACCTGAGGGGTCAGGTGTGGGGCCTGTGACTCTGGAGGTGATGGGAGCTGTACTCCACCAACTGCTGAGATGTCAGGGGTGAACGTGAGTGAAGTCACAAGACGAGAGATGCCCCCCAAGAACCACCCGTAGGAAGCTGTAGTTGCAACTGCTTGGACACGTTCCCAACAGAGCAGGGAGAGGAAAGAGGGCTGAGGACGTGTCTGAGAAGAAGACAGTGCTCGTGTCCAAGTGGAGTGAGAGAGAGTCATGGAGAGTGGGAAAACGTGATTGGAGCAAAGAGAACGAGGGATATCTGGTGTCCCAGAAAACAGAGAGGGCTTGGAGAGGGGAGGTGAAGACACAGAAATGGAGATCAATGTTTCATGGATAGACTTCTATGAAGTCTTCCACATATCAGGGAAGCCACTTCCTCAGACGCGAAAGCAGACAATGAGTAATGTAGAGAGGACTGACCAACGTGCAGACAGCCTTCCCCTGCCTGCTTTGCACACCTCCTTCCCCTGCCTGCTTTGCACACCTCCTGTGCACGGTCCCATCTGTCCTCTCTTCCCTTTTCCCCAGTGCTGGGCTGAGCGCCTTAGGCGTGCGTGCTCCCTAGCTCTGAGCCTCGCAAAGGCTTGGCTCTCTCTCTGTTTTGAATTCTAAGAATGGGCCTTTCTCCTAGAGACTAGCAGTTATGTAGGGTAGGTTGCTGTTAATAGTGTGGAGAAGTCCTGTATTGGTGAAATTATTAAGGCCACTCCACGTAGTTAAAAGGGAGGTTTATTTAGTGGCGTAAGTTACAAATGAAGGGACAGGTAGGTCGCAGGGTCTGGGAAAGACGTAGCGCAGTCCGGTGGTGTTCTCTAGAGAACTCTGCTCGGTCTATCTGCAGCGTCCAGGGTCCGGAAACCAAGAGAGACGGTGCATCCGGATCTTGGGTCTTCAGGGTCCTCTCTTGGCCCCGCCTTGTAGGCGTGACAGTTACCAAAGCCTTAATTGGGGTTGGAACTTCCAGATCAAGGTTGGAATGGCTACCCACTACAGTCCTGTTCTCCATAGGACCTCTGACTAGCTTGCAAAGGGAGGGATTCGGACCGCTGAGCTCCACATGCAGGCTTTACTTTGGGATGAGGCTTCCTAGGGCTGCTCCCCATGAACCCACAGCTGCAAGCTTTAAGAGGATGGGGGATAGTGAACTCCTGTACTTCTGCCCTGGTCCCACGCTGACTCTTAGACCAGTGGACATTGAGTGCAAGTGTTCGTGTGAGTATGGATATATGCCTGTGTGAAAGGCATGTGAAGGTCAGAGGTCAATGTCCTGCATCCTCACTTTCCATCCTAGTTTTTGAGACAAAGGCTTTCATTGGCCAGAGCTCTTCAGATTTCAGATCTTTGGGAAGTTTTAAGTATTTGCATATTCAAAAGAGATTCCTTGGGATGGAATCAAGCCTAAACGTGCAAATTCATTTTTATTTCAACACACCCCTTATACACACAGCTCCAAAGTAATGTTATACAACGTTTTTGGAACATCTGTATTCTTACGGCAACCTGTTCTATGAGGTTAGGTATGGATTTCCCCGGTAGTATGATGTCAAGTCAGTGCACCAAAAGTTCCAGATTTTTTAGCATCTCAGGCTTTATTTGTTTGTATGCTTTTGGGTTAGGGATTCCCACCCGCAGTGGAAGGAAATTGAAGGGAGGCCTTGGGTGCCATGGGCTTGATTCAATGTTCAGCAGAAAGCCACTGAAGGTTTTAGGGTTGGCAAATTGTGCCTTGAGTTATGATATCCTTATGAAGGAGAATGGAGCTGGCAGAGAGTGAGTGGGAAGCTGGAAGGTGGTTTAGGAGACTTGCTGTGGTAAGTGAGGGTCAGGGAGAATGTGAGCTTTGAGTATCAAAGGTGATGCATGCAGAGGGTGTGTGTGTGTGTGTGTGTTTCCTTCACACTCTCTCTTCTCAGCATTCTTAGAAGATGCAGACAGCTATCAGGATAATTTTTCTTTTTTGTTTTTTTCGAACAGACTTTCTCTGTGTAGCCTTGGCTGTCCTGGAGCTCACTCTGTAGACCAGGCTGGCCTCATACTCACAGAGATCCACCTGCTCTTCCTCCTGAGTGCTGGGATTAAAGGCATAGATAATTTTCCAGTACAGAATAAAGTATAAGGCTGAAAGAGTACATCCGAGAGAAAAGGGAGCATGTACTTGCTATCAATTCACTGCTTTCCTGGAGGAGCCATTGCTATCAGAGGATAGATTTCTTTTTCTTGGCTGGATGTGGTAGCTCACATCTGTAATCCCAGCACTCAGGACACAGCGCCTGGAGAATTGGCACAGGTTTGAGATCAGCAGAGAATTCCAAGCAAGACATAGCTACACAGTAAGAACCTGCCTCAGAAAAAAACACAGAACAATAATAATATTTTTCAGTTGTTCAGAAAGACATTGCTCTAGATTCCTCTCCTCAGCTCAGAAAAATCATGGTGGTTTCTCTGTATGTCTTTTCGTCTAAAATGGAAAATGTAAGCATGCTCTTATGTTGGGGTTTAATCACAAGGCAAAGTATTGTTCTTTAGAGTCCTAGCCACCAGGATGCTATGCTTCTTTTTATTTCTTCTTGTTTGCTGGGTTATCCTATATAACATCAGCAAATCAGACAAGCCTCCTTCCACTTCAGCTATCAGTGCCTAGTCTTCCATGCTGTGCCCAGGTATCAGCAAATGCAGAGGGCCAAACAGCTTCCATTGTTATGCCAGAAAAGGCAGATCCCACTGTGGATGGTTGCGAGCCACCATGTGGTTGCTGGGAACTGAGCTACAGAACCTCTAAGAAGAGCAGCCAGTGCTCTTAACCACTGAGCCATCTCTCCAGCCCCCTCCTTCACTACTTAAATCACAGTTTCCTAGATGTGTTGGGAGAACCTAAAGCCTGATCTTATTGGTCCCACAAGTGACTGTATAGGAGTAAACGATTCAGATTGCTAACGAGGGTTTGAGCTATTTCCCCACCGCGCCCAGCTTTCTGGCAGCTGTAGTCTTAACAACTCAGCAGAATGGAGCGTGCATTTCCAGAGCTCCTGTTTTTGTTACTGTTTCTTCACAGCTGAGGAACTGTGGAATTTAGTTTTCAAGTGAGTATAGAAGTATCATTGGCTATATGGTGAGCTTGTGGCCAGCCTGGGCCACGCAAGACCCCGGTTCAATGAAAAAAAAAAAAAAAAAAAAAAAAACAGCCAACTCCCACGAAAAAGTCCAAACAGGATAGATTTGACATTGGGCCATCTTGGTTAGTGTCCTGGGAAAAAGAATGTAGATCTTGCCTGCTTGTCACTCAAACTGTAGCTGGAGAGCATGAGAGAAGCAGTCCACAGTGCTGAGTCTGATTTCTGTACTGGACCATCTCTATATACATATACATATACATATACATATACATATACATATACATATACATATACATATACATATACATATACATATACATATACATATACACAAACATATACATATACATATACATCATATACACATACACATACATAAACATATACATCGTCACTGACTAAGTCACCTTAGTGTTACGATGCTCAGTTCATGATCTGTTCTTCTGTCAGTTGTGAGTAAATTTGGGGGAACTTCTGAAATGCCAAGGGGTCATTTCAGTTTAGAGTCAGCATAGGCCCGCTCTGGTGTCACCTGGGACATATTCCCTTCTGCAGAGTTCAAGGTTGTTGGAGCATAGGTCACAGTCATCAATCTCACAGGAACATCATACTGCTCCTGCA
This sequence comes from Peromyscus maniculatus bairdii, assembly GCF_049852395.1. NCBI lineage: Eukaryota > Metazoa > Chordata > Mammalia > Rodentia > Cricetidae > Peromyscus > Peromyscus maniculatus. The sequence continues at coordinate 40,837,204 of NC_134860.1, read as the reverse complement.
CCATCCAGGTAACAGGAATTCCATACCTGTGGTCTCCAGGGCTAGGTGACATTGATCCCTGTGGCATGTGACACTGAGGAGCTCAGCCCTAGCTGATTGTAAGTGGGTGGCCCACAGGTGTTTTATGTTTGGTCTGTGCTGGTAGGGGAAAGAACTGAAAATGAGAATCTGTATTCATAACTCAGATTCCCAAGAGTCTGCGCCCCTTCCCATCTTTTCTCATGGCTTCCTTGATTTCTCTGAAACCATACAGACTTATATCACTTTGATCTTTACCCCCATGACACACAACCTGTTTCAGTCTACCATTTCAAGTGTGGTCCAGCTCTGTATAACCTCCTACGCTGTGTGGAGTGAGAGTCCACATTTCCTCATGTAGGGTGTTTCTCAGACCTTCTGGGATGAAGGACCAGTTTTTCTTGGTTTTGTTTTGTTTTGTTTTTCGAGACAGGGTTTCTCTGTGTAGTTTTGGTGCCAGTCCTGGATCTCACTCTGTAGCCCAGGCTGGCCTCAAACTCACAGAGATCTGCCTGACTCTGCCTCCTGAGTGCTGGGATTAAAGGTGTGCACCACCACCACCCGGCAAAGGACCAGTTTTAAACTTGTCCATCTGTTACAGATCAATATTTTGTAAAATACAGAAGTCCCTCTTTATCCATGTTGGATACATTCCAACCCCACCATCACCATCTACCCCTGGTAGATCTCTGAACACATGCATTATTTATTTATATTATATTTGTATGTATGTGGTGATGGGGGCACTTACATGTGAGGGCTCAACTGTGGAGGTCATTTCTCTCCTTCCTCCTTTCAGTGTACCCTAGGCTGAATTCAGGTTATCAGGCTTGCACAGCAAATACTTTTATCTGCTGAGCCTTTTTACTGACCCTGTATGTTTTTCTATCCACACTGTATTTTTGTCACATGGTACCAAAATTAATCTGCCCAAGTTCCATGCTCTGGTGTCTCCTTGGGTCACTACTCTTGCTCTGTGGGGACTTTGTTAAATAAAATAAGAGTTATTTGAATATGAGCACTGTGATAGCCAATTATTGATCTAAGAATCAAGGCAGTTACTAATTAAGTGGCTGGCAGTGTATATAGAGCATGGATACACTGGGTAAAGGGATAAGGGATGAGTCATGTACTGTGTGGGACAGAGAAGCACAATATGAGATAATCACACTACTTAGAAACTCATCCAATTTAAAAGTTATGAATTGCTTATTTCTGGAATTTTCCATTTAATATTATCAAACCGTATCATTTGTCTGTGTGTCAGAAACTTCAGAAAGTAAACTACAGATAAAGGCAATGGTGGGGCAGAGTGGGATGGGGAAACTGAGGTACAACAAAATATAATACTGGAAGACAAAAATAAAACACACACAGGTATAAGCTCAACTATTTTTTTTATTATGTATACAGAAGAGGGTGCCAGATCTCATTAAATGGTTGTGAGCCACCATGTGCTTGCTGGGAATTGAACTCAGGACCTCTGGAAGAGCAGTCGGTGCTCTTAACCTCTGAGCCATCTCTCCAGCCCCTAAGCTCAACTTTATATCAGTTTTAAAAGAAATAAAGTGATTCCACTAAATCACTGCATGATTCTTTTTAATGTTTTCAGTTTCTGCACTTATTATGGATCAGTAATGAGCATGAACACGGCCCTAAATGACTCCAGACCTCTCCACTTCTGTACCATTCCCATCACTGTCCACGCTCTCTTCCCTCTCCACCCTTGTTATCATGCTTATCTTCCAGAGACCTCTGGGACCTCCAGGGCTCTTTCAAACGCTGCTTTTGTTTAGAAGGCTTCCTTCCTTATCCTTTTACTGGCGATGTTGAACCCCATGGTTGATTGTTGCCCCTTCGGCATCCCGATACGATGACTCTTTACGTGGGGTTACAATACCCCTTCCTGACACTACCTGAGTGTGGAGACACTTTGCCATGTGGTACTCACACAATGCCTTATTGGTAGTGTGATGATGAGGTCTAATGGACAACTTGACACAATCTAAAATCACTTAGGAAGAAGAGCTCAGTGAAGAATTGTCTAGATCAGGTTGCCCTTGACCCCATCATCTTGATTACATTAATTGAGTTGGGAAGTCTCCCCCAGTGTAGGCAGCAGGGTTTCAGGGGCTGGGCCTTGGACAGTATCGGAACAGAGTGAGATGAGCACAGGGTGTACACATTTGTTCTCTTTCTGCTCTTGACAGTGGATGCAACGACACCAACTGTTTTGAGTTTTCTCTGCCTTGACTTCCCTGAAGTGATGGACTGTAACCTGGAATTGTGAGCCAAGCAGCACTTTCTCTTTTAAGTTGCTTTAGGTTTAGATTTTATCACAGCAACATAGAATGTCACTAAGCCATGTAGCAAATGTCCGAACTTGAAGCTGCTCAATTAAATTTTTCTTTTTCTTTTTCTTCCTTCCTTCCTTCCTTCCTTCCTTCCTTCCTTCCTTCCTTCCTTCCTTCCTTCCTTTCTTTCTTTCTTTCTTTCTTTCTTTCTTTCTTTCTTTCTTTCAAGATTTGTTTATTATGCACACAGTATCCTGCGAGTGTGTATCCCTGCAAGCCAGAAGAGGGAAGCAGATCTCATTACAGATGGTTGTGAGCCACCATGTGGGTGCTGGGATTTGAACTCAGAACTTCCGGAAGAACAGCTAGTACTCCTAATCACTGAGCCATCTCCCCAGCCTGAATTTCTTTTCTTGTTCAATGAAGAGGCTCAAAGATGCCACTGGGTTCAGTTCTGAGTTCCACTCTACAAATCCTAATTCAGCCTTAAAGCTTGAGCTGTACTCTATAAGGAACCTCGTACATTCAGCTTTGGCCACTGTTGCCCAGTGAAAACCTCTGGATATCTACCCAAATGCGAGTGGATGGCTCATGTGCATCTTGAGCAAGCACACAAAATGTTCTAGGATTAGAATCCATGTTTGGACATGGTGTGCCTTCAGCCCAAACTTGAAACCTCCTAATTGTTTTCTTAGCTTAAAAAAATGAGAACTCTTCAGAGATTCCCAAAGGGACATTACTAAGGATTGCTAGAGACACTTCACCCAAAAAACCATCCTTAGAACAGAATGATTTCCAAAGCTCCAACATGTTCATCCCAGCCACCTTTGCAGGGACATTGAGGGCACATGTAAAACCTTAGCTACATATCCAGTTCCTCTCTGAAGTCTGACGTCAGACTATTACTATTTCTACTTTTTAGGTTTGGGGACTGGAGAGATGGCTCAGTGGTGAAGAGAACTGGCTGCTTTCCCAGAGGTTCTGAGTTCAATTCCCAGCAACCACATGGTGGCTCACAACCATCTGTAATGAGATCTGGTGCCCTCTTCTGGCCTGCAGGCATACATGCAGACAGAGCACTCATGCCAAAGATAGATAGATAGATAGATAGATAGATAGATAGATAGATAGATAGATAGATAGATAGATAGATAGATAGATAGGTAGATAGGTAGATAGACAGACAAGGAACATTAAACCTTGTGGAAAAAGTTGTGGCATGAGGGGGAGAGACTGAAGAGGAGGGGCTAGGGGCGTAACTCAGTTGGTCAGAGAGCGTGCCCAGAATGTGCAAAGCTCAGGACTTATTAGCTAGCATCTCATAAACTAAATGTGGTGACACACACCTGCAATCCTAGCACTTAGGATGTGAAGGCAGAAAGATCTGTACTCTATAAGATGGTTCAAGGCCATCTCTTGCTACAAAGAAATTCAAAGCCAGCCTGGGATGCATGAGACATAATCTCAAAACACTTGGTGGTATATATGAAGTGTTTAATAGCAAATGGACGCTTTTATCACAAGGATACACAGACACCACACAGTGCACATGCTTGGTGCATGCGTGGGAATATACACATACACACACATACATACAACCACTGCCTTACATGGAAGTCATTAGTCTGCGTGAGAACCTGGATTCAGCCAGGATGTGGAAGTGATAGACGTTAGGAGTGTCCCACAATTGGCAGTTCATGGCTGGTATTTCCTTTTCTGCTCTAAAGATTTCATATCTCTGTCCCCTTGTCTTAATAGCTGGGAACCATGTGCAGCCATTTTTCTGCTGTCGTTGAATACTGCAACTGACCTCAGATCTTGTTCGTTGTGGTGGTTTTAGACGCTCTATGTTTACTGATGATCTTCAAATCTTAAGTCTAGATCTTTGTATTCAACCCATAAACTCCACTGGTGCCCTGAGGGTACCTTAAACTCAGCATCTGAGTCAAGCCCAATCCTTCTTCCTGGGTCTCTTCTGTGAATCCCATTCCTCTGCCTGGAACTCCCTCAGAGGTCTCCCTCCCCGCTTCCCATTGTCTAGTGCTTACATGCACCAAGAGAGTAATCCCTCTTACTCAGAACAGCCCCCCCCCCTCCACACACATATGTTGCTTTCTATTGTGAGCACTAGTTAACTGGATGCTTTTCCCTTCAAGGCTAACTCCACTGCCAGAAAGGAGCTTCCTGAATGCAAGGGTTATTTCTCCCTGGATCATTGCTCTGGCCAGGCCCTAGTGAAGGGTTATCCACCCCAGTCGGCAAATACCAGTTGACAGGCTGAAACATTGAATCTTGCCTCCTTCTGCTTGAAATACTTAAGCTGTCAGCCTTCAGTGTCAGGGTCCGCTCCTCAGTGTGGTGTCTATGTGCTGGCCGGTTTTTGTCACTTTGACACAAACCTAGACACATCTGGGAAGAGGAACTTCAGTTGAGAAAATGCCTCTATCAGATTGGTAAATCTGTGAGGGCATTTTCTTGATTCATGATTGATGTGGGAGAGCCCAGCTATTGTGGGCAATGCCACTTCTGGACACGTGGTCCTGAGCGGTATAAAATGGTACCTGAACATGGGCCTGGGCTGCAATCCAGTAAGCAGTGTCTCTCTGTAACTTCTGCGTCGGGTCTTGCCTCCAGGTTCCTGCTTTGGCTTCCCTCAGTGGACTGTGACCTGGGACATGCAAGCCAAATAAACCCTTTCCTTCCCAAGTTGCTTTAGGTCACAGCTTTATCATAGCCCTAGAAACTCTAAGACAATGTCTGAGGCCCTCAAGGTCTGCAGCCATCTACACCCTTCCTAGTCTCATTTTGTCTCATCTGTCTCATCTCATCTCAGTATTAAGTAATAGATAAAAGGTTAAGTTCTGGACTAAGACATCCTGCCTTCAAATACCTTCTCTGCTACTTACTAATAATTTTCTTTGAAGGATTATTAAAGCATTCTTTGTGCCAACTTTTGCATGTATTAAATGTAAATAAAAATAGTACCTGCCTCAGGCTTGTGAGAATTTAAGATTAGATCCATATATGTGTCACTGTGAATTGTGTGTACATATACACTATAAATACATTTATTGGATCATATGCATATGAAACTGCACTTATGAATTCAGCTAATTAATGCACAATGCATGTGTATGTATTACATGCATTCCATGTATGGTGTTTGTGTCCATCACTGGGCTAGGAGCCTTGTAGCCCAAGCATGGTTCCTGACTCTTATCCTCTCTGGCTGTTAATTTTAGAATCTACTTGTGTCCTAACTATTTTGTTAGCAGAGGCATCCTTCTTATTCTTTTATGGCATATTTTGGTGCTGAGTATGAACTGGGTTTCATGTATTCTAATCCATTGAGCTATTCTTCTCATTCTCACTTTATTTTCCTATTTAACTAAATGTTAGTTATTTGTAAAGCTTGGGATTTCCTTTATTCATTTTTATCATTTATTCATTCCTTTGTTAATTTTTTGGTTTTGTTTCCTTTGTTTTTGAGACCATTTCCCTACGTATCCCTGGCTAGCCTGAAGCTCCATATGTAGATCAGGCTGGCCTTGAACTTACAGATATTTGCCTGCCTCTGTCTCCCAAGTATTTGGGCTTAAAAGCATGCATCACCATATCCAGCTAGGCCCACATTTTATCTACATAAATGCTTAATATTTTTGTTTAAATTAGCTCTGTTATTTATACCTACTTTACATATATTCCAAATAGTGGTCTCGAAGTTATGATTTTTTTATGCAACTAATACTTTGCACAGAACTGAAGATACATGTACCACAGACACGATAGGTTCAGCTGTGTCTCAGTGGTTCTCAACCCCTTACCAAACCTTTGTCTCCAAGAAATATTTACATTATGATTCATAACAGTCGCAAAATTACATTATGAAGTAGCAGGAAAAATAATTTATGGTTGGGATCACCACAACAGGAGGAACTGTATTAAAGGATCGCAGCGTTAGGAAGGTTGAGAACCACTTGGACAGTTCTCAGCCCTTTTACCCAGCTCTCCACAATAGTCACCATCTGCTTTGGCTACACGTTTGAGATTAGATTTCCATGGCCTTGACTATGGTCCAGATATATTAACCAAAATAATTGACAAGTCATGTCTAAAATAACTACTATGCTCTGCCAGGAATGGAGGTTTCAAGGTTACCCTGACCCTCAATCAGTTTTGATGGATCTTCTGTTTTGTTTTGTTTTTTGCCTTTAAAAATGCCGTGTCCCTGAATTTAGGCACCAAAAGCCTTTTTAGAGGCTCAAGCCTGCTCTTGGTCTGGCCATCAATAAAAAGGACTTAAAATTCTTAATTGGCTTAACCATCGTGATTGTCAACAACTATCTTACATGGATCATTACACTGGAGGCCACAGCGAGATCCCCTGCTCTTGCTCCATGAGACTCAGCCTCGCTTCCCATCTTCCTGGCCAGGGAGAGGTTGCAGGGGAGACGCCCCCCCTGGCAAATGTTCCAGGTTCCGCCTCTCACTGAGACGAGGTCTGAAGTGAATGCTGTGTTCCCAGCCCAAAACAGAGTCTTCTGACACTCCGCTGAGGTGAGTCTGCATGCTGAACTCTGGTTGAAGAGGACGAGCCCCACGGGAGCCTTCTGGATAAGAGGGAGAGGCCCCAAAGGGGAGGCTCTTCTGGATAAGAGGGATGGATATTCAAGGTCCTCGACCTGGTTTAGGAAGATTATTTCTGGCAGGAAAACTCTTTCCTAGTCCTCCCTCCACACTAAGTTGGAAGGCCGAAAAGTGGGGGATCCTGTTATCCTGGCTCTGCCTTTCATGAGAGACCTGATTTTGGTTTTGCTTGGGTGAATGGCCCGCCAACTGTGTGAATGATTGAATGCATGAAGAGCAAGTTTGGTTCAGAGAGTTGATTGAACACATGACAGGCAAGTTTGGCTTTGGGAGTTGTTGAATTGATTTCTTGATTTCGCGGCTGGTGTTTCTGTTTTGTCCCCAAAGGGATCTGATTAAATTCTGCCTGTTTTTCCGGATTCTGCCAGTAGGTGGCACCCCCTGCTGTTGTTGGCCCTTGGTCTTTTTGCACCCCAAGGTTTCTCCCACCGCAGGCTCGCACCCCGCTTCCCGCTCCCCCCGCGCCCGGGCACGCGGCAAGGTCCCTGGGTCCGGCGTAGGCTGCGTTCGCTCCGGGCGACCGCTAGGGGGCGGGGCGGGCCCGCCGCTCCTGGGGGTTCTGCGTGGAGCTGGGGCGGGCGGTGTCGATGCTCCCGGGCGAACCCGCGAGCTCACCAGCTCCCTCGCCGGGCGTGGGCTGCTCCACTCCGTTTATTGTCCTGCCGGCCTCCGAGCACCTTTGGCTCCCCGCTTGGGGGCCCGCCATGCCCCTACTGGACTCAAATCCAGACTTTGTTTTTCTGTCATCCAAGACGCTGCTCCCTCCGAGGCGGGGGCAATGATTTAAAGGAAGGGCGTTGCCCTTCCCTTGATCTGTGTTCTTTTCTCTACTTCAGATCTGCATAACCGGAAGACCCACACCTCTTTTTCTGATAAGCCCCAAGCCCTACTACGGCTATCCTGGAATCTGTGCCTCTCATCTATCGCCCCAACTAAGGAGGTGTTCGTCTGCAATTCCTTCTCTGTTTACTTAAGAGAGGGATGTATAGGGCCGAGGCGAGGAAAGCTTTTTTTTTTTCGGAGGGGGGGTGGTCAGCCATTGGACAGATGCTGAAAAGCTACTCGATTTGAGGCAGCGTTTCCATCCAAATGCCTTAATTGGGACCCCAATACGTATGCAGGTTCCCAGGCCCTGGACACTTGTCACGATTATCTTATGCTGGAATTCAGGGTGCAGCTTGAAACAACTGATTTGTCTAAAACTATCGAGGTTCTTCAGGGCAGGAGACGTCTCCCAAGGCATTTCTCGAGGGGAAAAGGGCCTTCAGATTTTACATCCCATTTGATCCGCTGGCTCCGAAAAATGCTAGAGCATTAAATTTGGCTCTTGTCACTCAGTCACCTCCGGGCGTCCATAAAAACTCCGAATGCTAGAGGGCTTTGCAGCTCATCGCTGTAGCCCAAAATGTTTACAATAACTGAGATGATACAAGGCAGAGAGGCAGGATGTGTTGGCTGCTGAAAGAGCCGTACGCTGGCAAGCAAGGCTTATGCTGACTGTGTTCCAGTCAGCTCACTCTGAGCCCCCCGGGGCTACTTCTGTACTGTGTGTGTCCAAGGGAGAGATCCTCAAAAAAAATATTAATTATCAATAAAAAGATGCCAGTATGAGGAGCGGGCACCGTTAAGGAAAATCACCTCACACCTAAAAGAACAGTTAGTCTGGGCCAGAAACAGGCGACTCACTCCTCCTTCCCCGCTTCTGGGCAAAGATGTTTTTCAAAACTCGGGCACCACTGTGATGGCTAAAAAAACTCCACTTTGTGCTAGGCATCCGCCTTGGAACCTAATATCCGTTGGTTTTGGACTCAAGTTCCTGGAAGATAAGTTCCGGGCATCCCTGACTCCTTGACCCCAGAAATGTGCAGCCCTGACCATCTGCTTGTTGTGATATGACTAACTGCTGATTTTGGCTTCTGTGACCTGCTTATGCAGGCATTCAAGGACTATTTTGAGGTCACCTTGACTACCTAATCTTGGCGGAGACAACCAGCTCTTGTGGGTTTCATCTTTAAAAGCTCGTCCTTCACCTACATCTGGGCAGCACATCTCTAATTTGAGCTACAGACTGCAGCCCTGCTAGCAGCTTTAATAAATTTGCTTAATTAGAATCTGAGTTGAGTCTGGGGGTCTTTTCCAGGTGTTCTGGAACTCTGTAACATCACTATCACCTTTACTCTCCAAGAAAGCTAAAATGTCCTTTATGCCTGTCCTGCCAATTCAGCTTAACTGTCCTCTGTTTGAAGAACATCTTCTCGCTCCCCCACTCACAACAGAAACAAATCCAGACCCAGGGCCCCTGTTTGAGGACTTGCAACAGCAATTTCCTAACATATGGGCTGAGACAAACCCTTCTGTCTTGGCAGCACACCGTCCACCAGTTATGGTAAGTCTCTTGGCTACAGCCATACTGATAGAGGACTGTCAATATCCCTTGAACCAAAAGGCTAGACTGGAAATTGCTAGATTGGAAGCTAACGTCCTCACCCCATGCCAGTCAGCTTGGAATATTCCTTCATTGCCTGTGCGTAAGCCAGGGACCTCAGGTTATCAGCCAGCCCAGGACCTACTGGAGACAAATCACCGATGGGCTGAAATCATTCATCTGACAGTTCCAAATCTGTACACTTTGCTCGGTCTCCTCCCACCAGGCCACCAGGTCTGTCCAATCCTGGTCCTTAAGGATGCTTGCTTCGCTAGTTCCCTGGGGCCAGGTAGCTAGCCCATATTTGCCTTTCCCCTTGCAGTGTGAGCCCTCCTAAGAGGGACAAGTTCCTGCATCACGCAGTACCGGAGTCCGTAGCTTCATCAGCTTAGCCTCACTTTTGCTACTGTACAGTCTCAACCTTGCGACATTGGTGCTGATGACAACCCCAAGGTCCCCCTCCATGGCTGTGGGGACTTGATGGACATATCTCAGGCCATTCACCCAGACCTCCGAGATAGATACTCCCCTACCCGAGGCATAAACCTATTGACTGCTGAAGGAAAGACTGTTAAAGGAGGAATTGTTGCTCTTCTTAAAGTGATCTGGCTCCCCAAGGGGGTGGCCGTTACATGTTGCAAGGGACATCAAAATAGCCAGCACACCAGAAGCCCAAGGAAATCAGAGGGCAGATCAGGCAGCCCAGTAAGCAGCGGAGATTCCTGCAGAGTCCTGTTCTGTCTTGACCATTGCTTTTTCTGATTCCCAGCTGTCTTGCCAGCCCACGTACTCCCAAGAAGAAAACAAGGCCTGCTCCAGGATGCTAAATAGGATCCAGCTGGATAGTGGATCTTACTAGACTAACCGAGTTATTATCTTCCAGGCATCGGATTCTACATCTGCGAGATGGCCATTGATTAGGCTGCCTCTAACTACCTCTTTTGCACAGAAGTCACCCCAAGGCAAGGGCCAAAAGGAGTCCCCACCATTCCTCTGAAGGGACTAGCCCCTAGTGAGAAACGGAAAGTCAGCTTCACAGAGATGAAGCCCTCTCATGTCATGTATAAGTATCTGTTAATGTCTGTGGACACCTTCTCAGGATGGGTGAAAGCCTTGGATACCTGGAGGGAGACAGCTCTGACAGTGGTCAAGACTCTTTGATTATTCCTAGGTGCAGGCAGCCCCTGTCAATTGGATCAGATAATTTATCTGCCTTCACTTCATTTGTCCATAGCTCAAATTGTCAGTAAGCCCTTAAACGTAACCTGGATGTTCCATTGTGCCTGCCAGCTGCAGAGCTCTGGCCAGGCCAAACACATGCACTCCACTAGTAAGTCCATTCTCTCCAAATTAATTTTGGGAATCAGTGAAAACTGGCCCAACCTGTTACCCCTGGCACTTTTTAGGAAAAGATGTATCCCCTACAAGGCAGGATTCACCCCCTGTGAGATTACATTTGGAAGACCACTCCTTTGTGGCCCTGTTTAAGAGACCCTATCATTGAAGAGATTACCAATTGGTTTCTTCTAAAGTATCGCCTGCCTCTGCAACAGGTCCAGACTGCAGTCCATTCTAGGGTTCAAGATGCCCTTCTGGTTGCCTCCTCGGTGCCCCGTCCCTCCTTCTGATCCAGGGACCCAGGTACATCAAGAAGTTTCAGAAAAGAGGATCAACACCTGCCTGGAAAGGACTCCCACTGTTACGCTGACCACACCAGCTGCTACAATCAAGGTTGACCAGATGTCTGCCTGGGTTCACCATACCCTTGCCAAGCCTGTTCCAAACTAGGACCAGAAATGAACCATCTCACCTAGACCAGCTCCACCCAGGCTAAGACTCTCTCAGAATAGGACTCCTTTTTGGTTATGCATCCCCTTTCTGCCTCTTGTAATACTAATCTCATGGTTACTCGTAACTCAGAAACTTATTTCTCTTCCACAGGAACTTGATTGGTGTGTTCCGCCAGTCTCACCCGCTGTATGACCTCAGGACATCTGTGTAATAATCCAGTTTTATGTATGGTTGTACATGTATCCCTCCCCAACCCCAGAGTGAATGCTTATTCAGGACCAGAGGGGACTCTCCTCTTATTCCCCTTTGGGCTGTCCCACTGGTGGCATAAGAGAGCTGCCCCTCTCCTTGTTCCGGTGATAGTAGAAATGTGGGTAGCGGGCCCTGCTGCCTTGAAAACTACGGTTCTAACTGGGAGAAATGGGCCTATAACAGTTATCAGTTAGATGCAGACCTCAGATGCCTTCTTCCTCAATATGCCTCATGTCTAGGTAGAGTTTCCGGCGCAAGTCTCCCCCAAACCAGCGAGGCTTAGACTTGCTTTTCATGTCCCAGAGAGGACTTTCTATGACACTGGGAGAGGCTTGTCTTTCCTATGCTAGCAAATCAGGAGTTCTCACAGAAACTTTACAAAAAGTTAAAAATCATTTAGAGAAAAGACAACAGGAGTGAAGCCGGGTGGTGGTGGCTCACGCCTTTAATCCCAGCGCTTGGGAGGCAGAGGCAGGCGGATCTCTGTGAGTTAGAGGCCAGCCTGAGCTACAAAGCTAGTTCCAGGGTAGCCAGGGCTGTTACACAGAGAAATGCTGTCTTAAAAAAAAACCAAAAACAAAACAAAACAAAAAAAAAAAAAACAACCAAACAAAGAGAGACAACAGGAATGTAAATCAAATAATTTCTGGTACCATAAAATAGTGGGTAAAAACCGTGGCTCTCTACCTTCTCCCTGGCCTCTCTGGCCCCTCCCACTACGTTTTATAAGATCTGCTGAGAAGCCATGTATAATAAATTACCTCCATTAAGCCAATGATCCTGAGGACTCAGTCTGTACCCCTTAGCCAAGATCAAAGATTTGAAAATAACTAAAAAAAGGTGGGGGGGATGAAATGACCAAGGTCACGCTGTCATGTTCTGACTCCATTTTTGATCATTTGGACAGTTCTCAGCCCTTTACCTTCCCTCCCCTCAACAGTCACACCTGCCTTGACAACACTTGAGATGTCCATGGTCTGGACTATGGTCCAGATACGTTAACCAAAGTAACTGGCAGGTTACATCTAAAGTAACTACCGTGCTTTGCCAAGGAACAAAGGTTTCAAGGTTACTCTGACCTTCATCTGACTTTGATGTATCCTTGTGGGTTTTGCCTTTCCAAATGCTATGTCCCTAAATATAGGCACCAAGAGGCTCAAGCCTGCTCTTGGGTTGGCCATCAATAAAAAGTACTTCAAACTCTTAACTTGGCTTAATTGGTGAGGTTGTCAGTAACTGTCTTAAGTGGATCATTACACCACTGTCCTCTCCACCAGGAATTCTCAGCTCAGGCCGCTTACTGGGCCTCTGCTCTACCCTGCCTCTCTTTGGGGCCATAGATTCATTTTTGTTCAACGGCTGAGCCATGAGCCCCAGCCCAGGCGTGGATTGGCTTTGCCTTCAGGGCCGGCTAGCTCCCTGGAGAGGCAGCCTTCATTTGTAACGATTTCTCCCCCCTCCTCCACTTCTATTGTTCCCCAACCTTTCAGGCATTGAGTTGATTAAATTCAGACTAAGAAATAGGCCAACTCTTCTGTTCCACAAAAACCAATTTCCTTCCATCGCCCTGTTCTTTCCTGGGGGCGGGGTACTTTTCATTCTTCTCTGGAGCACATTCCTACTGTTTGCATTTGGCAGGGGGCTCAGGCCCCCTCAGATGTCAGTGACAGTTCAGGTCCTAAGACACTTGCCCCTCCGTGGGTGGAGGAAGAAGCAGCAGAGCTCCATCAGCCGGCTCTGCTGTGGCAGCAGAAATGGCTGTTTCCTTCAAGGGCTGCCTTAATTTCTACTCATTAGTTACACCGGCTCATTTGGTGGTTACACCTATGCTGTGGCCTTTTCTTCCTACCTGCAGAGAGGCCAGAGCTGTGTGTTCCTTCTGTGGCTCACAGAGGAGCTTCAAGTTTGCGTTTCTTAGAATAGCCCTGTCCTCTGCGCTCAGCCCACATATCCAAATCCACTTCTTCCCTTTCATTTCCTATTTCAGCGAACTGAACCAAAGTCTTCAAACTAGAAACTCTTTCTCCGCTCCGCATTCAGGGGCCTTGGTTACCGTGTGTCAAGTTGAGGAGGGGCAGAGCTTGTGTTGGTGAATTTTAGTAGTTAGCTTGGTTGGACGGAGAAACACTTCAGAGATAAGTAAAACTCTGGGAGAGTGTTTACAGAGAAGATTAGCTAAAGGCATGGCATCTACCCTGAATGTGGGCAGCATCATCCTGTAGTCTTGGGGCCCCAATGGAATAAAATGGAGCAAAGGAGAAAATCAAGATGCACAAGAAAATCAAGAAAACCTAGCTGCTATGATGGGAGCCACTTTGGTGGCCCGGGCTCTCTCCACCATGATCAAAACCTTGGAAAACAGGGGCCAAAGTAAGCCTTTGCCCCTTAAACTGCTTATACCAGGTATTTTGTCATAGCAACACAATGTCTGACCAATACAGCCACTAGGCCCAGTGACTCTCCTCCTCATCCACAAAACCTCTTGTTTTTGTGGTCTGTCTCTGTTAGCTCTAGCAGAACTTCCCAGCTATCTGTCCTTTTTACACCCACTTACCACCATGCAGCTGGGGTGGAATTCTAAGTAGCAAATCAAGCCGCAACAGTATTCAGGGACTCTGCCACACCTCTGGGATGATGTATGATTTTATCAGTGCAGAGAGAGTGTTGGCCAGAAAGAACAAGCTACAAATTTTGTTTTATGGCAGAAACTTACAGGCGTTTCTTCGAGTGGTGAACAAGCAGTTTATACTTCTAGACTCCCATGACCTTGCTGCGTCCGTCGGTCATAACATGTCATACCACAGTCCTTTCCAACCCTGCTTAGGAAAGCAGACATTGCTCTGCTCCTACCTACATATGCTCATCCTTCCCTGGGGTGAGCAGTTAAGAGCGGCTGTGTGTCATTAGCAAGGTGTCTTGGGAGCCAGTGTTCAGGAAGGCATTGCTTGCCAAGGCTTCTCCCACTCACCTTAGAGCTGTTCATTTGCATTCAGAGGAAGTTTTGATCTCTCGCTGGTTCCCACATTGGAGATGTTGTACAAAACTATGGCTCTTGGGGGAGCAACATCATGCAAAATGACTTAACTTCATTTAAATTATTTACATATGTATGCACATATACTTGTATGTTATATATATCTTAAAATATTTATTTAAGGGTTGGGGATTTAGCTCAGTGGTAGAGTGCTTGTCTAGCAAGCGCAAGGTCCTGGGTTCGGTCCTCAGCTCCTGGAAAAAAAAATTATTTATTTATTTGGTATACAGTGTTCTGTCAGCATATATGCCTGCACGTCAGAAGAGGCCACCAGATCTCATTATAGATGGTTGTGAGCTACCACGTGGTTGCTGGGAATTGAACTCAGGACCTGTGGAAGAGCAGCCAGTGCTCTTAACTTTTTGGGCCATCTCTCCAGCCCCTATATATGCGTTTTAGTAAACATAATAGTATGTTATTCTAACCCCATGGACAGGCATAGAAAATGTCCCTTTCAATTGTTGGTCAGGGGATTCCAGGAGACACCCCACACACAAACAGTATAGGGGATCGCCATAGCCCTCGGTGAAAACCACCAGAACTTGAAGGTCAGACCTTATTGCTGAAGGTCCCACACTTCAAACACATACCTTGGAGGAATCAAGCTGGACCTGACCTGGAAGCCTCCTACATGAGGACCAGCTTTCATAGTATGGGAAGGTTCTATGCAAACTGCCAAGAGAGAGCAACAATCGCTAGTCCTCCTACCCAGCTGTAAAGTCAACGACCCACAACAATGACTAAATTGCACCCAATAGTGTAACAGTGGCACTTTTATCTTGGGGGAGGGTCACCCACAGTCACCTTATTGGACTTAAGGCCCACCTAACAGGAGGGAACTGATGCCAGGACTGTGAACTTAGCCGACTGCCCATGGCTGGAGGGATCATAGAGACCCAAGAGAAGAACTTACTGCTGCCGTTTTCCTAAGCCAATATAATCTCTAACTGTATTCTAAATACATAACCTATACAGAGGGAAGTGTAGCTCTGACCCCTCATCAAAGAAGCTTCTTTTTGGGACACGAGGCCTGTTATAGAGACCCACAACTTGTAAGCATGCAGAGAATAAGTAACTGTGGGTAGCACAACTCTATCTGATACATGAAACACTTACACCCAAGGCTCAGGGAAAATCGTGGAAGAGGGCATTGAAAAGATCGTAGGAGCCAGAAGACCAGGCTGTGTCTACTGGGAGATCGTGTCCTTTCTGTGTGACAAAGGAGCCACACACATGAGCCCTCGATGATATGGTTGCTTGAGCAAGGCCAATGTAATGATATCACCAGCTGACGAGCCGATGTGGACAGGGGAAATTCCACATATCCCATCCCTAGATGCTGCTGCTGAGGGATGGAGATTCAGTCTTGAAGAGTTTCACATAGGCTGTCCAAACCCAAGTAGTCCTCTGGGACTCATGTACACAAAGCTGAATGGACTCGGTAGGTTAGACAGACATATGTGTGTGTGTGTGTGTGTGTGTGTGTGTGTGTGTGTGTGTGTGTACCTGTAACAATAATAACTGAAGAGATCATGAGTTTGAGAGTGGGGGACACAAGAGGAGTTGGGGTACGGAGAAGGAAGGGCTGGGGTAATGGAGACACAGTGCTCATGTGTAAAGTTTCTAAAAAAAAAAGATTAAATAAAAAAATTGTATATACTCAAATGTTGATGTTCATGCACTGTGAACAAGTTGACCAGGCCTGGAAACAATACCCCAAATAACTGTTTTCTTTAGATCTACAGCTTTGGTTTCTCCCTAGTCTCAAGTCCATCTGCAGTTCCATGTCCTTCTGAAAACTTGGTCAGCAGAGGGAGCTTTTGAGAAAGAAGTGTGAGGAAACGTCTCTGTCCAAGAGCCGGAAAATTCCCACAGAGGAGGCTCTGTGATTTGAATTATTGTAATTAATGGTAAATTCAAGCAGACTGCCACAGAACACGAACCAGAACAGCCACGAATTGACTGAGACACCAAGTGTAGGGGGCACAGTAGAGAACCTTCCCCAAGTGCTTTTAAAGCCCGGGGTTCCAGGCCTCATTCCCATTACATAATTCAGAAACCTGTGGCATTTAGGACAAACGATGTTTAGGTTCTTCAGAGCTACTGGCTCTGGGGTTTCTGGGAAATTATTCCCAACTAGAAAATCATGTGGGCTGGGAGTTGTAGAGAGGTTGCTGTTCTCTGGTCTTTAGCTTTCTGGTAGCTTGAAGACAGACAGCAAGGCCCTGATGGGTAAGGTTGTATTCTAAGACACAGAAACTGCAATCTGAATGCCAAGTAATGTCCATCTGTCACAAACTTTTCTTTTGATATGTATTTTTATTTTAATTTTACATATTTAATTAAAATATTTATTATTTTGTTTTTTCAAGACAAGATTTCTCTGTGTAAAAGCTCTGGCTATCCTGGAACTCACTACGTAGACCAGGCTGGCCCCGAACTCACAGAGATCCACCTGCCTCTGCATCCCGAGTGCTGGGATTAAAGACCTGCACCACTTCCATCTGACAATTTTTAAATTGTTCTATTTATTTTATTTTTCGAGAAAGGGTTTCTCTGTGTATTTCTGGCTGTCCTAGAATTCACTCTGCAGATGAGGCTAGCCTGTAACTCAGAGATTCACCTGCCTCTGCTCCCGCTGAGTGCTGGGATTAAAGGTGTGCATGACCACCCCGCAGCTCTTTTGAGAGTTTTTAATCATTAAAGTGAAAGCATTCTTAGCTTGTAGGCTACTGATACCAGCTGGACTTGGCTTATGGCTTTGGTTTGTTAACTTCTTATCTAAGGCAACCCTCAGTCCAACCTCTGAACTGCATCTGTGTCTGTTTCTCTTCAGGAATACTTGTCTAAATATCTTCTTCCTGGGCCCACGTAGAGATAGTCACTTTAAAAACAAACAAAACAACAAAAACTCAAAACAAACAAACAAAAATTCTTTGTGCACTGTTGAGAAAGAGGCAGGTGGATCTCTGTGAGTTGGAGGCCAGCCTGGTCTACACAGTGAGTTCCAAGACAGCTCAGGCTGTGTAGAGAGACCCTGTCTCAAAGAACAAAACAAACTATCAAAAAGAAAAAAATCTCTTGAGATGCTATGTGTATTGCTGAGTAGAGAGAGCATTTAAAACTGGGACTGAGGAGCTGGAGAGGTGTCTCAGCACATAAGGGCTCATTGCTCTTGCGGAAGACCAAAGGTTCAGGTCCCAACACCCATGTGACAACTCACGCCCCTCTGTAACTCCAGTTCCGGGCAGATCTGGCATCCCTTTCTGGCCTCTGCAGGCACGGCACATCATGATTCACATTCATACGTGCAAGCAAAACTCTCATACATATAAAATATGAATAAATAAAATTGGGACGGAGGTCAGGGATGAATAGAAACACAGTTCTATTATAGAATATATTCTAATATATTCTAATAGAGCCGGCAGAGATAACTGCTCTCCTGGCATGAACGGCGACTATAGCATCTGCCTCTTGTCAAGCACGCCCTCTGGTGGCCTGGCGCAGAACTAAGGGGCAAAAGAAAAGGTACAATTTGATGCACTTCGTTTGATCCCAAACGAAGCCTTATTGATGGAGGTTTTGTACACGTGACTCAACTTCTCTAGGTTGTTTACTGTGCTGTAAGGGAAGATTATCCGATGGGACTTTGTGGAGTCCTGGAGCATAATAGATATGTTAGTTACTTTTCATCCTGGCAAAGCACCTCATGGAATCAGTGTAAAATGGGAAGTGTCACACGAATTGCTAAATGGTCTTATAATAAAAACCCATAGCCTGATATTGGGGTGGATGCTGAAATATCAGAGAGACAAAGGAACAAGCCACCTCTTACCTCTAGGACTTTTCAGTCTGAAAAACTTTCCTCAGTCGAAAGACTTTAGTTCCTGTCTCCTCTAGGCTTATATACCTTTCTCCACCCAGCCATCACTTCCTGGGATTAAAGGTGTGTGTGCTTCCCAAGCAAAGGCATGAGATCTCAAGTGCAGGGATTAAAGATGTGTGACTCCCAAGTACTGGGATTAAAGGTGTGTTCCACCACTGCCTGGCGTGGTTTCTCTCCTAGACTGAGTTAATGTCATGTAGTCTAGTGTGGCTTTGAACTCACAGAGATCCAGACAGATCTCTGCCTCTCAAGTGCTAGGATTAAAGGTGTGTGCCACCACTGCCTGGCTTCTATGTTTAATCTGGTGGCTTGTTCTGTCCTCTGATCTTCAGGCAAAGTTTATTAGGGTACACAATATATCACCATAGGGAAGGACCTATTTCTGCTTGTGGTTGCAGAGAATTGAGCCTACAGTACTCTATGTTGGCTCTGTGGCCAGCTAGTGGGAGCATGCCCAGGCAGTTCCTTGCCTCATGATGGGCAGGAAGCAGAAAGCCAGTCCAGGCATAACCTTCAAAGGTATACTCTCAGGGACCTACTTTCCCATCCTGCCAAGGTTTCCACAACCTTCCAAAATGGTGTCACTAGCTAGTGACCAACTGTTCAACTGAGAACCTAGGGGACATTTCATATTATAATCTTCAAGTAGGCACTTACCCCATACTAACTTCCAGTACCAAGCAATGGAGGGACACTCCAAGAAATGCCCATGTATGAGAAACAGGATAGGGGTTATTTATTAGAATGAATCTGCAAGACTTTGAGATCAGAGTGCTTACCAAGTCTCCCTCTCTAACTCAGGGTGACAATGAAGGGGAAATCCTAGGCTTTAATAGAAAACGGTCTAGGCAGGAGTACCTGACCTTTTTGATGTTGTGACGTGGCCTTGTCAATTACAAACGTCACACCAGAGAACTATGCAATCCAGCTACACGTCACAAAACCCTCCTACTGTTTTCAGTGAGTTTACCATTTACTGCTGGGCCTTATTCACAGTTCTCCTTGGTGGCAAATGGCCACGAGGCCATGGGTTGCACACGCCTGGCTCCCGGATTGCCCGATTTGGATTGTAGGAGCTCTGTACCCTTCCTTGCCTTTGATCTATCGGCCAGTCTTGATGTTGTAGGTCACTGATAGCAATATGGAGCAGCTCTGGCTTTAGCCACACAACTAAATCCTGCCCTGTAGAAGCTCAGCTGAATGTTTCTTCTTTATGAACAAAGCCAGATTTGCATCCATTTGCAGATTCGTCAGTATTCCCGATCTACGAATGCCTCTGTCTTTTGACTTCCATTTTGAGCTCATTATGACATCTGCCTAATTTACTTATTAATGAGTTAAATAAAATCTTTGATATGTGTTCTTTCAACAGTTATGTCAGTCATGATTTTGGGTTTTTTTGCATGGAAAATTATCCCTTAATTTCCTGCTTAATTATGAACTTGAAATCAGAAATGTCTTCCTAGAAAGTCTTTAATAGCATCCCAGGAGACGGCCCCACACATTTCTCTCTTTCTCCTTTAATCATCTCTTTTAGTGCACGCCCTTAATCTCAGCACTCGGGAGACAGAGGCAGATGGATCTCTGTGAGTTCGAGGCCAGCCTGGTCTACACAGTGAATTCCAGGACAGCCAGAGCTGTATAATGAGACCCTGTCCCCCACCAAAAAATCATGTTCTCTTTCTACTTACATTTATCTGCTCATGGGTCTTCCTCAATAGTTCCAAGGACTTTGAATGATGCTTAAATTTTTCATCCACAAAATAGTTATACGAGAAGACAGTCTATCAACAGCAAGCAGATGTCCTCACACTTCGTGACCTCTGGACTCTTATCTTTTAAATTACTGGCCACCCCCTCCAGTGATTAGGACTTTGACTTATGTGAGTTGGACCTATCGTCACTCACCGTACTAGAGACTAAACCAATACATTTTGAAATAGGTGTATTTACCAGGCAAGATGACTCACATCAGTAATTCTAACCCTTGGCTGAAGTGGGAAGACAGCCGTGAATCTGAGGTCACTCTGAGCTACACAGTGGGCTAAGGGTGAGACTTAAAAACATACAAACAACAATTGATCAGAAATTATGCATGTTAACTCATTAAAAACAACAACAGCAAACTATTTCATGTTAGCATGTTTTTTTTTTAATGAAAAAATTACATTTTCCAAGACTAAAGCCATGGTAAAAAGAGATGGACCTCATTTCATAATTTTCGCTGATCTTTTTAGTGTGTGGTTTATTAGAAGGCAGCTGGAGTCTCACTTGGATCCCACATTCAGTCTGTTGTAGCATCAGTGTCCTGGAGCTTCTCAAAGGTCTCATTCTGGGAGGAGAAGGAAGTGAAAGAAATACTCCAGTACTATTACCACACCAGTGTTGACCTTGGAGAGCCCTCAGAAGGACCTCTGGGACCCTACAGAGCTCCTGGAGCACTCTGTGAGAACTGCCATTATAAAATAAACACAAATCACCCCCAGATGGGGCCAGTGACATTTGATGGTGGGATGTGCTGGTACACTGTGCTAGTCTCCATCTAAGAACGCTGGTTGGCTTCCACAAGCCTTCTGGGACAGCTTTCCCTTGTATGTGCGCATGTGGACGGGTACACCCGTGTGCAGCAGCATCTGTTGATCTGTGCTGTGATTCAGATCCAAGCTTTCGTGTGTTTCTGGCATTTGGACAGAAACGGGATGGGGATTGGAGCAGAAATGAGCACCCTTCTCTTATTTTCTCCAAGGCTCCATGAGGCCTATAGCTTCATGGGTGAGGGCCCCGGTCTTGCTTTTCTTCCTGAACTTTACTCAAATCATGGCTGGAGGGGAGAAGGGCCCAGAAGCCTCCATTGCCTCTCAGAAGATTCTGCTTCTGACCCACAGACAGCTGCTGGGCTTAGCTGACAGAGCAGCTGTTGTTAGAACAGTAGTTGGAAAACGAAGAATTCTCTCTCTCCTCCTGAAAGTCTTCAAGAAATAACCAGCACGTTGCATCATCCCTGATATAACCAATCTTCTTGGTTCTCCTTGCACAGGCTCCATGATATCAAGAAATATTCTCGTGTAAGGCAAACCTAATAGTTTCTGCTGACACTGTCGAGGCTCCAAGTCCGCTCAGTGAAGAAAGGGTTAAGTATTGACTTATGATACTGATTGCTTCATTCAGAGAGGCAATCCAGGGCCTTGATGTTCACAAACTGTGTATCTTATAGACAACAACACAGTCGGAACTTCCCTTTAAATTCTTTTTCTTTTTTTTTCTTTTCTTTCTTTTCTTTTCTTTTCTTTTTTTTTTTTTTTTTTTTTTTTTTTTTTTTTTTTTTGCACTGGCATTCCAATTTACACCCTCGGATAGGAATTAAGAGAAGGATCTTTGAAATCAAGATGAATCTACACAGGCATCATTCATCTGCTATTTGGGAGAATGCCTATCTTTTTAAACCTCAAATTCTTTATCTCCCAAACAGGATGGATTTGTTTGAGTTCTTGCTAGGTCAAGGCCTGGGTCTGTGGGTTGAAGGCAGGAAGCTTATGGGGAGGAAGTGTTGAGAATGAGTACAGCAGGCAAAAATGTAGTAAGAGGGAAGGAGGCACGGAGATGGAGGGATGTTCTCAGTTGTTAGGAACACCTACCACTCCTACAGAGGATCCGGGTTCGGTTCCCAGCACCCTTGTTAGGCAGCTCACAACTGTTTGTGACTCCAGCTCCGGGGCATTCACACCCTCTAGCGCCCTCTAGGGGCACCTGCATATAGACAGAGACTACACACACATACACATACTTAAAAACAGATTATAAAAAGTTTGAATGAGGAAAGGAGGCAGTTTGAAGTCACTGGCAGAAGTCGTTGAAGTGTTTGTTGGGCTGGTTACTAATGCAGATGACTGGGGACACCCTAGTTCAGGCATTGCCCCGCCTCTTCCTGCCTCATTGGCTGAGGGGTTGCTTCAGGGCGGAGGGAGTTGGAAGAAGGCGGGGAGGGGCTGAGGAGAGAGGGAGGGTACTAGTTTCCTCTGGGAAGCTGTATCCTTACCGAGAATACCGCACCAACTGCCTCTGAAGTCAGAAGTGGGTCATGCATGTGTTGGGAGGCACAAAGGATGTCCGCCTCAGGAGATCCATGGTGTTCCTTGAGTTACTGTGGGAATTAAACGGAATATTGTGTACAAAATGTTGGGCCTCATGCCTGATGCCCCGTTAAGTATTTATTTAACACACGTTCACTTTATTGTTGCGGCTATTGCTGGTGTCATCATCATGGTTGTTCTTATTACTGTACTCTCAGGAGTGACAAACAGGTGACAATGTGTGGCTTAGAGGTTTCCAGGAATGACCATCCACAGCCTGTATGACTTGCCACGACCTATTGCCGAGTATGTCAGTTATGAATTATTATAGCATAGTTGTCCCTCAGGGGGACACCTCTGGCTTGCATATAATACCTAACCTCATGTTGATACTACACCAAGAGTCACTATACTGTATTATGTAGGGACCGAGGACAAAGAACAAACTCATTACATGTTCAACACAGATGAAAGTTTTTTTCTGAATATTGTCCACCTGTAGGTCAATCGACAGCTGCAGAGCCCTTGAATATCAAGTTCACATTGACTTTCACTTTCTCTTTCTTCCTTTAAAAAAAATACATTGTCAAAATACAAGGATAAAGCACAGTCAGTCAGTTGTCTGGGGTAAAGCAGGCTACCACTGCTCTAGACTAGTGTACGGCAGGACTCTCTGCTGGGATGGAAATAGTCTGTATCTGTGCCATTCAATACGGTAGCTGCTGGCTGAGTGTGGCCATTGGACACCTAACATGGGGTTAGCTTATCTGAGGGGCTGAAATTTAACTTTACTGAAGCCTTGTTGATTTATGGCTAACCTTGAATAGTCACACACAGGCAGAATGGAGGGCAATCAGACAGAGATCTTAGTGACTGGAGAAGAGGCCCCTCCCTCAGGCCTAAGTGGAAGATGAATCTTGCAGTCAATCTTGTACTGCCTCTGATCACCAAACCTGGAGAAGCCCACAGACCCCTCAGTATTATCACTGAGGTCAAGGAATCACTGGCTGACAGAATGCCCAGACCAGGGCATGGAGGCCATGGACCTCATTCACACAGGTTAGGAGAAGAGGCCAAGATCTCCACTCAGAGGTGGCCTATTGTTTTGTGTGGAGAACTTCATTCTCAGTGGCCTTAAGAATGCAGGAGGAA
This sequence comes from Peromyscus maniculatus bairdii, assembly GCF_049852395.1. Classification (NCBI taxonomy): domain Eukaryota; kingdom Metazoa; phylum Chordata; class Mammalia; order Rodentia; family Cricetidae; genus Peromyscus; species Peromyscus maniculatus. Next base: position 40,813,632 of record NC_134860.1, on the reverse strand, counting down.
TAAAGGAACATTTCTGAAAGGGGTCTCCCTGACTCTGGAGATGGTTACACTTTTCCTGAAAGACAAGACTCTCACATGGTGGGCTATTAACTTCAACATCAACCCCTCCAGTCCATAATCCACCCCTGCTTCCCTCTGGGCTTCCTGAGTCCTTGGTAACTGGCATTGACTTTACGTTCTCCATTAACCCACAAGTTCCATGAAGGCAGAACAACGCTGTTTACTTTACATGCTTTAAATTACCAGTGATAGGGGTAAAGCCATTCAGAGACAGCGCAGACTTCAAACTGACTTCCAAAGAAGAGCAAAAGGAAGTTGCTCAAAGAGGTTTTTGTTTGTTTGTTTGTTTTTTGTTTTTCGAAACAGGGTTTCTCTGTGTAGCCTTGGCTGTCCTGGATCTCACTCTGGAGACCAGGCTGGCCTCGAACTCATGGAGATCAGCCTGCTTTGCCTCCTAAGTTCTGGGATTAAAGGCGTGCGTCACCACCACCTGGTTTAAGAGGTGTGTTTTGCAGCAGTTATATTTCTTGTCACATGTAGGGACAGTCCAGAAGGGGTAAGCAAAGGTGTTGAGGAAGCAGGGAGTCACCAGGCAGTGAAAGAAGAGAGAGGTCTGGTGAGGCAGGAAGATTGGCATGGCAGGGCCTGACCCTCTGGAGCCTTGAAGGAGGATGCCTGCAGCTGACAGGAGTACCTGGAAGCAGAGCACCATGGGATTCTGAGTCTGGCAAGGAGTTCAGTTCCCCAGGATCCCTGTTCTGCCCACGTGGCCACAGTGACTCTGCCCCCAGCCTAGACTGTGAGGTCGTGTTCCAGGGGCACGGCCGGACACGTTTTCTGGGACTGTCATTGTCTTTCTCCTGCAGTTGCCGGGCTGGTCAGAGCTGACAGTATCCTGATGCTGCAGAGGGGAGCGCGGAGCAGGACAGGGGCACAGGAAGTACTCAACTGAGCGCCGGAAGCCGGCCGAGCAGAGCGGACCGGCTTCTGCGCTCTTCTACACTCAGGCAGTCGTTAAGAAGACCTTGCTTCCTGCAAAGAGGGAGCCTGAGTACTGACCACTTTGGTGCCATAGCCGAGAGTGAGAGGGGTGTGAGGGTGATCATAGCAGTGGGTGTGGAGAAACTCAGACACCAGGCACTCAGGGTTAGAGCCAGGGGCGTGGCTAGAGAGGAGAGCGTTTCAGGAGCCGAGGCAGGGCTGCCTAGTGTTTCTGTCTTCCAGGGTTGCTGGCAAGTAGTGGGCACCATCCTTCACCTCTGCCTCCTTCAGGATGCCTTTTAATCGTTTTGTTTCATTTGGTTTAGTCACTTTGTTTTGTTGTTGTCGTTTGGTTTTGGCTTTTTGAGACAGGGTTTCTCTGTGTAGCTCTGGTTACCCAGGAACTAACTCTGTGATCAGGCTGGCCTGGAACCCAGAGATCGTCCTGCCTCTGCCTCCTGAGTGCTAGGATTAAAAGTGTGCACCACCACACGGGGCTGTATTTGGGTACTTTGTAAGACAAATGAATTCAGTAGTCTTCCCTCAGTTTTATAGCTTGGAGATGTTAGGGGTCTTGGAGATCACGTGGGAACCTGGAGCCTCATTCTGACTCTTCAGTTCACACAATGGGCTGGTAAGGAGTCCCAAATGTGTTTGAGGTCACCAGACACCATCAACCTGTAACTTAGGGTAGGGATGCAGTTTGCTGGTTCCAGCAGGAGTTCCCACTGGGGAAGGGTCGGGAACCCAGTAGTCCCTTCATTGAAATCAATTCTGCCCAACTCTCCTGATTCTAAATAGAAGAAAAATGTAGATTTGGGGCAGAACCGAAGGGAAAGGGATTTCCCTTGGCAAATTATTTGCAATTTGTGGATTGGAGCTGACCCAGCTCTAATTCCCTCTGTCACTGTGAGTGCTGTCTAAAATGTGACTGGCTTATTAAAGAAGGAGTGCTGGAGGGGATCCTCCCAGAGGGACGGACGGAAACAGGAACAGAGCCAAAGCCCACCCGCATCCTCCTGGCAAGGGCTCCGGCCAGGAGCTGCCCGGGTCCTCACCTGCTGCTCTCCAGTGTTCACTCTTGCATGCTGGCGATCTGTGCCCTTCTTCAGCCTTAGGGAAAGCAAGCGGTGCTGGGTACTTAGAGAACGAAACTCGGAGGGTAGGCAGCATGCAAAAGAATGCGTGTTGTTTAAAAAAAAAAGAACACGTGTTGTTAAGTCACCGTCAGAGAATCTGAGTTCACCTGTGTGCGTGGTGGGCAGGGGCGGGACCTTTCCTTTTTAATAAGCATCTCAGGTGATGTTGACGGGGGTGGTCGCCATTTGAGAAACAGCGACGGACTTGGAGTGGTCATGCACAAACTCCACCATGGGGTTCCTCCATCCCTGGGTTGGAGCTGCTTCTGCTGCTGCTGGCACAAGTCCTAAGAGACCCAGCGCTTCCTTCCTCACTAGCAATACCTACTACCAGCACAATCTGAGGGACAGTCGGAAGGCTCTCTTAGTGGGGTGTGGGGGTGGGTGGGACAGACCTACAACCCCAGTGATTGGGGGAGGTGGTGGTATTGAGACAGGATTGCAAGTGTGAGCACTGCCTGGGGGTAGAGAATGAATTCAAGCCTAGTCTGAGCAACACAGCCAGATGCTGTTAAATTTTTTTTAAAAGTAGAAAAAGCACACAGGTCAATGGTAGGGTGCTTTCCCAGCATTCATGCGACCTTAGGTTCGATCCCAGTACTGGAAAAAAAAAAAAAAAAAAAAAGGCAAAAAAGCCTGTGTTGACTGAGAAGATCTTCAAGGAGACTGCTGAATCTAGGATTCAAAGGTTCGGTCTTCTCAAGTATAGTTTTAAAATCACAGACAGAACAGCACACTCTGGATACGGTGGGGGTAGGGTGGTACTACTGGGGGGCAGCCACAGCAAGCTACACCGTCTATGCAGCTGGCACATCTCTCCTCTGGTCCAGCTGCAGAGCCCGAGCACCCTCCCGGCCATGCCTCTTTGTTCCCAAGGGTTGTACACGAGACACAGCAACCTAGGAAGACGGTCTTTCTGCAGAGCATCAGCCTCTGTTTAAAAACTGCTGTGAATAAACTCCTAAAGAAACCATGGATCTCTGTTTCCCCACCTCTGCCTCCCCAGGTCCTTTTAAAATCAACACTGACGTGGGAGGTAGTCCACAGATATTTGCAATGAAAGTGACCCCACAGGAAATGCATCTGAAAATTCCATTTATTATAACAAATACACGGTTTATGTGGGATAAAGATGTGCACACTACATTCAGGTTCTCCTGCTTTAACATTTCTAAGCTGGGCATGGTGGCTTGCACCTTTAATCCCAGCACTCGAGAATCAGAGGCAGGGGATCTCTGAGTTCAAGGCCAGCCTGGTCTACAGAACAAGTTCCAGGACAGCCAGAGCTACATAGTGAGACCCTGTCTTGAAAAATTGAAAAAAAAAAAAAAAACCCAACCCAAAACGCAACAAGCCCCCCACCCCCCTATACCCAATGTTTCTGTTCCCTTCTCTTTAAAGACACATTCCAGAGATCTTATACAGGAAGTGTGGAGATCTGAACAATTGTTGGGCTATGAGACAGTAATATACACATGATATCCATCATTTCCAGGAGCAGCTAGAAACAAACACTAAGGAAAAAGAAAAAAGTATAAAAATCTCCTAAAGACCATTGGCTTGATTTACTCAAAATTCATTATGTGAATACAAGCATATGAGGGAAAATATGATTAATTTTTTAAAATCTGATGATGATTTAAGTTATATCTTACTTGCTTTCAAATTGAAAAACATCTTAAATTGGAGTTGGTATTGAAAATGGTTCAAGTATTTTAACAGACATTGCATTTAACAGACATTACATTATAAGTATGACATTTATTATCTCCTAATTCCATGGCAGATTTTAATTATTATCCAGGCATATAGAAATGAGGGCCCTAAATAACTTAGCTGAAGTTTCCTATTAGTTACCTAAGATAAAATTATGCTGATGAAAATGATAGTTGACATTCCAAAAGAAGTAAGCTCTTTGGAGACCCAAGTAAACAAAACTTTTTCCCCCTTTAATAAATACAAACATCAATAAGTAAAACTGATTCTGATTATAGCTCCATACCGAAGGATATGAAATTGTGAAAGAGACAAGATATTTTCCTGAAACTTCCTTTCAGAAGGGGAATGCATTTTCTGCTTTCTCATTCTGTAAGCATGCTCATGAGTAATTCATAAACCCTTAATTTTTAATTGTTAGACCTGTACAAGGTGTGCTCTGAAGATTGTGATTCCACTTTAATTGCTTCAGAGGTCTAAATTTGCACAGAAGTCCAGAATCCTTCTAGTGATGCCACTCACCAGCAAAGAGTGCCCCTAGTTGACGTGTGAACACATACTCACGTTTCAGCTCACTTGAAATGTGTGACACTTTTAGCTGATTCCACAGTACTCTCAATTGCACAACAGCAGAGTTCTGTAAAGACCCACAGCTTTTTATTTCAACCACTAAATCTTCCTGAGTGTCCCACAATAACAAACCCCCAAGATCTGACCAGAAGAGAGTTCCTGGTTACAAAATCGCATTTATGCATTGAGACATGTTCTGATATCCTCATCTTCCCACCTCAGGCATAAATTTTAAATGGACATATTTATTCCTTTACCGAAAACCCATAAAAGAGAAAAATATTTACCAAATCTATTTCAAAATGGGTCCTTGCTATAAATAGGAAATCTTTTTTATCTTCTCTTCCCTCCAGGTACCCACCCCACCACCCCACACACTCTTTTTAAAAATGAGGAAGAGGATGGTAGGAGGAGAAAGTAAAGTTAACTTGGCTGTAGTGGTCTTTTAGGATTTGATAACAAACAAGATGTACAGAAGGCCCTCTTTGACTGGGAAGAACGCAGAAAGCTTGTGGAGTCTCCCAGGACCTTTCATTACCTATGGAGGTTACAACTGCAGTGAAAAAAAACACCACCCAAAACAAAACACCACCCAAAACAAAACAAAACAACACAACAAAAACCACCACCAAAAAAAAAAAAAAAAAAACACCAAAAAACAAAACAAAAAATCAAAACAACAACAAAAAACAAAACAAAACAAAACACCCCAAAACCAAAACACCGCTCTCAGTGTTTTATTGTGGGAAGAGAGCGCTAGCCAAAGGAAGCTGTAAATAGGGCAGAGAGGCTCTGACCAACAGGGCGCAAAGCAATGATTGCTTCGAACTTTTCGGGGTGTGAAAAGTGAGGACCATGTCGGTGGGAAGAAGAGCCAGCTGCGGGGGCTGCTCAGTGTGTCTGGGGGACTTGTCTCTCCAGCAGCGGGTGTTCTGGGGGTGGCCACCTTCTTTGAAGCTGGGGGGTTTATTTCTTCTGACGCTTGAGCTAATGAGGGCCATAGGTTTCTAGTGTTGAACAGGGACAATATTCTTTTGCCTATGATTTCCACGGTTCCTGGAAAGTGGGAACGGGTTGCTATTCTGACAGTGCCTTCCTAAGTCATGGTGGATCCCTGTCCTGTCTCCAGTACGGAGTAACTGTGCTGCTCAAACGCTGTGGATTGGGGAAAATCTGTGTCTGGGCGCTGACACCACAGTTAACTAGGAGGTATTTCAGGATGACTAAGGCGCTGAAGTGATCTCAGTTTTCAAAATACAGAGGACCCCCCCCCCCAATCTTTTTCTCTTTCACTTCTCTTCTTAGCTTTCCAGCTGAACAACAAAACTTCTGAATGGATGCAACATGGGGACATTTTCATGCAGTATTATTACTCAAAAACTACCACAAAGACATGAAAGCACCAGTCACAACACATGATTTACTTTTACTTGCAGAATCAAAACTATCATATACAAATATTAAGAGTGGTAAGAGAACACAGATAGCCGGCATTGTGTGAGTGTGTGTGGTGTGTGTGTGTGTGTGTTCTTTCTTTCTTTTTTTTTTATTCTTGTGAAGAAATATCATAGGGAACATCTTTCTAACCGTCTCAGCTATTCACTCATCCTTAGAGTTCAGGGTAACACACAAACCCAGCCTTCTCTCCACAGTACACTAACAGGGAGGGGTACAGAAAGAGAAAGGGAAGGGAAAGGGAAAGGCACGAAGGACTAAACATGGATGTCACTCAACAGAACTGTGGCTACATGGGACGACAGCTTATCAGAGGGTATTTGAAAGACAATTCTCATTCCCAGAAGGTCAGCCATATCTCAGCTCAGGACACCGGCTTTAATGTTTATTTTGTTTTTAAATATGAAGCAGAAATGTAAGGTTTTAGAGGGATAGCAGAAAAGAAGTGACATCGATTTTGTTTTTTTGTTTTTTTTTTTTATACATTCCCCTCCTCCAGGCAGGTCTGCTGGGTCAGATCTCTAAAGTTGGGACGTGGAATCAGCTTCCATTCTCATAAGGGGACAGTTCGTTAAACATGCACAGCCCGGAGTGTCCAGGATGGTTCTCCTTCCTCTCTTTAAATGCTGCGGACGAGAAAGGCGCCCACTTTGTTAGGAACTCTACACCAATGTCCCAGGAGCCCCGGCGCTCTTCAGCCTCCTCTCAGAGACTTAAAGGATAGCGCAGAAGAACTTCTTCTCCCGAAAGGGATTTTCTGAGGCCGGGACTGGGGTCAGCAGGGGGTCTTCCTTGGCATGTGCCTCACAGTAGGCCATCAAGTCCGCAGCCGCCTTGGACACCTGCAAGGGAAGGCAGAAACGTCTGAAAGGTTAGACAGGCCTGGACCCAA